>NC_141879.1:541975875-542282437 GCF_056163025.1 Triticum urartu
TTATGCCTCTAAGTCGTGCTCCGACACGTGGGAGATATAGCCGCATCGTGGGTGTTACAAGTTGGTAATCAGAGCCTTCCCTGACTTAGGAGCCCCCTACTTGATCGAATTGGTGACGCTGTTGAGTCTAGAAAAATGTTTTGAGTCTTATAGGATTATATATATCAGAGTGTAGGATTCTTTTTACTCCTCAGTCCCTTCATCACTCTGGTGAGGCCTCCTGGCGTAGAGTTTTGACTCTTCTCTCCTCAAATTTCACGAATTTTTTTTAGGATCACGCGGGTATCTTGGAATCGTTCCGATGGTTTTGTGACGAGAACATTGTTCTTGGTGCCTCCTGACATTTAGGGGTTGTGGCAGTGTCCCGGGGAGTTGAGCTCCGAGGTGTTGTCGTCACAATTTTGTCGTTGTAGTTCTGGAATACCTGAGTTCGCCGACATCGAAAATCTCCTTTATGCAGTTGTTGGTGAGATAACCTCGACGCCACCCGGTACTGGGGCGGGAGTTCGGGAGTATTGCCATAACTCGTATAACGGATGCTTTTTGAAGGTTGAGGTAAATGATTTCCGAAGGTTTCTTGGTTATGTGTTGAAGGATGGATACAGCTGGATGTAGGATTTGCTAGCTTTGGGTGAGATATTATGCTTCCCCTGTATCCCCAACACCTGATTGCATAACTGGAAAGTTTCAGGAGTTTCATAGGTGGGAATTCATGTAGCTCTAGTATTTCTCCCCGCAGATATTTGGTTTGTGATTGGGTAATCCTTACCAATTATTTTTTCATGTTCGTACCTTGTTGTTTTATTCATCTATATCCATCTAAGTGGCTTCTCAATTTATGGAAGTGTGATCATTTACTTTGGAATTCATTCGTTCAGTCTTGTTCGAATGTTAAGGCTATATGTTGCAATTTTGATCCATTGATTCAGCTTGAATATATGTCTTTCAAGATGCTAACGAATGTCACCCTCTTCAGGATGGCTCCTCCAACGCGTCAGAATCCGGTACCTCCGCCACCACCTCCACCTCCGGAGGCATGGAAAACTGTCATGGCCGCCACCAATGCCAACACGCAGATGCTTTTGCAACTCTTGCAAGAGCATAACCGAGGAAATCAAGGCCAAGGCAACAATCAAGCTCAGTTTGCTACCCTCAACCAGTTCCTCGCAAACCAGCCGAAGTCCTTCAGTAACTGTGTCGAGGCCACAGATGCTGACGATTGGCTCGTGGATATCTCCAAACATTTTGAGTGTAGCAATGTCAGGCCTGAGGACTTTGTCAAGTTTGCTTCGTTCCAACTCAAAGACCAAGCTGTTGAGTGGTATCAACAATACAAAGATTCCAGAGGAGGTCGTGTGATTACCTGGGATGATTTCCTCCAAGACTTCAAAGCTCACCACATTCCTCAAAGTATTGCTGAGAGTAAGCATGAGGAGTTCTGCAATCTGAAGCAAGGCAGTATGTCTGTTTACCAATACAACATCATGTTTCAGAGGCTCGCTCGCTTCGCCAAACAAGACGTCCCTGATGAGAAGAGCATGATTTATCAATTCAGAGGTGGCCTCAGAGAAGATCTGCAACTAGCTCTCGTGCTTTTTGAGCCAACCGAGTATGATGAATTCTACAACATGGCACTAAAGCAAGAGGCTGCTCAACTCAAGTGTGATGCTTCTAAGAAGAGAGTCAGGGATGCAACTCAATCGTCTTCTTCAACTCAAGTGGCAGCTAAGCAGCAAAAGTTCTGGTTGCCTCCTCCTCCTCCGCTCCGTCAGCCTTATCAGCAGAAGAGCAAAGGTGGCAATGGATCTTCCCACCCACCCAACCCAGGCTGTCAGAACAAAGCTCTGTCTCATGCTCCAAGGTCAAGTGCTCCGTATCACCGTCCGCTCTCAGAGGTTACTTGCAACAAGTGTTAGCAGAAAGGGCACTATGCAAACAAATGCTTCAACCAAAGGCGCCTTCCGTCTCCTCCTCATATGAGATCTGCCAGCAGTGCAGTGGTCAAGCATAATCCCAAGTTTGCAAAGGTCAACATGATGAACGCGGCTCAGGCAGAGGACTCTTCAGAAGTGATCATGGGTAACCTTCCTGTTAATGATATTTCTGCAAAAGTTCTTTTTGACACTGGTGCATCACTTAGTTTCATCTCAAGACCATTTGCATCTAAGCATGAGTTGGCTTTCCAAGTTTTGCCTAGTTCGTTAGCAGTTGTCTCACCGGGTAAACGCATGAATGCTAACTCCATGGTTCCGGATGTTTCTATCAAGATGGGCGACTATAAATTTCTGTCATCTCCAATTGTTCTTGGTGACTCGGATATTGATCTAATTCTCGGCATGGACTGGCTTTCTAAGCACAAGTCTCAGCTTGATTGTGCTGCCAGGAAGATTCAATTGACACACTCTTCTGAGGATGTGATCATCTTTGCCGCTCGTGATGATACCATTCGATTGTTTTCTCTCAATGAGAAGGGTGAGTTGAATGTCATCTCTCAGATTCCAGTCGTTTGTGAATATCAAGATGTCTTTCCAGAAGAGCTTCCAGGAATGCCTCCTCACTGGCCAGTTGAATTCGTCATCAATCTTGAGCCTCGCACGGAACCTGTTTGCAAACGTCCTTACAAGCTTGGACCAGAAGAGTTGAAGGAGCTGAAGAAACAACTCGATGTACAAGAGCGTATGGGTCTGATCCGACCGAGTTCTTCTCCATGGGGTTGTGGTGTTCTTTTTGTCAAGAAGAAGGATAGCACAGAGCGACTTTGTGTCGACTACCGCCCATTGAACAAGAAGACCATAAAGAACAAGTACCCACTTCCCAACATCAATGATCTTTTCGAACAACTCAAAGGTGCTCAAGTATTCTCCAAGCTTGACCTCTGTATGGGCTATCATCAGATTCACATTCGTGAACAAGATATCCCCAAGACAGCATTCAGAACAAGCTATGGTTCTTATGAATATACTGTCATTTCTTTCGGCCTTGTCAACGCTCCTCCAACGTTCTCTCGCATGATGAACTTCATCTTCAACCCCTACACAAATGATTTCGTCTTGGTGTATCTCGATGATATTTTGGTCTTTTCCAAGAACAAGGAGGATCATGCCAAGCATTTGAGATTGGTGCTGGATAAACTCAGAGAACATCAATTCTATGCGAAGTTTTCAAAGTGCGAGTTTTGGCTCGATGAGGTTCTCTACCTTGGGCATATCATCTCCGCCAAGGGCATAGCTGTTAATCGTGAGAAGGTGTCTGCAATTGTGAATTGGGAACTGCCTCAGAATGTGAAGCAACTCCGCAATTTCCTTGGGCTTGCAAGCTATTGTCGAAGATTCATTGAGAATTTCTCTAAGATTGCAAAGCCTCTTTCCAACCTCCTCCAGAAGCATGTGAAGTATGTCTGGATGCCTGAATGTGACATCGCTTTCAACACCCTCAAAGAGAAGTTAGTCACAGCTCCAGTTTTGACTCCTCATGATGAATCCAAACCATTCGAAGTTTTATGTGATGCTTCCCTGCAAGGTCTCGGTGTTGTGTTAATGCAAGAGAAGAAAGTTGTGGCCTATACCTCTCGCCAGTTGAAGCCCAATGAAAATAACTACCCCACTCATGACCTCGAGTTGGCGGCAGTTATCCATGCTCTTTTAACTTGGAGACATCTCTTGTTGGGAAGGAAAGTGGACATCTTCACTGATCATAAGAGCCTCAAGTACATCTTCACTCAACCCAACCTCAACCTCAGGCAGACTCGTTGGGTCGAAATGATTCAAGAGTATAATCCAAGTATTGAATATACTCCAGGCAAGGCCAATGTCATTGCTGACGCTTTGAGCAGGAAGGCTTACTGCAACAGTTTGATTCTCAAGCCCTTCCAACCAGATCTTTGTGAAGCTTTCCGCAAACTTAATCTCCAAGTTGTTTCTCAAGGATTTCTTGCCAACCTCCAAGTCTCTCCTACTTTGGAAGATCATATTCGTGAGGCCCAACTTCTTGATGCAATGGTGAAGAAGGTCAAGAATGGGATTTCCAAGAGTCAACCCAAGTACAAGTGCTATCACCTTGATGACAAAGATACTCTATTCTTCGAGGATCGAATTGTTGTTCCTAAGGGTGACCTTCGTAAAGTCATTATGAACGAGGCTCACAATTCACTCCTATCTATTCATCCTGGAAGTACAAAGATGTACCATGACCTCAAGCAGTTGTATTGGTGAACTCGAATGAAGCGAGAAATTGCTCAGTTCATGAATGAATGTGATGTCTGCAGAAGAGTGAAAGCATAACACCAACGGCCAGCTGGTCTCCTCCAACCTCTTGCCATTCCAGAATGGAAGTTCGACCATATTGAGATGGACTTCATAACTGGATTTCCCAAGTCCAAACGTGGAAATGATGCTATCTTTGTTGTCATCGACAAGCTTACTAAAGTGGCTCATTTTCTTCCCATCAAAGAATCTATCACAGCAGCTCAGTTGGCAGAGCTATACACCTCCAAGATTGTCTCCTTGCACGGCATTCCGCAATTGATATCTTTAGATTGTGGAAGCATCTTCACTTCTAAGTTCTGGGATTCCTTCCAGAAGGCCATGGGCACCAACATTCTCTTCAACACAGCCTTTCATCCTCAAACTAGTGGACAAGTCGAGCAAGTAAATCAAATTCTTAAATATATGTTCAGGGCTTGTGTCATTTCCTTCAGTATGAAGTGGGAAGATTGTCTTCCATATGCTGAGTTCTCCTACAACAACAGTTTCCAAGCGAGTTCGGGCAAGGCCCCATTCGAGATTCTCTATGGCAGAAAGTGTCGTACTCCTCTTAATTGGTCAGAGACTGGTGAACGCCAACTTCTTGGCAATGACTTAATCACAGAAGCTGAAGAAATGTGCAAAGTCATACGTGAAAATCTCTAAGCCGCGCAATCTCGCCAAAAGAGTTACTATGATTGCAAGCATCGTGACTTGGCTTTCGAGATCGGAGACCATGTCTACCTCCGCGTCTCTCCAATGAAAGGCACTCGTTGCTTTGGTATCAAAGGGAAGCTTGCCCCTACATACGTGGGTCCTTTCAAGATCATTGGCAAAAGAGGCAATCTCGCCTATCAACTTGAGCTTCCATCCAACTTTGCAAACGTGCACGACGTGTTTCACGTGTCACAGCTTCGCAAGTGTTTCAAGACTCCTGACCGCACCATCAACTTTGAAGAGATCGATCTCCAAGAAGACCTGTCTTATCGTGAGCATCCCATTGCTATTCTTGAAGAAACTGAGCGCAAGACTCGCAACAAGTCTATCAAATTTCTGGAAGTGAAGTGGTCACATCATTCCGACTGAGAAGCCACCTGGGAACGCGAGGACCACCTCCGCTCCGAGTATCTAGAGTTCTTTCAGTCCTAGATCTCGGGATGAGATCCTTTCGTAGTGGTGGAGTGTTGTAATGCCCCGGATGTAACTTACCATATTTGTACTCCGACTCTTGCCATTTCCGGCTCTAAGTTATGAGATTTCCCCATGGTTGGGTTTTGTCTTCGTTTTGAATTTTGTCCATGTCATGCATAACATATCATGTCATCATGTGCATTGCATTTGCATACGTGTTCGTCTCATGCATCCGAGCATTTTCTCCGTTGTCCGTTTTGCAATCCAGCACTCCTACGTCCCCCGGCGCCCCCTTTTGCCCCTTTTCATGTGCGGGTGTTAAACCTTCTTGGAATGGACCGAGATTTGCCAAGCGGCCTTGGTACACCACCGGTAGACCGCCTGTCAAGTTTCGTGTCATTTGGAATTCGTTTGATACTCCAACGGTTAACCGGGGAACCGGAAAGGCCTCATGTGTGTTGCAGGCCAACACCCCTCCAAAGTGGCCCAATAACCCATCCAAACCCCCTCCATCCTCTCGGCCATTCGATCACGATCGCGTGGTCGAAAACCACACCTTATTTGGACTCTCCTAGCTCCCAGAATCTATAAATATGCCCTTCCCGTCCAAAATCCCGGGTCCAAACCCTAGCCCCTCTCCTCCCGCGCCGCCGGACACGTCCGCCATCGCGCCCGCACCAATCGGATCTTGCCACGTGGCAGACCACCGCCTCCACCGCCGTCGGCCCACCAGGCCCGCGCGGGGCCCTACCCGGCCCGCGCGCCCGCCGCCCCGTCGCCCGCGTGTCCGCCGCCTCCACCGCGAGCCGCGCCGCCTCCGCCTCCGCCGCCCGCGCCCAGCCGCCACCCACCGCCCGGCTCCGCCGGCTCCGCCGCCGCGCCTCCACCGCGGAACGCCGCCGCCGCCACGCCTCCCCACATCTCCGGCCGCGTCTTCCCCCACTCCGGCGACCCGGATCCGCCCGGATCTACCTCGCCGGCGCTGCCTCTCCTTCCACTCCGGCGAGACTCCGGTCAACCTCGAACCGCGCGCCAGATCCATATCTGGAAAACCCTAGGTTGACCCCGTTTTCCCCTAAGTCCCTAACATTTTTATCCCATGTTCATTGCATCATAAATCTGTCATCGTAGCTCCGTTTCTTGCGCATAATATATCAAATTATTCATCTGGATGTGCTCTGCATTTTGTTCCATTGTGCCATGCTTGTTTGAGTCCATCTTGATGCCCAAATTTTTGATGCAAGAGTGCTATAAAATGTTAGTTCCTATTACTTAGCAGATTATGGGCATTTGTCATTTTTGCTACATTTATTGTGCGCTGCATATGGGCATGAGCTCTACATGTGTTTTGGGATATGCCATGCCATCTTTACAGGGGTGTATGCCATGTATTTTTGTGATCAATGTGGTGACTAGCAAATGCATGTGATATTGCTGATTTTTATGCCATGATATTGCTGATTTTTATGCCAATGAGATCAATGGGGTGTATGCCATCTCTCATGATATTGCTGATTTCAGGGACTTGGAATTTCACTAAGTCTTTGCTCTGCTGTTATTTTTATGCCATGTGTTCATGTTGCTACAGAGAGATCCATGCTTCTTTTGAGTATGTTCAGTAAGGATGATTCGGACATATGGTTGTGCTCTATCCATCCATGCCCCTGTTTGCATTTATGGAGTGCCCTAGCATGACTCAATCTTGCTCTACTTTTGCTATAAAATGTTTCCTGGCAGATTGTTTACGTGTTAATCAATTTTGCCAAGGTTGTTGTAGTTGATCCATGCATGCTATGAGATTGTTCTTGCCATGGTTAGCTTATTGATCATGTCTTCTTGCTGGTAGTATGCTTAGCTTGTCATGCAATGCCTTGTGATGAGTGAATCGAGCTCGCAAACATGCCTTTATAATTCTGTTTTGCCATGTCCAGTTTTCTGCCAAGTCTGAATCTGTTAACGAAACTTGCTATGTTTACATGGGTGCCATCATATTTTCTGTGCCCTTTTGGCTTATGGTCAGTAAGGGACTTTTGTTATATGCTTTGAGTAGATTCATGCCATGCCTTGTATTGCTATGTTCTGTTCATGTAGCATGTTGATATCTTGCTCTAAACATTGCTTCCTGATGTTAATTCCTGACATGTTAGTATTTTCACTAAGTCTGTGATGCTGATATCTTTTGCACTTTTGCCATGCTTGTTTTAACCTGCTATTGTGTGATTTAGCCGTAGCTCAGTGTTCATCTTTTGTCAATCATCTTGAGTAGATCACTGCCATGTGCTTTGTTGCTATGTTGGAGTGCAGTAGCTTAGTTTATTGTTGCATTCTAGATGGCCTTGTGTTGTTAATCGCAGAAGTGTGCCATCATTGTTTTGCTTGCCATTTGCAAACCGTGCATCTGATTCTGGTGATCTTTATATCAATTTCGACCAAAATCAACTCATATTTCCAATGGCGCACTTGGTTTGCCAAGTTGAGGCCTGGTTCAATCTTTTCCTTCCGGAGCACGCATATGCATTGCATAGCACATCCCGCATATCATGCCATGTTTTGCATCATGTTGCTTGCACATTGCACCGTGGTTGATTGTGGTTTCCTTTGCTTGTGTTCTTGCCTTGGGTAGAGCCGGGAGACGAGTTCATGATCAAGGAACCCGTTGAGTACGCTTACGAGGATCAGGCTTTCGTCAACTCTGAGAACTTTGCAGGCAAGATGACCATACCCTCGAAATCACTTCTATCTTTGCTTGCTAGTTGCTCGCTCTTTTGCTACTCCGCGATACCTACCACTTGCTATATCATGCCTCTCATGTTGCCATGTCAAGCCTCTAACCCACCTTTTCCTAGCAAACCATTGTTTGGCTATGTTACCGCTTTGCTCAGCTCCTCTTATAGCGTTGCTAGTTGCAGGTGAAGATGGAGTTTGTTCCTTGTTGCAACATGTTTATTATTGGGATATCATTATTATATCTTGTTTACTTTAATGCACCTATATACTTGGTAAAGGGTGGAAGGCTCGGCCTTATGCCTGGTGTTTTGTTCCACTCTTGTCGCCCTAGTTTCCGTCATACCGGTGTTATGTTCCTTGATTTTTGCGTTCCTTACGCGGTTGGGTTATAATGGGAACCCCTTGACAGTTCGCCTTGAATAAAACTCCTCTAGCAAGGCCCAACCTTGGTTTTACCATTTGCCACCTAAGCCTTTTTTCCCTTGGGTTTCGCGGACTCAAGGGTCATCTTTATTTTAAACTCCCGGGCCAGTGCTCCTCTGAGTGTTGGTCCAACTTGTCAGCTGCCGGTGGCCACCAGGGGAAACTCTGGGTTGGCCTACCGGAAGTTTGGACAATCCGGTGTGCCTTGAGAACGATATATGTGCAGCTCCTATTGGGATTTGTCGGCACATCCGGGTGGCTATGCTGGTCTTGTTTTACCATTGTCGAAATGTCTCGTAACCGGGATTCCGAGTCTGATCGGGTCTTCCTGGGAGAAGGAATATCCTTCGTTGACCGTGAGAGCCTGTGATGGGCTAAGTTGGGACACCCCTGCAGGGTTTTGAACTTTCTAAAGCCGTGCCCGTGGTTATGGGCAGATGGGAATTTGTTAATGTCCGGTTGTAGAAAACTTGACACTTAAATTAATTAAAATGAATCAACCGCGTGGGTAGCCGTGATGGTCTCTTTTCGGCGGAGTCCGGGAAGAGAACACGGTCTCGTGTTATGCTTGAACGTAAGTAGTTTCAGGATCACTTATTGATCTTTGTAGCTTCTCGACCGTGCTTTGCTTCTCTTCTCGCTCTCATTTGCGTAAGGTAGCCACCATATATGCTAGTGCTTGCTGCACCTCCTCCTCGCTACCTTTTCCTACCTTAAGCTTAAATAGTCTTAATCACGAGGGTGTGAGATTGCTGAGTCCCCGTGACTCACAGATTACTTCCAAAACCAGATGCAGGTGCCGATGATGCCAGTGCAGGGGACGCGACCGAACTCAAGTGGGAGTTCGACGAGGATTCAGGACGTTATTATATGTCTTTTCCGAACGATCGGTAGAGGAGCCCAGTTGGGGCGATCGGGGATCTATGCATTTGGGGTTGTTCTTTATTTATGTTGGTTCCGTAGTCGGACCTTGATTGTATTCTGGATGATGTAATGCTATATTTATGTATTGTGTGAAGTGGCGATTGTAAGCCAACTCTTTATCTCTTTCTTATTCAGTACATGGGATGTGTAAAGATTACCCCTCTTGCGACATTGCCTACTATGCGGTTATGCCTCTAAGTCGTGCTCCAACACGTGGGAGATATAGCCACATCGTGGGTGTTACAACACCCCTATCGCCCACACTCACTAGGCGACGGTTCAAAATGTCTTCACGGAAAGGGGTTAAAAACCGTTTGTATAGCAGCTCATTGTACCAGTGATGCAAGCGACCTTAACCTCCAAAGCATCAATGATGGGCTCATCACACTTATTCCAAAAATGTATCCCCTGCCACGGTCAATGATTACTGATCGATCACCTTGCTCAACTGTTGCCCCAAGATCATTACAAAGCTCCTTGCCAACAGGCTTCAAAAAATTCTCCTGAAAACCGTCCACCGCAACCAGTATAGCTTCATCTGTGGCAGATCTATACAAGATTGCCTAGCATGGGCGTTCCAATACATTCATCAGTGTTAGGCCTCTAAAAGGAAGATAGTACTACTGAAGCTGGATTTCGCCAAAGCCTTTGACACAATTGAGCATGAACCTATGATCAACATCATGAAACACATGGGCTTTAATGACGGATGGTTGTCCTGGATTAAATGCATATTCTCATGAGGAAGATCATCAATCCTCCTTAATGGAGTACTGGGCCGTCAATTTCAGTGTCGTTGGGGTGTATGCCATGGTGATCCTCTCTCACCACCCATCTTCGTTCTGGTTGCTGATCTTCTGCAGTCGGCAATCAATGACGCCTACAGGAGAGGATTGGTACAGCTCCCCTTCCCATGCAATGGACTACCCAATTATCCAGTACACGGATGACACACTCTTGCTCATGCCCGCTTGCACGAGACAAGCTATGATCATTAAAGAAATCCTCACAAATTACACCCAATCCATTGGGCTCAAGATAAACTTCCATAAATCAACACTCATTCCTATCAATCTGGAGGATGATCTTACCAACAAAATGGCAACAATCTTTGGGTGTACAATTGGTTCCATGCCATTCACCTATCTCGGCCTTCCCTTAGGCACTTCACGCCCATCGATCCAAGACTTCATGCCCTTGGTTAGCTCTACAGAACGAAATTATCTTCCACACTTTCTCTCATGTCCCATGTAGGGAAACTGACCCTACTCAACTCTATAGTCACATCCTTATTGTTCTACGCAATGTGCACCCTCAAGTTTCCTCCCAAACTGATTGAGATGCTTGACAAGATCAGAAGACGATGCTTGTGGATCAAGAAGACGGAACAAGAGGACAACTGCAACTCTTTGTCCGCTTGGGATATGCTTTGCAAACCAAAAAATAAGGGAGGGCTGGGGGTCATAAATCTCAAGCTGCAAAACGAAGCTGTTCTTATGAAATTCTTGCACAAATTCTACAACAAGATGGATATTCCTTGGGTGCAACTCACTTGGGACGCGTACTATAATTAGAAGATCCCACGTGCTACTGACCCTGTAGGCTCATTTTGGTGGCATGAGGTGCTCAAAATCACCCCCAATTTTAGAGGGGTCTCTCGTGTCAACATCGTCTGTGGCACCACGACACTTTTTTGGAAGGACTTATGGTCTGATGAGCTCATCCAAGACTCCCACTCTCGTGCCTTTTCCTATACCTCTAACAAAGACATCTTCGCCAAAGATTTCTTGGGGATCACGCCACTTGGGGAGGCCTTCCACCTTCCCCTATCCCCGCGAGCCCATGCAGAGATCTGGGACATGCAAACTATTGTTACCTCTTTTTAGCCTATGGCGGCCGTCTCGGACGTGTGGCATTACATCTGGGGCAAAACGGTCTTCAAATCTACGGACTATTATTGCTTTTTCTTTCGTGAGGTTCAAGCACACCAAGCCTTTTCTTGGCTCTGGAAATCCAAATGCACAATGAAGATGAAGGTTTTTGGATGGTTGCTCTTGAATGACAGACTCAACACTAGAAATATGCTCAAAAGGAGATACTACAACATCGGAGATGACCACAATTGCCTTCTCTGTGGGCTCAATATTGAAGAAACAGTGGATCATATGATATTCACATGCACTTTCAGCCGTCAATGCTGGGCAGTCCTAGACCTAGATTGGGACCCTTACTAGGACCGTCTACAAGCTATCCAGGATGAGAAAAACACTCATCCATCGCCAATGTTCTTGGAAAAGTTCATTGTTGCGGCTTGGAGCTTGTGGAAGGAGAGGAATAATAAACACTTTAGGACAATTGACCCTTCCTTGCGGTCTTGGCTTGATAGATTCAAGAGAGACTTTGATCTCCTCCAACATAGAGTTAAAGAGGCACATAAGCCTTTTGTGCTCACATTTGTAAACTCCTTACACTAGTCTTAGTCCTCTTCCTTTAGACCCCCCCCCTGCCCCAAAGGGGACAGGAACTTCTTTGCTCTTTTTTCTTCTCCCTATGTAATTACAACTTATACAGTGTCACCTATTAATAAATTCACGCAGTAGGAGCTTTTCCTACTGTTCACGGTCAAAAAAACAACGCAATGGTGATAACTTCGTAACTCTTGAAAAATCATGACTTCAATCATCATAAAAACATGTAAAGTGTGTGCGTATGCTGGTGGAGTGTGTGCACGTATCTATGTTACGCTCAATGTTTTATTTTAGGAAACGAATCAAATGAGTGAAGTGTGAGTTAGAATGTTAGATTATGCCAAATCCTATTCAGCGCTTCAGGTGCCGAATATAGGTGTTGCCCCAAATTGGCGCACACCCCACCGCTTCGATCATTTCTTTGTGGGTCGGCCTATTTAAATGTATTCGAGGGAGTTCGGTCGCTGGTCCTGGGAAGCTTCTAGGCCAGTTTGGGAAGCTTTTGGGTTAATTGTTTTTGTTTTCTTGACCATCGATTTTAATCGGTTTTTCTTTTTCCTTTATGTTCCCTTGCTTTCTATTTTATTTTTCTTTCTCATTTTCCCTTTTTTCAAATGTGCGATTTTTTTAATTTCATTTTTCCCAAATTTCATGAATATTTTTTCAGAATTTTGAATTTTTTTCACTTCATGATCTTTTGGCAAATCTCTGAACTCTTTTTTCAAAATCGATGTTTTTTCCAAATTCATGATTTGTTTTTTCCAAAATCGATGATTTTTTTTCAAATTCATGATTTTGTTTTTTGAAAAGCTATGAACTGTTTTCAAAGTTCATGAGATATTTTTCAAAATTTAAACTTTTTCCATTTTGTGATTTTTTTTGCAAATCTATGAACTTTAAAAAAATTGTATTTCTATCCAAATATATGAACTTTTTTTAAAAAAAACATGATCTTTTTTTCAAAATAATTGAACTTTTTGCATGATTTTTGTTTTCCTTTATGTTCCCTTGCTTTCTATTTTATTTTTCTTTCTCATTTTCCCTTTTTTCAAATGTGCGATTTTTTTAATTTCATTTTTCCCAAATTTCATGAATATTTTTTCAGAATTTTGAATTTTTTTCACTTCATGATCTTTTGGCAAATCTCTGAACTCTTTTTTCAAAATCGATGTTTTTTCCAAATTCATGATTTGTTTTTTCCAAAATCGATGATTTTTTTTCAAATTCATGATTTTGTTTTTTGAAAAGCTATGAACTTTTTTCAAAGTTCATGAGATATTTTTCAAAATTTAAACTTTTTCCATTTTGTGATTTTTTTTGCAAATCTATGAACTTTAAAAAAATTGTATTTCTATCCAAATATATGAACTTTTTTTAAAAAAAAACATGATCTTTTTTTCAAAATAATTGAACTTTTTGCATGATTTTTGTTTTGCAAATGAGCCAGCCCAGTTCGGAGGTGCCGAGCGAGTCGCAGAAAGAAAGGCGCAGCGGATGGGAGTCGAACTACCAAACTATCGATGCTTAGCAGCTGTGCTAGCCAGCTGAGCTAGGTACTGAATACGGCTAACATGGAGCACTGCGTGGAGTACAATATCTAAGAAGTGACAGTTCCGGGGGTTTACAACTTTTTCAACATTTCTTGGACAAAAATGTGAACAATTTTTTTAAAAAAATGCGAACAAATGTTTGGAAATTGTAAAAAAAATATCGAATATTCATCTTTTTAAACGTGAACATTTTCTAAAATTGCGACTTTTTCCGAAATTCTGAACATTTTTGTAACTGTGAAAAATTAAGAAAAGATTAAAAAGACTCACTGAACATTTTCTTAATATATCGTGAACGTCTCTTTTCACTGAACGCGCATCGTCGAAAATTCTAAAATAAATTCAGGATAATACGAGCACCAAAACTTAAAGCGTGATGGGCTGAGAATACCACTTTCCACCTAACAATCCAACTATGGTTCACTATTTTACTTTCTTCTCTCTATTCATCATTTTTTAACATAGACACTCATACATGCATGCATACATAAAAAGTGAACACCGGTGTTGTCTAGGATACTGGTGGACTGAGGATACTACTATACTCCTAATCATCCAACCACAAGTTGACAAACATGACACTTGACACATGTAACATCTTCATTGTGTCAAACATATATTCTATAAATTTGAGTAAAATCCTTTTATATTTGCAAATTTCTGGATGAAAATTATTAATTATTTCAGTCTAGCTTGGGGCAAGTCTTGACGGTTAACAACTGACAACTTGGTCCTGGCCACAAAATTCGGGTCGCTCTGGGCCTGGCCTTGATGCAAGTTTGCTTCAGAAGACAACGATGGTTGAATATATAACACTTTGCTTCAGGAGACCACAATGGTTCACCAGTCTAGCTCATAAAAGAAAACCAAGGGTACAGACGAAGTGGAGAACAGACACCAGTGTGCGCACCTAATCGGACAGCAGCTCATCAGCCTCCCTTTATTATTTATCATTATTCCTTTTGCTTTGACAAACAATCTGTGACCATTTACAACTGTTTAATACTACCACGAATCAATGGAATAGAACCCATCACCAACCAACCAACCAACCTCACCACCCTAAAACTCTTCTCTATATCTACATCACAGTTACAACATCTCTCCCCATTTCAACGCCAAAATCAAGGCAGACATACCATCAGTATCGCCGATCGCCGGGTTAGCCTAAAGCCCCTCGCGCCTCCAACCTTTTCTTCTTCTTCTTCCATATATGTACCTAAACTCTGAGATTGGCTCGCGTCTTGATTGGCTTCAGCTTCACACCCATGCTCTCGGGCGAGAGGAGCTCCGGCGATATGCAGAACGGGTTCAAAGGGCTGCGAGGGCTGGAGCTTACATGGCTCGGCCTGAACAGGCCGTATCCCATGAGGAAGTACTCCATTGGTATCAGCATCGCGTGCGGCTGCTCCTCCGTCACGACGGACCCACACGCTTGCACCTGTGAAAAACACCAGAAATCGGTACTTTCGAAAAAGAAGGATTAACTTTTGAATACAAGATTATTGGGTAAAAAATAGATACCTCAACAAGAGCACTGTATCTCTTATCAAGCTTTGCAGTCATGTGAACAGCTTCAGTGTGGAACTGCGAGTTCTCACCGACAAATATCAGAGTTCTGCACTGCAGCTGCTTCAGGCTTTCTGTCAAGTCATGTCTCCTGCAATGCAGCACAACGTACATTTTGATTCCATCAGCTCAGGTACTAGTTGATCATACAGGAACTGAACGAGAAAAGGGTACATACTGATTGATTGTTTGGATAAACCGCCATATATTCATGCTTTGCCGTTGATCTAGGAACTTCATGAATTAAGACAGGCTAGATCAGCAAGATAAAATTACAGAGACATAATCTTTGGATGATGAAGGATATTTTTTTGGCAAAGTACATACACTTCTACACGCCTGCATAATATCAGATTCTGGTACAGGAGAGCCTCCTCGCACTCTCTGTGGATTAGAAGTTCCAATGGAAGTGTTCAAGATCACATGGTCTAAAAAATATAAAATAAATGACATGTCATACACTAATCTTAGCTTATTACCTTGCCAAAGTACCGCTGCAACAAACAGTCCTTCACCACGTCACACATCCCGTAATAATACAACAAATTCGACATCACCTGAGAAAATGAATTTCTCAGTACAACCTTATTATTAAGATGAATTTAACCGTAGACTTTATTATTCTGTAAGACAAAATATGGTACTAGAGGCTATATACTAAATGGCTACCTTATTATAGAACCACTCAGTCCATGAGGGAGTTCTACATAGAGGTGAAACGAGGATAAGACCTAGTACACGCTCCCTATACTTTGTCTGCAACAAACAATGCAAATAGCTATTAGTAGTGCAACCAGTAGGAAATAGATTACTTCTAAAGAAACACATACTGCGAAGAGAGTAAGAATGTATGCACCAGCGCTGACACCTAAGCACATAACAGAACCCAATCTGGAAAAGCCATAAAGTAATTAGTTCAAAGAAGTTGATAAAGAAAATCTGAATATCACCAAAAAATCATCAGAGAATATGTACCCAAAGAAATCAAGTACTTCTGCAACCTGATCCGCTAACTCATCAACTGATGCCACAGGACTGTTTGGTAAAATCGGAGTGGCTCCTAACTGCACAATTGTTGTAAAGGACAATAAAGCATATGAGTATTATAAAATAGATAGAAAATTTCCTGATGCATCATATGAAGATAAATAAATGCAAAAAGCCAAAACTTCATTGTAAGAACAAAGTCTGCTAAAAAAACCTCATGTCCAGGGGGGCTTATATGGTAAATGCAAAAATTATGGAGCAGCAGTGAAGCAGCCTCAGGGCAGAATAGTAGTCCTTGGAAGCAAGACATATCTGATCAACAATAATAAACATAAGCCTCTGTATTGTGAAATTCTTATATAATACAGTGTAGTGGATAGAGCCATAGAGGGTACACTGCACAGGTGCACATTTAAAACAGTTACGGACAATATCCATTCAGTTGTAATAGTGAAACTTACGGTTCAAAGCAACATCTGGATAAGTAATAAGGGCATGCTTATCATGGTCACCATACACAGCAACAGATACAGGGCCATGTTTTGTTTGTATATGATGTTCCTGAAAAAGCAGGAGACAAGGTGTTATGCAAACATGGATCAAGATGACAAGAACATTTGATAAATGATTACTGCATAACTATGCTCAGCATAAAAATACTCCATGCTTTAGTTGCTTGAAGCAAGGAATTTCCCCAAATTGAAGCAAAGATTATGAAATCACAACTGGAAGTTCTCTGTTGCTGCATGTTATACTAAAACTGAGTTGGCAAGGTCCTAATAAGAAAGAATAACAACAGCACCATTAGTCATGACGATGTGTGGTGCTAAAGTGATTATTCCTAGACCATCTCTTAGGCTCAAGGAAAATAAGAGGAAGCAGAGGACAAGAACCAACCAGAAGTGATTCCTCTACCATTTGGCAAGCAAATAGCTTAAAGCACAGTTGTCAGAAAGACCATACGCTAGGCAATCAAATGAGCTGTTCTGTTCTCAGGAAGAATGTGTGTGACAGCAACTTTGTCTGAAGGAGGCTTGTAAGCTGCATTACCAAATTTTAATAAGAAAGCCAAAAAAAATTTGACAAGGTAAACCTGCACATTCGATCTGAATTTCCAGACCATTGGCCTTTTCTTGTTGTACAGCGCAACAAGTTTAGGAATTAGTCCACTAATCCTTTGGCCTCCAACTATTTTTTGTAAGACACTCACCAATCTTATAATGGATTTAAAGAACTTCAAATGCGGTGCAGATTTCTTGTAAACCATACAAAATAAAATAATAAACTACAGCCTTGTCTGCTAGACATACTTGTTCGTCTACATTAAACTCGTTTCTTCCACAACTGTTTGCTGATTTTGTAGAAAATTCTTCATGTGCAAACATATAAGAAACCTAAGGATTGACGGTTTGTACCCATAGTCATATGAAAGAATAACATTTAACTACATTACAATACACTGGCCACTGATCCTCAGAACTATGACAACACCGACAAGGATGAACTTGAGTTTGACCAGGCACCTCATTTCAATTTCACATATTGAAAGAGTTTAAATGGTTTGAAACAGCAAGCGGGGATTTGATAAGGACACTTGTGCTTGACAGCCCAACTAAGCAAAGTGATATGGCAAAATTGAAGAAAACTTCATAGGAAAAGGGACAGTTAGGACATGCAAGCTACAACCCAAAAGCGTCAAAATCGAATCTTCATGGTTTCTTTTCTGATCAAGCGATAAGCACAACAAAGTAGGCGATTGATTTGATTAGTTAAATTAATCAGCACGCTGCCACATACAGAACGAGGGCCACAAAAGAAATCCGCATGGACGAAGGTAGGTAGAGGCCAGCAACCACAGGAGGCACCCTAAAATAATACTAGTTCGATACTACACGACGCAGATGGCTAGCTAGTCGATGTGAAAGGACCAGAGCAAACTCCAATTGGACTAATAACAAAGAAAGAAATTCTCATGAACCAATAAGCAAGAGAACCGCCTAACTATGATTTAAGATTCAAATTAGGATAGAACAAAAATTCTGAACAAGAAACCAGACAAGCAAAGCAACTAGCCCAAAGAACCGAAATCTACAAGCAGACAAGGTTAATTCTGAAACCAACACAACTTCAGGAGAACTTAGTGAAATCTTCAGGAGTAACAAAATATTTGGAAAAAAAAACACTCCAGAAAAGCCCTTTCCCTTCGGACCTCCAAACAATCCAACGCATACAACTACTCCAATCGAAATCAAACCATATGAACCGAGCTAAACTCCAATATCACCACCGAGGTCGCATCCCGCCCGTACCTTTCAATCCTCCCCCCAAGCAGCTCCAATGCCGCCAACCAAATCGCCGCGATACTAGCGGAAATTAACCGCGCCGGCACGAAATTTGCGGATTCGAGGAAGAAAGATAGAGGTAGCAGGGGGGACACGGACCTTCCCGCCGAAGGAGATGCGCTCGACGTCAATAGACACGACGGAGCCGCCGGAGTCGCCCATCACGGCGGCAGACAAACCGCCCCCGCCGAAAAAGAGGAACTAGCCCAACCCCGCTTCCCAACCTCTCGCTCCCACCCACCGCCCCCTCTCTTTCTCTCTCGAAACTGTCCCGCTGCCGCCGCTGCTTCTCCTCCCCCCACCTGCGCTTCTTGGAGTTCTTGGCCTGCCGCTATAAACCAAGCGGCGCAGTTACCTGTACTATGCTCCGCACCCTGGAGCTTCCCCGTTATTGCAGATCGGTCCAGGTTATTATAGGAGTAGTATAACTAGGCAGTTTCTTTTTCTAATCTAATTTAAAAACCCGGCTAATGCTAAAAAGACGGCAGGTCAAGGCCTCAAGCAAAGACTCACGGGACTTAGGGTCCATTGGGTGTCTGCGGGTGGTCAGTCTCATTTGTTGCTAACCTTGTTTTGAATTTCTCTAAAAAAACCTTGTTTTGAATTTTAAAATTAAAGAAATATATATTTAAAAAAGATTTTGCAAAAAGATTTAAATATTGTTGAATTATGAAACACAAAGTTTGAATTAATCCCTACTAATTGGGTGTTTGAGTGTGTTAGTGTGCCGTAAAAATGGAGTTGCAACGATGTTTATGCGCACAAACACAAAAGGGTTAGAAATAACAAGATCAAGTTTATTGAGAGTTGCTTCGAAGCTGGAGTTGACGATGTTAGCGTAAGCGTGCACTCTCTTCTTGAAGGCGTTTGATGCGAAAGATAGCGATTTAGTCATAGGTGTGTGTGTTTTCCCCCGTCTTCTAATAAAACCACCTTTTGACCATCTCATGTATTATTGAAAGGGCATCTAATCCCATTGGTGGATTTTCATAATTAATGTTAATATATCACAATAGACTAATGCTTTTACTACCTTATCTCAAGAAATTTCTCTTAGGTTGCAACAAAATGTCATGAAAGGTGACCCCCACAAATTATTAAGAAGAAAAGTGTTGGCCAAGCCAAGGATTCTCCATTTTTCATTTTAGTGATCCAAGATCACGTTGAGTCCATAGACATGTTGATACTATGAAAGGGGATGAGGATGGTGTGATGTGTTTATTTATCTTAGTGCTTAAAGATCAAATTTCAAATGCCCTCAAAAGCCTTCATTTTTCTCCATTATATCTACCCATCTTTCACATCTCGAAGTTTGTCAAGCTCATCTAGTCGGAACCGTCAAGCAGCTCACCCAAATATAGCCATTGGAAACCCTAACACTTAGGAGTCGCCAAGTCCTCCACTCGAAACCACCAAAGCATGTGGCAAACCTTCTACTGCCCTCTCAGAATTTCCGCCCCCCCCTCCACCCATACACACCTTGGAATTTCCGAAGTGGTTACAGCGACTGTGCCATAGTTGTGATAGTCACCTTAGAGCCTCTGAATGCTACCCCTTCAGACGGTCCGAGTCATTTGAAAGTTGTCATCTTTAGTATTGTCATGTCACTCATAGCTTATCACTTTGAAGTTTCTGAGATGTGTTAAAGTGTGTGTAATGATCGGATTTCTGGTCCAGCCTATATATACCTCCACCTACCCCATTAGTTCACTTGAAGCAAACCCACTCATATCCTATGTTATGAGAGAGAACTCTACCTCCTTGTGTTGATTTCGAAGGGCCTTTTACTCCAACCTATATTCCCTCTTTGCTTTTATACTCCTACTTCTCTAATTCAAAAGCCAACTCTTGAGTTTGAGTGTTGAGGAGACTAACTTTTGAAGAAGAGTAAGGGATTCATCACCAAGCAGGCTTAGTATTATTATTTTTGTACGGCGTGCGCCTCCTAGATCAGCTAGGTGCTTAGGAGTCTTCAACCTTGTAAAGAAACCAAGAAGTTTGTAAGGGCCCAGAGACCGCCTAACCCATGAAGATCTACCCCAAGTTAGGCTAGTACTTCATGGGTGTGCGCCATGATGGCATAGGTTCATATCTGGGTTCCTTGTGATCCTAGATCCTTTGTGGATCGAAACCTCCATCAACGTGGAGTAGCACTAACTCTCCACGGGAAAAAAATCTTCACCTAGCCACCCCATGTTTGCATATCTCCAACACTATCTCTTACTTACACTTGCATGTCTTTACTTTTCATTGCATATACTCTTGTAGACTTCCATGTGTAGGGGTGTTTGATAGACTACCACAGAAAATCTTAATATTGCCAACGAAACTAAAATTTCAGAAAGTAGTCCCATTTAGCTTAGTAGTCTATTCATCACCCCTGTAGACATACTTAATCAATCCTACATCTATGTTTGTAAGGTGCTTTAAGCTCGTTGTCCGGCCCTTAACTGATAAATGATGGTCGTGTGCATCCTAAGATGCATAAGTTGAGAGGTATAACCTTATTTTTGAAAAAAAAAACTATTACCAAGGTCTACCAAAGTGTGCCTGCATTGAGTTTTTTTCCTGGAAACTCCTAATAATGTTTGTTAAAGTTGTTGTGTTGTTTTTGAGAATTCTCTAGAGTTCCTATAAGGTGCTCTGGAATTTTCTTTTTGGGGCCAACGAATATGTGTGTTAAGTTATTGTTAGAAGTTTCAAGCGCGTGAAATGATTTTCGGTCAAACAAAGGATCTTAAATCCTTGTCTTTTATATTTATACTGGTTTGTACTATCTTTAATGCAATGTTATTATTATCACGTATGTTTGTTCAAAAGTAATCATTTGTTCACTAGGAAGCAACTTTGAAATTATCGCATTTTTGTGTACTTTAAAATGTTCATTTACGGTTTTAACCTTTGTGTTCTTAGTTCTTTATTCTCTTTTGAAAACGAGGGGTTGCTCAACTATTTAATTAGTACATTGTACCATGGTAAAACAAAAGAGAAAATACACGTCAATGTGTATTCATACCATGCATCAATGGATTGCGCTCTTAGGTCTTTGCTAAAAATGCATCTTTTTCACCATCTTGATGTGAGCTAGTATGCTCACAACATGAGTATGACTCTTAGTAGTATCGGGGAAATGATCAAATGACATATCCATCATAAAGAATTAGGATTTGTTTTGCAAAATTGGTGTGTATTCATACCATATTGAATCTACGTGATAGTCATAAGATCTTGTTTTGCCAGGCTCCAACAACATCTAGTCACAGCATCACAAGTGTCTACATATGTGTGCACCTACCTATGGGTCTCCAAAACTTTGGGCCCTGATTCCTCCTTCTAAATATAGTTTTGATTCCTCTGCTAGGAAGGTGTGCCTCATCAATGCATGTCTATCTTCCCTTCCCATGTTTTTAATGGGTTTTTATCGTCTCTCTGAGGAGGCCCATGTTGCGTTTGATAAACATCACAGTGAGTTTTATTAGAGTTCTACTAACAACAAAAAGAAATATTGCCTACTTAAATGGAAGATTAAGTGTAGGACTAAAACGTTGGAGGTTGGCATTATTAACACCTTTGATATGAACAAATGCTTAATCATCAAGTGGTGGAGATTCTTAACACTTCCCATGGGGTGTTGTGGTTTGATATTCTTAAAGGAAAGTACTTCCCTTCATGCAACCCCTTATTTTCTCCCGCATTTGGGGGCTCCTAGTTTTAGCATGATTTGGTTAAAGTTCGGGATGAGTTTCGGACACGTCAAGAGATTGTCAATGGTAATGTTGCTTGTGTTCATTTCTGGCTTGATTGGTGGCACGGTGATGCACCTTTATGTTCGTGTTTCCCTTTTCTTTTTTTGTATTGTGTTGTTCCTGGAATTCCCATCTTGGATCTCTGTCGCAATAACCGAGATGTAGGGTTCCGTCATGCGCTGTCTCTTGTAGAGTTGGAGGAGTGGCACCATCTCGCTATATTCTTCCCTACGCTTTCGGAGGTGGAAGATTAGGTGATTCGGCTCCATACTTCCACAATTTGTTTTTCGGTTAAATCACTGTACTCTAGATTGATTGAGGGATCTGCTACTAACAAGTTAAAGGATGTGAAGCGTTCCCGGGTTCCTTTGAAGATAAAGATTTTTATGTGGCAAGCCATGTGCGGCTCTCTGCCAGTTGCGGATCAAATTGGTAAACACAATGGCCCGGCTTTGGAACCTTGTTTTGGAGCCCCGTCCGGTCACGACTGAGTGTGACTCGGGGACCAAATTCCTTCACTGAGTTGCGAGTTCTTGCTAGGTCCTTGATGGGGCAAAACATACACTACTTTTTGTTTGGCTTTTCTACTGTGTGTTGATTCTTTGGACGACTAGGAACAAGCACTACAAAATTTGCTCTATTCGGTGACAAAAACCCTGATGACGAAGAACAAACCGTCGTCGAATATCATTTTTTGTGACGGTGGCCGTCACCAAAATATGACCCCGAGATGGC
The DNA here is from genome assembly GCF_056163025.1 of Triticum urartu. Classification (NCBI taxonomy): domain Eukaryota; kingdom Viridiplantae; phylum Streptophyta; class Magnoliopsida; order Poales; family Poaceae; genus Triticum; species Triticum urartu. Next base: position 541,998,719 of record NC_141879.1, read on the forward strand.
CAACCCTGGCATCTTAGGTGATGATTCGGCTTGATTTTAGGTGACACATTTGAGCGTCACAATTCATTTCCATTTTTTGGGACGATTTTCAACGTCACACAAAATGCTCAGGGGTTAGTGAAGAAAATCTAAATAGAAGAAATGAGTATGGGATTTGAACTGGCGACCTCATGCTTCAATGCACAATTTATTTGGAGGTTTACCACTAGGCTATTGCTTCATTAGTGATGATACTTAATAAATTAAATCTTTATAGTATGTTTGATGGCACTACATGTATTTTCTAGGAAATAAATAAAATAAAAGGGCACTAGCCATCTTTTCTATGTTTCCATTGAATTCAAAATAAGAAAGTTATCGTACTTGAGTGCATATGTTATTAATACATGAAACAATTTCCACTTCAAGATGGCTTCCAACGAAAAAGTGGTCAAGATGAAAGTTGTTCGCCTTGTCAAAACGACAGACATTGCCTTCTAGATCATCTCAATCCAAGATGCAGGGCAACCTCCATAGTAGATACAATGTGACATCTTTTGACTTCCGTGAAATTCTGAAACTAGTTGTTCAAATTATGGTATGTTTGGAGATTAAGGTTATGAATCATTTTATTTTTACATATAACTTAAAAAGTGGACCATATTACCTCACGGGATTTTCCTGATTATCACGCTCCCAGTGAGGCTCTCCCTACGATGTGTCAATCATGACTACAAATGCACCAGCTAAATATTCATAGCTAGGTAGCAGTCAACACATAGTAGGAAAAACACGACTGACGATACAAACATCCACCAGTTAATTAGTCCTAATAATGATAAAGGACTACAACCTACTCCTCTCTTTTAGGATAAGTTGAAAAGAATAAGAATGCCCCTACATCTCCATAGGATGGAATCTCCATGGTGGATCACAGAGATCCACTGATCTCCAATTTTTGGTCTGCACTCATTCAATATCTGCCACCATTCATCAATTTTGAGGCGTCCATCCCATGGGTTTGTAGTCGAGTAGATGACTCTTAAATTTGTCTTCTGATGGCAAATAATTGTCATCTCACCTGTTGCATCCATCGTTGCAGGCACAACAACTCTTGGGAGCTTATATTGAAGAACAACATAGTAACATAGTAAGAAGTGCAATTTATTTAAGATGGACTAGTGGCACAATAATAATACAAAATCATACCATGCATTTTTTTATGAATGTTGGTATTTCTCAACTTGTGGACTAGTGATACGTATGGTGTAGTATTTGGACCAACTCCGTAAGTGCCCTTAAATGACTCAACATCATTAATAAAGGAGACACAATAATTCTTCTACTGCCAAGTAAGCTCGGAGCCAACAGTATAATAGGTCTCATATACTATATTTCGTATTTTTCTTTGAGATAGAAAATAAGCTATAGGTTTTAATTAAAATGTTAAGTTAGGAGTGAATAACAAACATTTTAAGTTAGATTACTTAACAAATGTGTTTAAGAAACTCAGATGGAGAAAAAAAGGAATCATGTCTATTTCCACTCAAATGTCTTGATCAAAATGAGGAAAGGTGCCTCGAAAGATGCCAATATCAAAGGTTATAATAATACCCTCCTCAAATCCGTAAGCCTTGCATAATTCTTTCCAATTAGTGCAACCAAAATCGATGTGATCTATTTCATTGTAGATTCTAGCTACCATGTTTCGTCTTCAGGTAAACAGTACTTTCAACAATGTCATCTCTATCTTTGATATGCAACTTTTCTAGGACAAAATGCCTTGCATAGCAGGGAATGCACTAGCCAGATTGAGAAAAGATTTAGAAATTACATGTTAAAACAAAAAACTTGAGACATGTTTAGTTAAGAAGGAAATATGTGCAGAAATTGCCGTATAATATGTGTAGTCCTCTTTAAGCGTTAGCGAGAAGTACCTATCATCCACTAGATGAGGATCGTCGCACATACCCCCGTTATCAGAACAGTAGGGGCACTCAGGGATCCCATCGAGCTTTGATACGTCTCCAACGTGTCTATAATTTTTTATTGTTCCATGCTATTATATTATCTATTTTGGATATTTAATATGCATTAATATGCTATTTTATATTATTTTTGGGACTAACCTATTAACCTAGAGCCCAGTGCCAGTTTCTGTTTTTTCCGTTTTATAGAAAAGGAATATCAAACGGAGTCCAAACAAAATAAACTTTCGTGATGATTTTTCTTGGACCAGAAGACTTCCACGGAACTTGGAGAGGGGGTCAGAAGATGACCGAGGAGGCCACAAGCCTCCTAGGCGCGCCCTAGGGGGCACCCTAAGGGCTTGTGGGCCCCTCAGGTGTCCTCCAACCCTAATTCTTGCTCCATAAATACCCAAATATTCCCAACCCACCAGAAGCATCCACCAAAAATACTTTTCCGCCACCGCAAGCCTCTGTTCCCGTGAGATCCCATCTTGGGGCCTTTTCCGACACCCTGCCGGAGGGGGATCCGATCACAGGGGGCATCTATATCAACCTTGCCACCCTTCCAATGAAGCGTGAGTAGTTTACCACAGACCTACGGGTCCATATCTAGTAGCTAGATGGCTTCTTCCCTCTCTATGATCTTCAATACCATGTTCTCCTCGATGTTCTTAGAGTTCCATCCGATGTAATATTTTTTTGCGGTGTGTTTGTCGAGATCCGATGAATTGTGGATTTATGATCAGATTATCTATGGATGTTATTTGAGTCTTTTCTGAACTCTTTTATGCATGATCAAATATATTTATATTTCTCTTCGAATTATCGGCATGGTTTGGCCAACTAGATTGGTTTTTCTTGCAATGGGAGAGGTGCGTAGTTTTGGGTTCAATCTTGTGGTGTCCTCACCAAGTGACAAAGTAGGGGTAGCGAGGCACGTATTGTATTGTTGCCATCAAGGGTAAAAGGATGGGGTTTTCATAATATTGCTTGAGTTTATCCCTCTACATCATGTCATCTTACTTAAGGCATTAGTCCGTTCTTATGAACTTAATACTATAGATGCATGCTGGATAGCGGTCGATGTGTGGAGTAATAGTAGTAGATGCAGGCAGGAATCGGTCTACTTAACACAGACATGATGCCTATATGCATGATCATTGCCTTGGAAATCGTCATAACTTTGCGCTTTTCTATCAATTGCTCGACAATAATTTGTTTACCCACCGTATGTTTTCTTTCAAGAGAGAAGCCTCTAGTGAAACCTATGGCCACTGGGTCTATTTTCCATCATATATTTTCAGTTCTATAAACCAAAAAAACCAAAAATATCTTGCTGCAATTTATTTAGATTTATTTTACTTTTCCTTTTTATTTATATTTTATACCTATCTCTATTAGATCTCACTCTTGTTTGAGACCGTGAAGGGATTGACAACCCCTTTTCGCGTTGAGTGCAAGTGTTTGTTAGTTTGTACAGGTGCATAGATTGGAGACTTGCTTGTGCCTCCTACTGGATTGATACCTTGGTTCTTAACTAAGGGAAATACTTATCTCTACTTTGCTGCATCACCCTTTCCTCTTCAAGGGAAAATCAACGCAAGCTCAAGAAGTAGGAGGAACAACTTCTGGCGCCGTTGCCGGGGAGGTTCTTCATCAAGCCTACCAAGTACCCATCATAAACTGTCATCTCTTGCATTACATTGTTTGCCATTTGCCTCTCGTTTTCCTCTTCCCCACTTCTAAAACATTTTCAAAAAAATACAAAAATATTTGCCTTTTTATTCGCCCTCCTTTCGTTTGCTTTTTCGTTTGCTTTCTGTTTGCTTGTGTGCTAGATTGCTTGCTTTGTCATGATGTCTCAAGAAAACACCAAGTTGTGTGACTTTTCCAACACTAATAATAACTAGTAGAACGCCCGTGCGTTGCCACGAGCCTTTTAATTTTTGTGGTGACTAAAAGAACCTATCTTCATGGCGCGCATTATGAGAAAAACCATATCAGAGGATGAACATGCATGGACTACCCAAACAACCCAATGTTGTAGAAAAAATGCATATAGGTGAACCAACCGAGCTCCTACTGATGCAGTTGAACCTATGGATGCCTGCATCGGTGGAGCATAAGCTGCTCACTCACCTGAATGCTTCTGGAAGGGATCAATCCGAATCGAAGCTGCCAAAAACCGAGAGCGGCAGGTCAGAAACACCAGGGGCAAACACGGTCACCGGCGCCTCGCTCCATCGGTTGTGGTTGCGGTCGCAGTAACATCTCGTCCGCGCCGCAATCATGCTCAGCCCCTCCCAACACTCGTCTCAGGTCAAATGCTTCATCATCTCATTAAAGCTATCTAAGTTACCGATATTGATCTGTGTGCGCCATTTTGTTTGAATATTATAAAATAATAAAATGAATTGAATTATAAAAAGCAACACAAAAAACCTATTTCGAGGAAGGCTCATATTTATTTCATAGCTGGGATACTATAAAACTACACAAAAATCTAAAACTACTACTTCTAATTCAAAAGTTACATTATACAATATTGTGACAGTTGTCTACATTTATTTAGAGAGCGCATGTATAAACAGACGAGACATAAATTTGCAAGTGTTTCTTACTGCTGACAGCATCATTGAAGCATCCTTCAATCCTAATAATGCTAGTCTCATTCAGTGCCATATTTGTAACCCTGAAATTTAAGATTCAAGTAATCTGAAGGAAATCAAGTGAAAGAGGAAGAGGTAAGCCAAAAAAATTATTATGGATATTCAAACGTCAACTTCGAGAATTACCAGATACAAATCAGTGTTGTCGAACTGACCTAACATCTTTATCAACTTGAGCCAATAATACAACAATGTAAGAAACATGGTTGTATCTAACCGACAATAATACAACAATCACTGTATAGAGGAAGCAGCAATAAAATGGAACTTTGTGTTGCCGTGGCAAGTTCTTACCGTTTCTTTTCTATGATAAGTGAGCTTACATGTAACCTTCCATCACAGCAAACAGGTACCACGCCACAGTTGTAGGAGAAATGTTCCAATCTTTTTGTGAAGCGAAAATTATCATGACACTGAAATTTCGTGCAAGCATCACATCTTTTGTAATTCAGTAATCAAAATGCAAAATATGACCAAGACTAATTGTTGCACTTTATACCCTGAACCTAAACCTAAATCTCTTAAGTAAATTGTTGGCGTGTGGATGCTAGCAGGAAGACCTTGATTCGCAGGAGGCTCCTGAACACCTTGTCGTTGTCCTAATCCAACTCTCTTGCCACCCACCAGCGCCAACCACACCTTGGAAGAGGAGAACACCAATGCTATGGCAGTGGCGGCGAGCGTGCATGTCACCTTGAGCATGGTCCATGTGCGTGTCCTCTCCGATGGCAACTGGCCTCTTGCCGCCCACCAACGCTAGCCATGCCTTGGACGAGGAGGAGGGGGCGCCAGCGCGATGGCGGTAGCGGCAGCGAGGATGAAGACATGGAGGAAGACGGATTTTGACGTGAATGCAGTGCCTCCCACAGCCTCGGCCACCATGTTAATCAGTTAAAGTCGGGTGTGGTAGAGACACGGGCGTTGGTTAGCATTAGCATGCAGCAGGCAACAGCGACGGCGAGGCCGGTGTGGTCCTTGACAGCGCAGAGCTACGTGTAGGACTGCGCGATGAGGGGGGAAAACTCGTCAATGATGTAGAGGAGTGCCCAAACGTGGGCTAGTGCCAGCGAGTTCTGGACAGGGTTGGAGGTCCAGGACCGCAGCGGCTGAGGTTAGGGCATCACATCGAGGAGGATGAGTTGGGGATGAGGTGGGTTCCTTTAGAAGGAAAAAAGTTATGCTGAGTAAAACTGGTAGGAGAGGATGTGCGGAGAAATATCGGTGGGGCGATGGCCTTCGATCGACGGGGAGTACCAACAAACGAATGACCTATTGACTGCCTTAAAAATTAAGTAGGTATATAATACTTTCACAATAAGATTTGTTTGTCATGTTTTACTTGTTAATTTCCTAAAATTCTTTATTTGTTTCCTGAAAATCTATTATTTGTTTCCTAAAGAAAATTGCATTAATGAGAGAGATCGGTTGATTTGGATAAGTTAGGAAAGCTAGATCCATGATCTTTTGTACGTTAGGAAAGTGCTGATTTTTTGAAAAAAATAATGAAGAGAAAAATAAACCAATGAATTAGAAAACCAGTGGAATGGGGTGGTGGAAGGTGGGACAAAAAACCGGATGAAAATAAACTGGTGTACCCGGCTACCAACTCCTCCATTAAGAATAGAGATTAATTTCCTAAAATTCTTTATTTGTTTCCTGAAAATCTATTATTTGTTTCCTAAAGTAAATTGCATTAATGAGAGAGATCGGTTGATTTGGATAAGTTAGGAAAGCTAGATCCGTGATCTTTTGTACGTTAGGAAAGTGCTGATTTTTTGAAAAAAAAGAATGAAGAGAAAAAAAATCAATGAATTAGAAAACCAGTGGAATGGGGTGGTGGAAGGTGGGACGAAAGAAAACCGGATGAAAATAAACCGGTGTACTAGGCTACCAACTTCTCCATTAGGAGTAGAGAACCGTGATCTTTTGTACGTTAGGAAAGTGCTGATTTTTTGAAGAAAAAATGAATGAAGAGAAAAATAAATCAATAAATTAGAAAACCAGTGGAATGGGGTGGTGGAAGGTGGGACGAAAAAAAAGATGAAAATAAACCGGTGTATCAGGCTACCAACTCCTCCATTAGGAGTAGAGAGTAATTTCTTAGAATTCTTTATTTGTTTCCTGAAAATCGGTTATTTGTTTCCTAAAGCAAATTGCATTAATGAGAGAGATCGGTTGATTTGGATAAGTTAGGAAAGCTAGATCCATGATCTTTTGTACGTTAGGAAAGTGCTGAATTTTTGAAGAAAAAAAGAATGAAGAGAAAAATAAACCAATGAATTAGAAAACCAGTGGAATGGGGTGGTGGAAGGTGGGACGAAAAAAAATGGATGAAAATAAACCGACCAGCCAGGCTACCAACTCCTCCATTGGGAGTAGAGATTTGTACGTTAGGAAAGTGCTGATTTTTTGAAGAAAAAAGAATAAAGAGAAAAATAAACCAATGAATTAGAAAACCAGTGGAATGGGGTGGTGGAAGGTGGGACGAAAAAAACCAGATGAAAATAAACCGGTGTACCAGGCTACCAACTCCTCCATTAGGAGTAGAGATGATTTTATTAGTACCCCGATTGCTCCCGCCACTAGTGTGGAATCTTATGAAATTAATGCCGCTTTGTTGAATCTTGTTATGAAAGAGCAATTTTCCGGCCTTTCTAGTGAAGATGCCGCATCCCATCTAAATACTTTCGTTGAGTTGTGCGATATGCAAAAGAAGAAATATGTGGATAATGATATTGTTAAATTGAAGCTATTCCCGTTCTCACTATGAGATTGTGCTAAAACTTGGTTTTCATCTTTGCTGAAAAATAGTATTGATTCTTTGGACAAGTGTAAAGATGCTTTTATTTCCAAGTACTTTCCTCCCACTAAGATCATCTCCCTTAGGAACGATATAATGAATTTTAAGCAATTTGATCATGAACATGTTGCACAATCTTGGGAGAGGATGAAATTTATGATAAGACATTGCCCTACTCATGGTTTAAGTTTATGGATGATCATACATTTTTTATGCCGGGTTGAATTTTGCATATAGAAATCTTTTAGATTCCGCAGTGGGGGGTAATTTTATGGAAATCACATTAGGAGAAGCTATTAAACTCCTAGATAATATTATGGCTAATTACTCTCCATGGCATACTGAAAGATCTTCTACTAGTAAAAAAGGGCATGCGATTGAAGAAATTAATATTTTGAGTGGAAAGATGGATGAACTTATGAAATTGATTGCTAGTAAGAGTACTCCTATTGATCCTAATGATATGCCTTTGTCCACTTTGATTGATAATAATAATGAATCTATGGATGTGAATTTTTTTGGTAGGAACAATTTTGATAACATTGCGTATAGAGGTAATTTCAACCCTAGGCCGTTCTCTAGTAATTCCTCTAATAATTATGGTAATTCCTACAACAATCCTGGAAATTATAATAAAATACTCTCTGATATTTAGAACAATATTAAATATTTCATTGGTTCCCAAAAGAATTTCAATGCTATGGTTGAAGAAAAATTGCTTAAGATTGATGATTTGGCTAGGAACGTTGATAGAATTTCTCTTGAGATTGATTCTTTAAAGATTGGGTCTATTCCACCCAAGCATGATATTAATCAATCTCTAAAGGCGATTAAAATTTCTATTGATGAATGTAAAGAAAGAACTGCTAGGATGCGTGCTAAGCGAGATTGGTTTGCAAAAGTGTGTTCTTCTATTTCTTGTGAAAATAATTATGAAGATCTTAAAGTGATTGATGGGACTCCTATTGAATCTTCGTTTTCTAATATAAATATTGATAAAGATGGGACTAGAGATGAGTCAACTTTAGCTAGAAGGCGTCCCAACAATTTGGAATTTAAAGATCTTAATGAAAAAAATGATTAAAGTGGGATTGGGGAGGTCAAAACTTTAAGTAGCGATGAACCCACTCTTTTGGATTTCAAGGAATTTAATTATGATAATTTTTCTTTGATAGATTGTATTTCTTTGTTGCAATCCATGTTGAATTCACCACATGCTTATGGTCAAAATAAAGCTTGTACTAAACATATCGTTGATGCTATGATGAAATATTTTGAAGAAAAACTTGATTTAGAAGTTTCTATCCCTAGAAAGCTTTATGATGAGTGGGAACCTACAATTAATATTAAAATTAAAGATTATGAGTGCAATGCTTTGTGTGATTTGGGTTCTAGCGTTTCCATAATCCCGAAAACTTTATGTGATGTGCTAGGTTTCCATAAACTTGATGATTATTCTTTGAATTTGCATCTAGTGGATTCCACTATTAAGAAACCTATGGGAAGGATTAATGATGTTCTTATTGTTGCAAATAGGAATTATGTGCCCCTAGATTTTATTGTGCTTGATATAGATTGCAATCCTACATGTCCTATTATTCTTGGTAGACATTTGCTTAGAACAATTGGTGCAATTATTGATATGAAAGAAGGAAATATTAGATTTCAATTTCCGTTAAGGAAGGGAATGGAACACTTTCCAAGAAAAAAAAATTAAGTTTCCATATGAATCTATTATGAGGGCTACTTATGGATTTAATACCAAATATGACAATACCTAGATCTATGTTTTATGCCTAGCTAGGGGCGTTAAACAATAGCGCTTCTTGGGAGGCAACCCAATTTTATTTTGTGTTCTTTGTTCTTGGTTATGTTTTTCAATAAACACACATTATTACTTCTCATAGTAATTGTGTTTTGGTTTTTTAGTAAGTGTTTGACCTAAGCAAGACCTTTGGGATGGTCTATGGTGATGGTTGATTTGATCTTGCTGAAAAACAAAAACTTTTGCTCTTATTGCCAGAATTTAAAAAAATCACAGAAACATGCTTTTGATCTTAATTTTTTACAAAAGATTTATATACAAATTTCCTAGATTGTCCTTAATTTTCAGAATTTTCGGAGTTACAAAAGTATACGAAGTTTTCATATTGCTACAGACTGTTCTGTTTTTGACAGATTCTATTTTCTATGTCTTGTTTGCTTATTTTGATGAATCTATGGGTAGTATCGGGGGGGGGGGGGAGTATGAACCATGGAGAAGTTGGAATACAGTAGATATAACACCAATATAAATTTAGAATGAGTTCACAACAGTACCTAAAGTGGTGATTTATTTTATTATACTAATGAATCTCATGAGTTTTCTGTTGAGTTTTGTGTTGTGAAGTATCAAGTTTTGGGTAAAGATTTGATGGACTATGGAATACAGAGTGGCAATAGCCTAAGATTGGGGATGCCCAAGGCACCCCAAGGTAATATTCAAGGACAACCAAGCATCTAATCTTGGGGATGCCCCGGATGGCATCCCCTCTTTCGTCTTCATTCCATCGGTAAATTTACTTGAGGGTATATTTTTATTCACCACATGATATATATTTTGCTTGGAGCATCTTGTATGATATGAGTCTTTGCCTTTTATTTTGCCACAATCGTACTTTCCGTGCACACCTTTTGAGAGGGACACGCATGAATCATGAATTTATTAGAATACTCTATGTGCTTCACTTATATATTTTGAGCTAGGCAATTTGCTCTAGTGCTTCACTTATATCTGTTTAGAGCACGGTGGTGGTTTTATTTTATAGAATTTGTTGAACTATCATGCTTCACTTATATTATTTTGAGAGTCTTTAAACAATATGGTAATTTTCTTCAGTTATAAATTTATTCCTAATATGATGGGCATCTAAGAGGGATATAATAAAAACTTTCATATAAAGAGCATTGAATACTATGAGAAGTTTGATTCCTTATGATTGTTTTGAGATATAAAGATGGTGAGATTAGAGTCATGCTAGTGAGTAATTGTGGATTGGTATAAATACTTTTGTTAAATTTTGTGATTCTCGTAGCATGCACGTATGGTGAACCGTTATGTGATGAAGTCGGAGCATGATTTATTTTTAGATTGTCATACTTTGTGTGGAGGTCAGGAGCGCACGATGGTTAACTCCTACCAACCTCTCCCCTAGTAGCATGCGTGTAGTACTTTGTTTCGATGGCTAATACTTTTTTGCAACAAGCATGTGAGTTCTTTATGACTAATGTTGAGTCCATGGATTATACACACTCTCACCCTTCCACCATTGCTAGCCTCTCTAGTGCCGTGCAACTTTCGCCGATGCATTAAACCCACCATATACCCTTCCTCAAAACAGCCACCATACCTACCTATTATGGCATTTCCATAGCCATTCCGAGATATATTGCCATGCAACTTCCACCGCTTCGTTTTATTATGACACGCACCATCATTGTCATATTGCTTTGCATGATCATGTAGTTGGCATAATATTTGTGGCAAGGCCGCCGTTCATATTTTTTAAACATGTCACTCTTGATCATTGCACATCCCGGTACACAGCCGGAGGCATTCAGATAGTCATATTTTGTTCTAGTATCGAGTTGTAATTCTTGAGTTGTAAGTAAATAAAAGTGTGATGATCATCATTATTAGAGCATTGTCCCATGTGAGGAAAGGATGATGGAAGCTATGATTCCCTCACAAGTTGGGATGAGACTCCAGACTTTATAAAAAATAAAAGAGGCCAAAGAAGCCCAAATAAAAGAAAAGAAGCAAAAGAAGCCCACCAAAAAATGAGAGAAAAGAGAGAAGGGACAATGTTACTGTCCTTTTTCCACACTTGTGCTTCAGAGTAGCACCATGTTCTTCATGATAGAGAGTCTCCTATTTTGTCACTTTCATATACTAGTGGGAATTTTTCATTATAGAGCTTGGCTTGTATATTCCAATGATGGGCTTCTAATACGTCTCCAACGTATCTATAATTTTTTATTGTTCCATGCTGTTATATTATCATTCTTGGATGTTTTACAATCATTTTATAGTCATTTTATATCGTTTTTTGTATTAACCTATTGACATAGTGCCAATGCCAGTTGCTGTTTTCTACATGTTTTTTACATCGCGGGAAATCAATACCAAACGGTGTCCAAATCCAGCGAAACTTTTTGTGGAATTTTTATGGACTAGAAGACACCCAATGGGCCCGAGAAGCATCTCGGGGGTGCCCCAAGGGGGGAACAACCCACCAGGCGCACCAAGGTGGGTTGTGCCCACCTCGGTGGCCTCCCTCACCGCCTCTTTGCTCTATAAATACCCCAATATTCCAGAAACCCTAGGGGAGTCGACGAAAATCAATTCTAGCCGCCGCAAGTTCCATAACCACCAGATCCAATCTAGACACCACCACAGAGGGGTTCATCATGTCCATACCTGGAGGGTGCCCCGAGGGGGGAACAACCCACCAGGCGCGCCCAGGTGGGTTGTGCCCACCTCGGTGGCCTCCTGCACCGCCTCTGTTGGGGATAGTACTACAGGACATAAACTGGCCAAGAGAGGCCGGGTTATCCCCATGATGATTACCTTATTTGAAGCCCATGAAGACATGAATGATGGCGCTTCATGAAGGCCCAAGGCCCAAAGGCGGGTTAAGGCCTGTAGACATAAACCGATATTGATGTATACTTGTATGATAAGATAGGAGTAGAGACCAAGCTGGACACGTTTATGATCCGGCCCTGGGACTCTGTAAACCGGCGGGTGTCGACCTATGTATATAAAGGGGCGACCCGTTGGCGGTTTAGGGACAACACACAACAACTCGAGAGCCAGGCAAAGCAGATTCGCTCCCTGGTCATCGAAACCCTGGCAATTCCATCACAACTGGAGTAGGCTTTTACCTTCATCGTAAGGGGCCGAACCAGTATAAACTCTCACGTCCTTTGTCCGCTTTAAACCCCTTTAAGCTAACCTGTAGAGATGGCTCCACGACTAAGTCCTTTCACGAGGACATCTTCCGTGACAAAACCACGACAGTTGGCGCCCACCGTGGGGCTATCGCACGATGGTTTCGAGTTCTTGAAGGGCAGCTTCGAAGGACTCAAGGGATACGCAGTGGGCCGGATGACTAAAAGTCATCGCGGCAAGCTCTACATAGACGATGCAGGATGGAGTCCCGAGGCCAGCTCAATTGAGTACGGGCACCGGGCCCCCTTTGGTGGAATTCACGTCTTTATCGGTAAGATCGGCGAACCGGGCCCTGAGCCGGACATCTGCACCGACATCATCGAGATGGCTCAGCATGCAAGCTCTGCCCAGGTTCAGCCCGCCGTAAAGCATGCCTTCGTAGGTGTCATCCATGGAGCGGAATATGAGGATAGATCAGCATTTGGTGGCGAAACCGTTGTCTGTTCTGATGACGAGTCTTCAACCGGAGAGACCGAGTCACTGTATCAGCTGCAGGATGGCCGGATTAGTGGAGGTTCCGATGGCAAAAGTATTCCAGACCCCCTTGATCTGCCGAGTCGGGTCATGGTCTTCATGGCCGGTACACAATCAGCGCAGCACTCTTCTACCGCTGAGGCAATGATCTTCGGTTCAGCAGCAGCAACACCAGCGGGAGCAGGGGGCTCTGCGCCGCCTCCGGTTCAGGTTTTGTCTGATTTGTTTGACGCTTTAGCAACGTTGCTAGCAGCAGAGGTGGACGCGGTAAACCGGGATCAGCAGAACACATAGATTGCAAAGGTGAAGGATCAGATAACTCAAGCTAAAGCGGACCTGGCAGCAGAGCACACCAGGTTGGCTACAGAGCGGGCCGAATTAGAGGCTCAATACCGGCTTATGCTAGATCAGAGTGCGTCAGATGATGTCATGAGGAGAAGATACCGGTCGCACCTTCCTCCGGTCTTTGAGGCAATGAATCTCTTTAACATGCCAGGAGCAGGCACTAGCAACCAGCCAGTGTTAAACCGGGCGGAGGCGCCTGGGACCAGGGCACCGGTCCAGCCGCGCGCGATGGATCCGCCGCCTCAGCCTCGTCAGAATGATGTCCCATCACGACACGTCTCAACACCTCCGGGTCATTACTCTAACCTGTTGGATAACATCGTTGCTGCCGCTTCACGATTGGCAGCTCTCCTGATTGATGGCGAGTCCCCAGTAGCAGTTGAAACACAATGGGCTAGGGAGCTCCTTCAGACGGCCTTGACCCAGCAGCAGGCTTATTCATATAGCCGCGAAAGGATTCATTCTACTCCCCGCCCGAGCCGGAGCTACAGCAGGCATATCGATGAACTGGCCATATCAAGCAGTGCGTGGAATCGTAATCCGCCCCGTGGCAATAACCCGACGGGTGGCGGTGGCAATGCTCGGGATGTAGTGGATCGCGCTAGGGCATGTCGAGAAGCCGAGTCAGCGGCGCAACACGAAGCTCCGGTTCGTCAACTCACTCCGGTTCGTCAGTTCACTCCGGTTCGTCCACCAACGTCGGTAGAACCAGGGGTTACCTCCAGTTCTTTGGGAGTGCCATGCCTTGTCCCAGCATTGCGCAACGTACAGTTACCCAAGGATTTCAAAGGACCGCGCAAGGTACCGAATTACACCACCGATTTATCCCCCGAGTCATGGGTGGAAAGCTATGAGATGGCAATGGAGATGCTGGATGTGGACGAGGCAGCGTGTGCCAAATACTTTACCATGACGTTGGAGGGAACAGCTCACACATGGTTGAAAAACCTGCCGACCAACTCCATTGGGTTGTGGGCCAAGTTAAGAGCCCGGTTCATCCAGAATTTCAAGGATACATGCAAGCAGCCCATGTCAATCGTGGATTTAGCCGCCTGTGTCCAGGAGGAAGGAGAATCAACAACCCACTGGGTGCGCCGGATTTCGGAGATTTTGCATTCATCAGACCGCATCAACGCTAACACAACCGTTTTAACATTGGAAGGCAATTGCCGGTTTGCACCTTTGAAGCTGAAGTTGGGAGGGCTCAAACGCCATTGTAATGACATGGGAACACTTATGGTGGCTCTAGTGAAGTATGCCGACTCTGATAGTACCAAGGACCCCGAGTCTGATGATGACAAGACAGGGAAGGGAAAGAAGAGCGGTAGCACCAAAGGGTAGCAACATAACCCAGCGGGTCATGGGAACAATGGTAAACGTAAGGCGGATAATAGCTTGGATTTTGTGGCTAACACCAACACCCAGGATAACGGTCAGCGGCGTAAGGGTAAACCGCCCCAGCGGGGTGGAGGGTCAGGCCCCAATCTGGAGTGCCTGTTAAACCAGCCTTGCCCAAAGCACGGATCAAAGGAGAGGACAGCTACGCATCTTTGGAAGGATTGCTTCATCATGCGGGAGTTCAAAAATTCAAATCTCTTTCAATATGACAATGGACCGCCCGACGGTTCAGGAGGCGGTTTCCATGGGTCGGGTTATGGTGGTGGCAGTTCCGGTTCAGGATTCCAAGGCAACCTAACCGGACATCGTAACACCCCAAAATTTTGGCCTTGATTTATTAATTAAAATTTTGCCAGGAAATTAAATTTTTATTTCCTAGTTTTATCTTTTAATTTCAGATCACTCTGTCCCTCTGATTTTTTGATTTTTCCTTCTAGGTGGAAACCTTTAAAAAATATTGTTGGACTTGTATATCTTCCCAGGACCATTTCTTTTTATTAGTGGAATTATTTCTACAATTATTTTTCCTGAGCTTTATTTCTTTTAAAAAATGATTTTCATAAGTTTTAGAGTTCCATTTGCACTACAACCTATTTAAATATTTCTTTAAAAATTCCACCAAAATTGGGGGATGTTAGTAGTAGTGTATAATTCAACTTTATGCAAAAACCCATTGGTGTTCTTTGAAAAATTTGAGCAAATCATCCTCATCTTCATTCTGGTCTAGTTTGGTGTTTTGTACTTCAACCATGTTTTATCTTGCCATATTGCCCTTGATTTTTTCTCCTGCTTATAGACCAGCCTACAAAACCCTTAAGTCCAGGAGATTGAACCCATTGGAGTATTTTTGGTCCATGCAATAATGCACTTCACTTTCTGTCCAGAACTGAAGATTTGCAAAACTTGCACTAACAAGTTCCTGGTTTTGCCCAAATAGCCTTGCCATCATCACTTGCACCTAAAGAAGATCCCAACCTGGAGATTTGGGCCACCAGAAGAGATGCATAGATGCCCATGGCATTCTGTCGAGCACCTTGTGTTCATGGACAGCTTTGGTATAGTTTTATGTTTGCACTGTGATCTTGCCCCTCTGGACAAACCAGCATGTCCACTAATCTCCTAGCCACCTCTAACCTAGACCTGTTAATTGCCAGCCTCACCCAAGCCCTCTAGGCCACCCTGGCTTTTTGTCGAGCATGTAGCGTGCCTGCTTTGGGCGCGCCCAGAGCGCACGTTTTGCACACATGCGCAACCGAGCTGCCGCGTCTTGCCCCTGGCCTTTGCTCGCCTGCAGGGCCGCGCCCCGTTCTCGTCCGCTCGCCAGAACCCTCCAAGCCGCCCCTGGCGCCCTACAGCGTCGCTGTCAGAGCCCTCTTGGCGGCACGCCGGCGTTCGCAACACGCCCCTGCCATGGCAGCGCCGCCCAAGCCACAACCGCCCGCCAGCTGCCCTCTGGAACAGCTCGAGCTCATCCACGAGCCCGCCCACTAGCACCTGTCGCCGCAATGTCGCCCTGCCAGCAACAGAAAGGCGGTTCACCGACGTTCTTATCTGCAGCCACGGGAACAGACCTCGACCGCCTATAAAAGGAGCCCCCGAGCTCGTCCAGACCCTCAGGCGACCTCAGGCCATCTCCCTAGTGCTCCCATATCTAGCAATCGACGGAGGGAGGCCGTCTGCCTCGTCTCCGGCCAGTTCGGCCGCCGCCACGCTCTGGTGCCATACGTCGCGAGCAGGGCCTCCCCAGTTCTTCCAGCGCCACCGTCCGACTTCCCTCAACCGTGCGGAGCTGCCCCACCTTCCTAGCCGGATTGGGAGCCACCATAGCTCGAGACCCCGATCCAGCCGAAACCACCATCCGCCGCGGAGCTCGCTATCGGCGACCCCCTCCACCCCCGCCAGCCTATCGACCACTGGGAGGACCGCCCTGGACCAGTGGATCCATCCTCGCCCTCAGAATCCCGCGGGGAGCCGCCGTTCGTCGGCGGCAATTGCCGAAGCCCCGCCACCGCTCGGCCAGAGAAGGAAGGAGGGCGCGGGCGACTGGTCAAACCTGACCAGTGGACCCGATAGCCCCACCTGCCAGTGACCCCAGCTCTGCCGACGTGTTTTAAGCGGAAACGTAAAACACAGGAGTATGTCTTCTCTGTCTCGAAAGCGTATTCTTATTCGAACCGTTTTTCTTTTTATGTTTATTTTAAAAACAGATTTTGACTGAAACTTTGACTAGCTATAACTTTTTAAATATAATTCCGTTTGACCTGATTTTTTTGTTGTTTCCCAAATTTCATCTAGTTTATTTCCATGTTTATTTGAAAATTTTCCAAACAACTTTTTTGTACTGTTTTAAAACTATGTGTTAATTTAAATTTTCTTAAAATGGGATTTTGAAGAAGGAAGCAACTTTCAAAAAGTGCACCCCCACTTGCATACTCTTGAAGGCAAGCATTCAGAACCCCGGCATAATATTTGTTGTGTGTCGTTCAATGCTAATACGACACCACCTTGACATGAAGTGTTCGGTATTTTATGTGGTGTTATGATCATATTCATGAGTGCATAATGATGATTCCTTGCTGTTGGAATTTGATATGCTTCTGATAGTAATCACCCTCGTATGCCTTTCATGCCTATCGGGAGGAATCCGGGAAAGTCTCTGTCTTGGGTAGACACAAACTTGTCTCTAATAATTCGTTGAGATGATTATGTCCGGTAAGGCATGGTGAGGTATGATGAGTGGTGATTCTGTTTGTTGGTGTGAGATATATTTGTTATACTAATCCTGCAAGGAATGCCTTAATCTCCTGAGTCGACCGTAGATCAGGTCTTGTTCCAGTAACCCCCATACTTGTTTCGTACTACCACTTGTCCCTGCCATAGGTAGGGTACGGTTCAGTAAGTTGTCAACCCCTTCCTAGCACACACCGTACAGAGAGGCCATGGTGGAATATACCGGCTGCATCCGGTAGACATGCCACCTAGTCCAGGGGCATGGGTGTTTCCGGTTGGAGCCGAGGGGGTAGCTCCCCTAGTTTACTCGCGTTATAAATTTTGTGATCCCATGCTAGTCGAGGTTGTAGCCTCCCCACTTAGAGTTTCGCTTAACGGGTGTCGTGGGTGATTCCAGACACCGGTAAGTTAGGCTGGTGTGTGCGGTCAGGTGTGTTTTCAATTAAAAGACCGTAGACGGAATTAGACCCAATGGACTAAAGGAATCTGTTACTCGTGGGTAAAGAGTACACCCTCTGCAGAGGTTATATCTAATCGAATAGCCGTGTCCGTAGTTAAGGACTACAGTCTGGATGGGTCAAGTGTCGGTCTTAGTGTTGGTCTTCGGAGGAAAAAAATTGCTAAACCAGAACATTGATCATGACTTGGGACATATGATGATTATGATTATTATTACTATAGCCTAACCATTGGTATTATTTGAATTATTGAGTATTCCTGGGACGGCTCTACCTCCTGGATATTCACTGTGATTATTCTCTTATAAGCCCTTTATGTGGTGTCGCTCAGACGCCCGACTGTGGCATGCTTGTTATTTAAATTACTTATAAGCCCTTTATGTGGTGTCGCTCAGACGCCCGACTGTGGCATGCTTGTTATTTAAATTACTTATAAGCCCTTTATGTGGTGTTGCTTAGACGCCCGACTGTGGCATGCTTGTTATTTAAACTACTTATAAGCCCTTTATGTGGTGTCGCTCAGACGCCCGACTGTGGCATGCTTGTTATTTAAATTACTTATAAGCCCTTTATGTGGTGTCGCTCAGATGCCCGACTATGGCATGCTTGTTATTTAAATTACTTATAAGCCCTTTATGTGGTGTCGCACAGACGCCCGACTGTGGCATGCTTGTTATTTATTTTATTTGTAAGCCCTCTATGTGGTGTCGCTCAGATGCCCGACTATGGCATGCTTGTTATTTAAATTACTTATAAGCCCTTTATGTGGTGTCGCATAGACGCCCGACTGTGGCATGCTTGTTATTTATTTTATTTGTAGGCCCTCTATGTGGTGTCGCTCAGACGCCCGACTGAGGCATGCTTTATATTATTATCCTTTCGAGGCGTCATTTCAGACACCCGATCGGTGCATTCTATTTCTACTCTCTGATTGCATATTCGTGTTTGACATGAATAACCTACTTGCGTGCATCATGGATTTTTATTTCATGACTGACGTTGTGATCATGGAATATTCTAGGGCATGATTATCATTTGTTATATTATACCTGAGTTCATAATGTTTGCGAGTACATTCAAAGTACTCACTAGCTTGTCCCTGGCTATTGTCTTGGCCAGATTTCTTGCATGGAGAGGAGCGTTGCGATGACAACCCCGGAACCTATGCAATGATGATAGCAGCCTCGCGAAGATAGGAGTTATCCAGGCCAGCTGTTCCTGTGGGAAATGGAGTCCCATAAACGTTGATGAACCACAAACCGCTTCCGCCATCAGCAACTAGAAACCTTGTGTTGTACTCATAGGCCAGAATGGTCTTGTACTACATATTTTGTATTTTGCTTGGAATTTCTGTATCAAGTTGGTGCCTCATCAGCTAACAGTAATCCTGGGGCTGGTGGGCACAAGGACCATTTTCTGGGAAATATATCCTGAAATTTTGGTCGCGACAACCTTGGTATCAGAGCCAGGCTGACCATTGGCTAATCCTATCTTGGCCAGGTCAATAAACCTAGATTAACCAATCCACCAGACCTTAACCTAGCCCCAACCAAGCTTCTCGTGTAAGATAGCCACACAGTGACCCCGACACCTTTTGGCAGTCGGTGCCCAACCTATCAGCCTAGCCTGTCGATCACGTGCTAGTGACCGACACCTAAATAGTCTCTTTCGCAAGCGTGCGAAGGAAGACTCCGTCCCCTTTTTCTATAAAAAGGGCACGCTAGCCTCAACCCAGCACAGCGCAACCTCTTCCCCAAACCGAGCTATAATGCCTGGCCCCATTGTGCACAATGAGACCATAGCAACCAACCTTAGAGGTTTTGTGACCGTGCTAGCAAACCTCACCCGCCGTGCCTTTGCATTAGAAGAGCCCCTAGAGTATGTTGTGTACCAAGGGCCCATGAGCGGTGAGAGCCGTCAATTCCGGGCCACTGTGCACGTCTATGGTAGGGGTCTATCGCCAGAACGCCCCTACAGGTTCACTGGAAGGACAACTTCCTTTGAGCCACAAGCCATCCAACTAGCTGCTTGAGAGGCTATAGTTCAACTCCGGCACTTGTCTCCCAGAGTTAACTGTCGCTCGTTCTACTACTACCCCAGCCGTGACGGGTATGGTAGGCCACCCCAGGTTGCCAACGGAGATCACGAGACAGATCCTGCATTGTTGCATCTGGTGCGCTATGTAAGTGCACTAGAGGAACTGTTCGATCAAATCACCCTTGATCTGATCGCAGCTCATGGAGAACTGGTTCGCTGAGCCCCGACAAGAGGAGGGGATGAGCCCGACGCCGACAACCCAGTTGTGCTGTTCGGACAACCGATCGAGTCCTTGAGGTCTACCCCAGCCATCGACCAAAATGCTTTGGTGTCCCCAGAAGTGCTTCGTCGCCTTTTGGGAACACATTCCAACGGGATTGTGGCCAACAACCCCCGCGATGGTCATCATCGCTACCCCGACCCTGCAGCTCCTCAACTCCATCCAGCTAATCCCGACGGTGAAACCCGTGGAGAAGCCTCGATGTGACGCCCGGATAATTAGGCTACAGTAATCCCACATTAACGATGCCACGTCACCATGGTTAGTGTTGTTAATCTCGCGTTAGTTCAAAACTGATTCGAAATTCAAATTCAAAAATAGGCAAACAACAAAAGTTTTCAAATATTAAAACTAAATTGTTCGGGTTGTGTCAAATAATGCATAGGTAATTATGATGGAGAAACCACATTTTTATAAAAGGTTTAAATGCACTTAAGTAACTAAAATAGTAGGTAAAACAATTAAACAAATGCATTTTAGATTTTATAAAATACTATACTATTTTGTTCGGGGATAAAACCTTTTGTGGTAGTAGTTATAATTGTGACTCTATTTTAGGTAGGGTTTCACTTTTTGTAAAACTATAAAATGTAAAACAGTAAAAGAAACATAAATAAAAAGTGAAGAAACAAAATAAATAAAAAGAGAAAAGAAAAGTAAAACAAAAATAAAGAAAAAGGAAACCCCCCACCCTGCGCCACTGGGCCTTGGCCCACCAAGCCAACCCCAGGCCGGCCCGCCCCTACCACTTAACCCCCCACACCCCGTAACCCTAACCGTAACCCCCCACTCCCCCCACTATGCTCTCTCCTTCCCCTGATCTGGATCGAGATCGGGGGCCCGACGCCAACGCCGCTCATTGTCGATCCCCAACGCCTCGCCGAGCCCGACGCCGCCCGGTGCTGCCTCCTCGTCGCCGGCGCTCCCCGTCCACGTCGCTCGTCCCTGTCCTCCTCCTCGTCGGACCACATCGCGCCTCGCCGGCCCTCGTCTCTGCAACGCTGGTGAGGCCAACCCCGGCCTCCTCTTCCCCTGCCCTTTGTCGCCGGACCGATCACCGGCGTCGCCCACGCTCCTGAGGCCGCCGCCTAGCGCCTTGCCTCGCGCCCATCTCCGGCCGACTACTGCGCCTCCCTCCACCGTCGTGGCTGCCCCATCATGCGCGCCCAACAGCACCATCCCGCGCCCGCGGCCGCACGCACACGCACATGCCACCCACGCCCCCTCCGGCCCCGGGCCTCCCTCACCCGCCTCCACTCGCCGCCGCGCTACCTGCCGCTGCCGCCACTGTCCAGTGTCGCCCCATGCACGCATGCACTTCCAGTGCCTCCACGCACGCATCCGCCTTCGCCGCCGCCGCCCAGCTCCGCCATGGCCTCCTCCTCCCACTCCGCGGCCTTCCCTTGCTTCCTTGGGAGCCCGCGGGCTCTAGCTCGCCCCCGGTGGTGTCTGAGACTCGAGTTGCCGCCCATTGCGGCGCTCCGGCGAGCTTCTGTCGCCCACGGTGGCCACCAGCGATTAGCCACGGCTAATCCGGCCGCTTAATTATCCCTATTTGTTCACTGCCATATGGACCCCACTATCAACTTAATTAATTTATTTTACGAATACTAGTTTAACCGCTGTCAATGACACATGGACCCGCGTCCCTAATTAACCATTTACTTATGAAATTTGCATGTTAATAAAATGTCCCACTGACCTATTGGTCCCATTGCTAAGTTTATCACATCAGTTAAATTAGTTTAACTACCAGTCAATGGCAGGTGGACCCCCTTGGTTAGTTTGACCAGTCAACAGCTGATTGTTGACTGCTGACTCAGTAGTCAACAGGGACCACTGTCAGCCTCTAACAACTCTGTTGGGTATACTTCAGTGTGTACGCATAGCAAATTGCTATTTAATTTTCAATTAATAATAATTCCAGAATTTGTTTTAAACATTAAAAAATTAATAAAAAAAATAAACCGTAGCTCGGATGGAAAAACTTTGTACATGAAAGTTGCTCAGAACGACGAGACGAATCCGGATACGCAGCCTGTTCGTCCACCACACGCCCCTAGCATATCGAACTTGCAACTTTCCCCCTCCGGTTCCTCTGTCCGAAAACGCAGAACACCGGGAATACTTTCCCGGATGTTCTCCCCCTTCGCCGGTATCCCCTTCTACTGCGTTAGGTCACCTCTAGTACCGCGTATTGCCATGTTACGCTTTGTGATGCTTTGGTTGTCTTGTTATTTATTGTGTTCCCCCTCCCTTACTTCTTTCTGGTAGACCCCGAGACTGCCGACGACCCCCAGTTCGACTATGGTGTTGACGATCCCTCCTTCTTGCCAGAGCAACCAGGCAAGCCCCCCCTTTGATCACCAGATATCGCCTACTCTACTCTCTACTGCTTGCATTAGAGTAGTGTAACATGTTACTGCTTTCCGTTAATCCTATCCTGATGCATAGCCTGTCCTTGCTACTACTGTTGTTACCTTTACCTGCAATCCTAATGCTTAGTATAGGATGCTAGTTTATCATCCGTGGCCCTACATTCTTGTCCGTCTGCCATGCTATACTATCGGGCCGTGATCACTCGGGAAGTGATCGCGGGTATATACTTATACATATATACATGCTATACAGGTGGTGATTAAAGTTGGGTCAGCTTGTAGGAGTACCCGCGAGTGATTCCGATGTTGGGGGCTGAAGGGGCAGGTGGCTCCATCCCGGTAGAGGTGGGCCCGAGTTCCCGAAGGCCCCCGACTGTTACTTTGTGGCAGAGCGACAGGGCAGGTTGAGACCACCTAGGAGAGAGGTGGGCCTGGCCCTGGTCGGCGTCCGTGGTTATTTCAAAATAACACGCTTAATGAGATCTTGGTATTTGATCTGAGTCTGGCTACTGGCCTATACGCACTAACCATCTACGCGGGGACAGTTATGGGCACTCGACGTCGTGGTATCAGCCGAAGCCTTCGTGACGTCAGCGACTGAGCAGCGCGCGCCGGGTTGGACCGTGTAAAGTAACTTCCTTTATAATGGAGGTTGCTAGGCCTGCTCACCGGCCGCGTACGCAATGTGTAGGTGTGCAATGGGTGATGGGCCCAGACCCCTGCGCCATAGGATTTAGACCGGCGTGCAGACCTCTGTGTTGTGCCTAGGTAGGGCTACGACGTGTTGATCTCCCGAGGCCGGGCATGACCCAGAAAAGTGTGTCTGGATAAAGGGGATCGAGCGTGTTGGGAAATGTGGTGCACCCCGGCAGGGAAGTTAATCTATTCGAATAGCCATGATCTTCGGTAATAGGACGACTTGGAGTTGTACCTTGACCTTATGACAACTAGAACCGGATACTTAATAAAATACACCCTTCCAAGTGCCAGATACAACCGGTGATCGCTCTCTCATAGGGCGACGAGGGGAGGATCATCGGTTAGGATTATGCTATGCGATGATGCTGGGTGAACTTACCATCTACTCTCTTCTTCTGCTGCAAGATGGAGGTTACCAGAAGCGTAGTCTTCGAAAGGACTAGCTATCCCCCTCTTATTCCGGCATTCTGCAGTTCAGCCCACATAGGATACCCTTATTCCATTTGATACCAATGCATACATATGTAGTGTAGCTCCTTGCTTGCGAGTACTTTGGATGAGTACTCATGGTTGCTTTGCTCCCTCTTTTCCCCCTTTCTATACTCGATTGCTGCGACCAGACGATGGAGCCCAGGAGCCAGACGCCATTGTCGATGACGACTACTACTACTCGGGAGGTGCCTACTACTACGTGCAGCCCGCTGACGACGACCAGGAGTAGTTTAGGAGGATCCCAGGCAGGAGGCCCGTGCCTCTTTCTATCTGTATCCTAGTTTGTGCTAGCCTTCTTAAGGCAAACTTGTTTAACTTATGTCTGTACTCAGATATTGTTGCTTCCGCTGACTCGTCTTTGATTGAGCTCTTGTATTCGAGCCCTCGAGGCCCCTGGCTTGTAATATGATGCTTGTATGACCTTTTTTTATTGTAGAGTTGTGTTGTGATATCTTCCCGTGAGTCCCTGATCTTGATCGTACACGTTTGCGTGTATGATTAGTGTACAATTGAATGGGGGGGCGTCACAAGTTGGTATCAGAGCCGACTGCATGTAGGAATCCCCTTTGCACACTCCTTGGTCAAAGTTGAGTCTAGTAGATGAAAATTGTTTTACTAACTTGGCTGTGCGGCTTACAGGCCCACTTCTCCATTGGGTGGTATTAGGATCTTTTATTCCTCGTCTATACTCTGGGACTCTGATCTCTCTTCTATTCGGGTTAAATGATTTTAATAAATCTGACTTCAGGTTCTCGTAACTACTTCCTCCCGGAGAGCCCCTTTCATTCCAGATGGTGGCTTGATTCAACCGTAGACCTCGAAGATACTCTTGATGTTATCCCGATAACTTGTGCTCATGCTTGTGCAATTCCCTACCACCGAAATATCCTTTGGATAATTTCATACACTTGTCGTTCTTACTTTTATTCCCAGTTGATCTTGTTATAGCAAGATACCCTGGAATCCCCTCTATTGTTCCGAGAATATTTTGTGCCTACTGCCTTGCAGTTCCTTGCCACCTGAATACCCCTACGGATAATTTCTCGCCCTTACCGAGTATCCACTCATCCCCAGTTGTTCAGGTGTTTCACAATTGTCTTCAAAGTACTATTCGATCTTTTGGAAATCCTAAGCAGCCTATTGCTCTTGTAATTCTTGTTTGCTTGCATTATGGTTAATCCCATAAGTCTCATAATCTTATTGGCATCCCTTGCCACTATCATTTTGAGCCCATTGATTCAATGAGTGCGAATGCTCGCAATCCTGAACCAGATCCTAGGATTCATCCTTCCGGCCCAGACACCATTTTAAACATGAGTTGGTTCTCGACCAATCAAATTGCCGATGATTGTACCTCTAAGACTATTCAACTTTTCCATCCCTATTCAGAGCATTGCTTCTGATCCCTTGACTTGGAATCATAATTCCTGTGCAATTG
This sequence comes from Triticum urartu, assembly GCF_056163025.1. NCBI lineage: Eukaryota > Viridiplantae > Streptophyta > Magnoliopsida > Poales > Poaceae > Triticum > Triticum urartu. The sequence goes on from NC_141879.1 coordinate 542,023,859, forward strand.
AGCTTTGAGTTCGTCAGTTGTTTCTATCATCTGATCCCCTTGCATTCTTTCTTCTTCTGGTAGAGTACCGATACTCACATCAGCTCCATTGTGGATTGTCAGATCCATTGTTGGTTTTCATCCGACATCATCCTTAATATTCAATAACCTTGTGAGCCTTTCCACAGGTATATAATTCCTTTGGTAAATTGTATCCTCTACCTTGTCAACCATGCTCTACTTTCGAGCTTGTGTTATTTACTCCTGAAGTTTGTGATATATGTTCCTAAGATACCCGATGGTTTGAACTAATGCCTTCCCTAATCTGTGCAAACCCAGAAGATTTCATGGGTCATACTTATCTGGTATTGCACCAGATAAAACTTCAACAACTAATGTCATTTTCAAAATACGAGAGGTGAATGAAAGGTTATGCGTTGAACAAGTGGGAGTCGACCTTGAACCCTGTGTTCATGCCCATGGAAACGATGTATACCTTATCATGGAAGCTTCTCTTAAAATAATTATCCCCTTGTTATAAGTTCATCTTGTATCTGTGGACATGGTTCCGACCATGTTTCTCCTTGATTCCATTTCTCGTGCAAGTTTGAGCACTTGTCTTCTGCAGAGCATTACCCTAGTCCAGCCTCTAATATGATCTGTCATCAAGTATTACCCCCTGGTATCTCGAGATTATCATGGAACGGCATACTTCTTATGAGTTCTTCATCAAGTACTACATTCTCACTGATTCCAGTTTTTCACGGGCTCTGAGTTATTAAACACTCAAAGACACCGATAACTGACTGAAGTCCGCACCGCGATTAAACAAATCTTGGTAACCTTCATGACTTACGAGTTTGAACTCGATCACATCATTCCTAGCCTGCTTGGCTATATCCTTGTCATGCCGATTTTAAGGCCGCTATCTGGTCCTTCTTTCTAGAGAAAAAATTTCGAGGTGAGCTAATCTTACGTCGATCTTCCTTGTCATAACAATTGTCCATGAATGACAAGCTTGATTTCAAGTTTGTGTCGTACCTATGGTTTCAATAACTTCTCGCTTCATCATTCCGTTGACTTGATGTCATCGCCGATCGGTTACATCTTCTTGAAACCTCTCGACAAATGTGTCGTGATCATCATCAACATTTTGACCCCTTGCAAGATATCAATTGAATTCATGATGAGAAGTACCCTCCTTTCCCTCGATGATTTGTGTTATCATCGACCACTTTATTGCATTCCGTTCAACACAAACTTGTTCGTGTCTCTAGCACCCTATTGCTTTCAAGTTAACGGTTGATATTTCATTCTTAGACTATTGGTTGTTGAATCACCTTTCTAACATTGATCATGCTACCTAGGACCATATTTTGGGTGCACTTTTCAACCAATGCTTAATTGTGTATGTTTTCCTCGAGCGTACATCCTTATATCATTTGATCCGACAAATGTTATCTCCTTGTTCACATAAGTGTGGAAATCCATCTTTTGAAAATCTCAATGAATTGTCGCTAAGTTCATCAGCCACCTCTTCATACTCCCCTTGGTTTTAATGATGAACTCTTGTTTCAGAACGCGCTTCCATAGTTCAATTCCCGAGAATCTTACAATGTCATCTCGACAATGTGTGTTGCACCTTTCTTCTTAGGCATCCCGAGTCTGAGGTATCCTGATCCGAATCAGAACTGAATCTCGGTCAGATATGATGGTTGGAACATATTTCCAACCATTTTTTCATGAGGAAATTGAATGCCTTGTTTAATAAGTTTATCCTAATGGATCCTTTGTGTATCCAAAGTAAGACCTTTGCTTGAAGACCATGTCAATGCTATCTCGAAGCATGTCTGTGGTACTCTGGTTTTCAACAAGAACATTTGAAGCCAAATGCTAAATGTTTCCTGCTCAATTATCCAAACACCACTGCATGGGTAATGAAATTTCTCTCCCCTTACCTAAAGAGTTTTCTACATTATATCCTGTCATGGATATCATGCTCTGCTTGTCCTTGGGAAGGATATACCCCTGAAATATGTGTTTAAACACATTTTCCTTTCCATTGATCTATTTAATCTGATAATCATACTATCCTTTCCATTGTATTGTTTAACCTTTCCAGTAATCTGACTTAACTGAGTAGTGGTATTTCCCTGCTTAGGTAAGCACCATGTTGTACCACTCTGTCAGTAAGACCCTGTTACTATTGTTGATGACATTTCGGTAGCCACCGATGGACGAGAACTTTGCCTATTGGTCTGCCTCGTTCAACGAGCAGGAAAATGTTTCTCTTTGTCCCTCGCCCTTGGTACCGATGTTGTTGCCGACATACATGATAGGCTATCCTCTGACATGCCTTGCTTACATGATCACACAAGACGTCTCCGCCCTTCCTACTTTTAACCCACATGGTGGGCCCATGACCCAACATTTCCACAGGATCGAAACCTGGCTCTCCTGTACACCCCTGTTGCTAAAGTTATTTCTCGCTTTTGGCTTCGTATGTAATTCGCGAGCCAACTTCCTAGTGATCCATTCCGGTATCAGACACAATACTTATTCTTGTTGCTCTGGACCCCTTTCACACTTTGTTTCAGGCATCGAACGATTGCCTGCCGCTCGAAACTTCCCATGATACCTCCTTTGCTCTCGATATTTTCGTAAGTTTCAATTCGAGAGTTACTTTCGCCACCTTCCTCGATGTTATCGACCAGATAGTCGACCTTGCAGAGGTCTGTTCTCCCTGTATGCCCACCCTTTATTCTTTCGTAAGTACGATGGAGTTCCGGAAGAAAGGACGCCGACTTCATCATGATGACCTGAAGCAGAGAAATGAAGACATCAATGTATTGGACCGGCCTCTTCGAGAAGAGCAAGCCAGGATGAGAAGACCCGCTAGATTCGTTACCAAACCTTTCCCCCTTTCACTACCTCTTAAATCTTGGGACGAGATTTCTAGTAGTGGAGGAGAATTGTGACGCCCGGATAATTAGGCTACAGTAATCCCACGTTAACGATGCCACGTCACCATGGTTATTGTTGTTAATCTCGCGTTAGTTCAAAACCGATTCGAAATTCAAACTAAAAAATAGGCAAACAACAAAAGTTTTCAAATATTAAAACTAAATTGTTCGGGTTGTGTCAAATAATGCATAGGTAATTATGATGGAGAAACCACATTTTTATAAAAGGTTTAAATGCACTTAAGTAACTAAAATAGTAGGTAAAACAATTAAACAAATGCATTTTGGATTTTATAAAATACTATACTATTTTGTCGGGGGATAAAACCTTTTGTGTTAGTAGTTATAATTGTAACTCTATTTTAGGTAGGGTTTCACTTTTTGTAAAACTATAAAATGTAAAACAGTAAAAGAAACATAAATAAAAAGTGAAGAAACAAAATAAATAAAAAGAGAAAAGAAAAGTAAAACAAAAATAAAGAAAAAGGAAACCCCCCCTGCACCACTGGGCCTTGGCCCACCAAGCCAACCCAGGCCGGCCCGCCCCCACCACTTAACCCCCACACCCCGTTACCCTAACCGTAACCCCCACTCCCCCCACTACGCTCTCTCCCTTCCCCCGATCTGGATCGAGATCGGGGGCCCGACGCCAACGCCGCTCATTGTCGATCCCCAATGCCTCGCCGAGCCCGACGCCGCCCGGTGCTGCCTCGTCGTCGCCGGCACTCCCCGTCCATGTCGCTCATCCCCGTCCTCCTCCTCGTCGGACCACATCGCGCCTCACTGCCCCTCGTCTCTGCAACACTGGTGAGGCCAACCCCGGCCTCCTCTTCCCCTGCCCTTTGTCGCCAGACCAATCACCGGCGTCGCCCACGCTCCTGAGGCCGCCGCCTAGCGCCTCGCCTCGCGCCCATCTCCGGCAGATTACTGCGCCTCCCTGCGCCGTCGTGGCCGCCCCATCACGCGCGCCCAGCAGCACCATCCCGCGCCCGCGCGCACACGCACACGCCACCACCCGCGCCCCCTCCGGCCCCGGGCCTCCCTCACCTGCCTCCACTCGCCGCCGCGCTACCTGCCGCTACCGCCACTGTCCAGCACCGCCCCGTGCATGCCTGCGCTTCTAGTGCCTCCCCGCACGCATCGGCCTTCGCCGCCGCCGCCCAGCTCTACCATGGCCTCCTCCTCCCACTCCGCGGCCTTCCCCTGCTTCCTTGGGAGCCCGCGAGCTCCAGCTCGCCCCCGGTGGTGTCTAAGACTCGAGTTGCCGCCCATTGCGGCGCTTCGGCGAGCTTCTGTCTGAAAGTGCTAGTGATCGACTAGAGGGGGGGGGTGAATAGGCGATTTTTATGAATGTCTTCAAAACATGGAAGTTTCGAAGACAAACGATAGAAATAAACCTATTACCATACAGCGGAAGGTAGACTACGCTAGGCAAACCATAGTCAAGTATTCAATGAAGTGAAAGCATAATGACTAATAGCAGCTAGGCAGTAAGGATCAGGTAGGAAGATATTGTGAAGCCAATCAAAACAAGTAGTCATTCAGTGAAGACAAAAGATAATGCAATCATACAGTGACTTCACAAGAACCAACAGTAAGCAAAGGGAAGGGAAGGATGAAACCAGTGACTCGTTGAAGACAATGATTTGTTGGACCAGTTCCAGTTGCTATGACAACTGTATGTCTGGTTAGGGAGGCTGAGATTCAACTCAGAAGACCTCGTCTTCACCTTATTCCCCTTGAGCTAAGCACACCCAGTCCTCGCCCAATCACTCTGGTAAGTCTTCAAGGTAGACTTCCAAACCTTCACAGACTTCGTTCACCGGCGATCCACAATGACTCTTGGATGCTCAGAACGTGACGCCTAACCGGCTGGAGGATTCACAGTCCTCAAGTGTAATAAGTCTTCAAATCACACAGACATGAAGACTTAAGTGATACCTAACACTCTTTGGCTCTGGGTGTTTAGGGCTTTATCCTCGCAAGGAATTCTCTCTCAAAGGCTTCAAGGTGGGTTGCTCTCAAACGACAAAAGCCGCACTCTAACTCTGAGAAGCCAACCGTTTATGGTTGTAGGGGGTGGGCTATTTATAGCCACTAGGCAACCCGACCTGATTTATCCGAAATGACCCTGGGTCACTAAGGAACTGACACGTGTTCCAACGGTCAGATTTCAAACACACATGACAACTTTACTTGGGCTACAAGCAAAGCTAACTTATCCAACTCTGGACAAGATTTTGAAGGAAATATGCCCTAGAGGCAATAATAAAGTTATTATTTATTTCCTTATATCATGATAAATGTTTATTATTCATGCTAGAATTGTATTAACCAGAAACATAATACATGTGTGAATACATAGACAAACAGAGTGTCACTAGTATGCCTCTACTAGACTAGCTTGTTAATCAAAGATGTTATGTTTCCTAACCATGGACAAAGAGTTGTCATTTGATTAACAGGATCACATCATTAGATGAATGATCTGATTGACATGACCCATTCCATTAGCTTAGCACCCGATCGTTTAGTATGTTGCTATTGCTTTCTTCATGACTTATACATGTTCCTATGACTATGAGATTATGCAACTCCCGTTTGCCGGAGGAACACTTTGTGTGCTACCAAATGTCACAACGTAACTGGGTGATTATAAAGGAGCTCTATAGGTGTCTCCAAAGGTACATGTTGGGTTGGCGTATTTCGAGATTAGGATTTGTCACTCCGATTGTCGGAGAGGTATCTCTGGGCCCTCTTGGTAATGCACATCACATAAGCCTTGCAAGCATTGCAACTAATGAGTTAGTTGTGAGATGATGTATTACGGAACGAGTAAAGAGACTTGCCGGTAACGACATTGAACTAGGTATTGAGATACCGACGATCGAATCTCGGGCAAGTAACATACTGATGACAAAGGGAACAACGTATGTTGTTATGCGGTCTGACTGATAAAGATCTTCGTAGAATATGTAGGAGCCAATATGAGCATCCAGGTTCCGCTGTTGGTTATTGACCGGAGACGTGTCTCGGTCATGTCTACATTGTTCTCGAACCCGTAGGGTCCGCACGCTTAAGGTTTCGATGATAGTTATATTATGAGTTTATGAGTTTTGATGTACCGAAGCTAGTTCGGAGTCCCGGATGTGATCACGGACATGACGAGGAGTCTCAAAATGGCCGAGACATAAAGATTGATATATTGGACGGCTATATTCGGACACCGGAAGTGTTCCGGGTGATTTCGGAGAAAACCGGAGAGCCGGAGGGTTACCGGAACCCTACCGGGAGTAGTAATGGGCCATATGGGCCTTAGTGGAGAGAGAGAAGGGCGTCAGGGTGGGCCACACGCCTCCTCCCCCCTTGGTCCGAATTGTACTAGGAGAGGGGGGGCGGCGCCCCCCTTTCCTTCTCCCTCCCCACTTCTTTCCCCCTCCTAGTAGGAGTACTACTCCTACTAGGAGGAGGACTCCTCCTGGCGCGCCTATAGGGGCCGGCCGGCCTCCTCCCCTTGCTCCTTTATATACGGGGGCAGGGGGCACCCCTAGACACACAAGTTGATCCACGTGATCATATTCTTAGCCGTGTGCGGTACCCCCTTCCACCATAGTCCTCGATAATATTGTAGCGATGCTTAGACGAAGCCCTGCGACGGTAGTGCATCAAGATCGTCACCACGCCGTCGTGCTGACGGAACTCTTCCCCGACACTTTGCTGGATCGGAGTCCAGGGATCGTCATCGAGCTGAACGTGTGCTAGAACTCGGAGGTGTCGTAGTTTCGGTGCTTGATTAGTCGGGCCATGGAGATGTACGACTACATCAACCAAACGCTTCCGTTGTCGATCTACAAGGGTACGTAGATCAAACTCTCCCCTCTCGTTGCTATGCATCACCATGATCTTGTGTGTGCGTAGGAACTTTTTTGAAATTACTACGAAACCCAACGGTGGCATCCGAGCCAGGTTTTATATGTTGATGTTATATGCACGAGTAGAACACAAGTGAGTTGTGGGCGATATAAGTCATACTGCTTACCAGCATGTCATACTTTGGTCCAGCGGTATTGTTGGACGAAGCGGCCCGGACCGACATTACGCGTACGCTTACGCGAGACCGGTTCTCCCGACGTGCTTTGCACATAGGTGGCTTGCGGGTGACAGTTTCTCCAACTTTAGTTGAACCGAGTGTGGCTACGCCCGGTCCTTGCGAAGGTTAAAACAACACCAACTTGACAAACTATCATTGTGGTTTTGATGCGTAGGTAAGATTGGTTCTTGCTTAAGCCTGTAGCAGCCACGTAAAACTTGCAACAACAAAGTAGAGGACGTCTAACTTGTTTTTGCAGGGCATGTTGTGATGTGATATGGTCAAGACATGATTTTATTGTATGAGATGATCATGTTTTGTAACCGAGTTATCGGCAACTGGCAGGAGCCATATGGTTGTCGCTTTATTGTATGCAATGCAATCGCCCTGTAATGCTTTACTTTATCACTAAGCGGTAGCGATAGTCGTAGAAGCATAAGATTGGCGAGACGACAACGATGCTACGATGGAGATCAAGGTGTCGCGCCGGTGACGATGGTGATCACGACGGTGCTTCAAGGATGGAGATCACAAGCACAAGATGATGATGGCCATATCATATCACTTATATTGATTGCATGTGATGTTTATATTTTATGCATCTTATCTTGCTTTGATTGACGGTAGCATTATAAGATGATCTCTCACTAAATTTCAAGATAAAAGTGTTCTCCCTGAGTATGCACCGTTGCCAAAGTTCGTCGTGCCCAGACACCACGTGATGATCGGGTGTGATAAGCTCTACGTCCATCTACAACGGGTGCTAGCCAGTTTTGCACACGCAGAATACTCAGGGTAAACTTGACGAGCCTAGCATATGCAGATATGGCCTCGGAACACTGAGATCGAAAGATCGAGCGTGAATCATATAGTAGATATGATCAACATAGCGATGTTCACCATTGAAAACTACTCCATTTCACGTGATGATCGGTTATGGTTTAGTTGATTTGGATCACGTGATCACTTAGATGATTAGAGGGATGTCTATCTAAGTGGGAGTTCTTGAGTAATATGATTAATTGAACTTAAATTTATCATGAACTTAGTCCTAGTAGTATTTTGCAAATTATGTTGTAGATCAATAGGTCGCGTTGTTGCTTCCCTGTGTTTATTTTGATATGTTCCTAGAGAAAATTGTGTTGAAAGATGTTAGTAGCAATGATGCGGATTGGATCCGTGATCTGAGGTTTATCCTCATTGCTGCACAGAAGAATTATGTCCTTGATGCACCGCTAGGTGACGGACCTATTGCAGGAGCAGATGCAGACGTTATGAACGTTTGGCTAGCTCAATATGATGACTACTTGATAGTTTAGTGCACCATGCTTAATGGCTTAGAATCGGGACTTCAAAGACGTTTTGAACGTCATGGAGCATATGAGATGTTCCAGGAGTTGAAGTTAATATTTCAAGCAAATACCCGAGTTGAGAGATATGAAGTCTCCAACAAGTTCTATAGCTAAAAGATGGAGGAGAATCGCTCAACTAGTGAGCATGTGCCCAGATTGTCTAAGTACTACAATCGCTTGAATCAAGTGGGAGTTAATCTTCCAGATAAGATAGTGATTGACAGAATTCTCTAGTCACCATCACCAAGTTAGTAGAACTTTGTGATGAACTATGATATGCAAGGGATAACGGAAATGATTCCCAAGCTCTTCGTAATGCGGAAATTGATGAAGGTAGAAATCGAGAAAAACATCAAATGTTGATGGTAGACAAGACCACTAGTTTCAAGAAAAGGGCAGAGGGAAGAAGGGGAACTTCAAGAAGAACAACATGCAAGTTGCTGCTCAAGTGAAGAAGCCCAAGTCTGGTCCTAAGCCTGAGACTAAGTGTTTCTACTGCAAAGGGACTGGTCACTGGAAGCGGAACTACCCCAAGTGATTGGCAGATAAGAAGGATGGCAAAGTGAACATAAGTATATTTGATATACATGTTATTGATGTGTACTTTACTAGTGTTTATAGCAACCCCTCAGTATTTGATACTAGTTCAGTTGCTAAGATTAGTAACTCGAAATGGGAGTTGCAGAATAAACAGAGACTAGTTAAGGGTGAAGTGACGATGTGTGTTGGAAGTGGTTCCAAGATTGATATGATCATCATCACACACTCCCTATACTTTCGGGATTAGTGTTGAACCTGAATAAGTGTTATTTGGTGTTTGCGTTGAGCATGAATATGATTTGATCATGTTTATTGTAATACGGTTATTCATTTAAGTAAGAGAATAAATTGTTGTTCTCTTTACATGAATAAAACCTTATATGGTTACACACCCAATGAAAATAGTTCGTTGGATCTCGATCGTAGTGATACACATAATCATAATATTGAAACCAAAAGATGCAAAGTTAATAATGATAGTGCAACTTAGTTGTAGCACTGCCGTTTAGGTCATATTGGTGTAAAGCGCATGAAGAAACTCCATGCTGATGGGATTTTGGAATCACTTGATTATGAATCACTTGATGCTTGCGAACCATGCCTCATGGGCAAGATGACTAAGACTCCGTTCTCCGGAGCGAGCAACTGACTTATTGGAAATAATACATACTGGTGTATGCGGTCCGATGAGTGTTAAGGCTCACGGCAAGTATCGTTATTTTCTGAACTTCACAGATGATTTGAGCAGATATGGGTATATCTACTTGATGAAACATAAGTCTGAAACATTTGAAAAGTTCAAAGAATTTCAGAGTGAAGTGGAAAATCATCGTGACAAGAAAATAAAGTTTCTACGATCTGATCGCGGAGACAAATATTGGAGTTACGAGTTTGGTCTTCAATTAAAACAATGTGGAATAGTTTCACAAACTCATGCCACATGGAACACCACAGCATAATGGTGTGTCCGAACGTCATAACCGTACTTTATTGGATATAGTGCAATCTATGATGTCTCTTACCGATCTACCACTATCGTTTTGGGGTTATGCATTAGAGACAGCTGCATTCACGTTAAAAGGGCACCATCTAAATCTGTTGAGACGACACCGTATGAAATGTGGTTTGGCAAGAAACCAAAGTTGTCGTTTCTCAAAGTTTGGGGTTGCAATGCTTATGTGAAAAAGCTTCATCCTGATAAGCTCAAACCCAAATCGGAAAAGTGTGTCTTCATAGGATACCCAAAAAGTTACTGTTGGGTACACCTTCTATCACAGATCCAAAGGCAAGACATTCGTTGCTAAGAATGGATCCTTTCTAGAGAAGGAGGTTCTCTCAAAAGAAGTGAGTGGGAGGAAAGTAGAACTTGATAAGGTAATTGTACCTTCTCCCTTATTGGAAAGTAGCTCATCACAGAAATCTGTTCCTGTGACTACTACACCAATTAGTGAGGAAGCTAATGATGATGATCATGTAACTTCAGATCAAGTTACTACCGAATCTCGTAGGTAAACCAGAGTGAGATCTCCACCAGAGTGGTACGGTAATCCTGTTCTGGAGGTCATGCTACTTGACCATGACGAACCTACGAACTATGAAGAAGCGATGGTGAGCCCAGATTCCGCAAAATGGCTTGAGGCCATGAAATCTGAGATGGGATCCATGTATGAGAACAAAGTATGGACTTTGGTTGACTTGCCCGATGATTGGCAAGCAATTGAGAATAAATGGATCTTCAAGAAGAAGATGGACGTTGATAGTAGTGTTACTATCTACAAAGGTAGAATTGTCGCAAAAGGTTTTCGACAAGTTCAAGGTGTTGACTACGATGAGAGTTTCTCACTCGTATCTATGCTTAAGTCTGTCCGAATCATGTTAGCAATTGCCGCATTTTATGAAATCTGGCAAATGGATAAACAAAACTGCATTCCTTAATAGATTTATTAAAGAAGAGTTGTATATGATACAACCAGAAGGTTTTGTCAATCCTAAAGGTGCTAACAAAATATGCAAGCTCCAGCGATCCATCTATGGACTGGTGCAAGCATCTCGGAGTTGGAATATACGCTTTGATAAGTTGATCAAAGCATATAGTTTTATACAGACTTGCGATGAAGCCTGTATTTACAAGAAAGTGAGTGGGAGCACTACAACATTTCTGATAAGTATATGTGAATGACATATTGTTGATCGGAAATAATGTAAAATTATTCTGCAAAGCATAAAGGAGTGTTTGAAAGGAATTTTCCAAAGAAAGACCTCGGTGAAGCTGCTGACATATTGAACATCAAGATCTATAGAGATAGATCAAGATGCTTGATAAGTTTTTTTTCAATGAGTACATACCTTGACAAGATTTTGAAGTAGTTCAAAATAGAACAATCAAAGAAAGAGTTCTTGTCTGTGTTACAAGGTGTGAAATTGAGTAAGACTCAAAACCCGACCACGACAGAAGATAGAAAGAGAATGAAAGTCATTCCCTATGCCTCAGCCATAGGTTCTATAAAGTATGCCATGCTATGTACCAGATCTATTGTATACCCTACACTGATTTTGGCAAGGTAGTACAATAGTGATCTAGGAGTAGATCACTGGACAGCGGTCAAAATTATCCTTAGTGGAATAAGGATATGTTTCTCGATTATGGAGGTGACAAAAAGGTTCGTCGTAAAGGGTTACGTCGATGCAAGTTTTGACACTAATCCAGATGACTCTAAGTCTCAATCTGGATACATATTGAAAGTGGGAGCAATTAGCTAGAGTAGCTCTGTGCAGAGCATTGTTGACATAGAAATTTGCAAAATACATACGGATCTGAATACTTCTCTCACAAGCAAAACATGATCACAACTTAGTACTCTTTGGGTGTTAATCGCATAGCGATGTGAACTAGATTACTGAATCTAGTAAACCCTTTAGGTGTTGGTCACATGAAGATGTGAACTAATCACATAAAGATGCGAACTATTAGTGTTAAATCACATGGTGATGTGAACTAGATTATTGACTCTAGTGCAAGTGGGAGACTGAAGGAAATATGCCCTAGAGGCAATAATAAAGTTATTATTTATTTCCTTATATCATGATAAATGTTTATTATTCATGCTAGAATTGTATTAACCGGAAACATAATACATGTGTGAATACATAGACAAACAGAGTGTCACTAGTATGCCTCTACTAGACTAGCTTGTTAATCAAAGATGTTATGTTTCCTAACCATGGACAAAGAGTTGTCATTTGATTAACAGGATCACATCATTAGATGAATGATCTGATTGACATGACCCATTCCATTAGCTTAGCACCTGATCGTTTAGTATGTTGCTATTGCTTTCTTCATGACTTATACATGTTCCTATGACTATGAGATTATGCAACTCCCGTTTGCCGGAGGAACACTTTGTGTGCTACCAAACGTCACAACGTAACTGGGTGATTATAAAGGAGCTCTATAGGTGTCTCCAAAGGTACATGTTGGGTTGGCGTATTTCGAGATTAGGATTTGTCACTCCGATTGTCGGAGAGGTATCTCTGGGCCCTCTTGGTAATGCACATCACATAAGCCTTGCAAGCATTGCAACTAATGAGTTAGTTGTGAGATGATGTATTACGGAACGAGTAAAGAGACTTTCCGGTAACGAGATTGAACTAGGTATTGAGATACCGACGATCGAATCTCGGGCAAGTAACATACTGATGACAAAGGGAACAACGTATGTTGTTATGCGGTCTGACCAATAAAGATCTTCATAGAATATGTAGGAGCCAATATGAGCATCCAGGTTCCGCTGTTGGTTATTGACCGGAGACGTGTCTCGGTCATGTCTATATTGTTCTCGAACCCGTAGGGTCCGCATGCTTAAGGTTTCGATGACAGTTATATTATGAGTTTATGAGTTTTGATGTACCGAAGCTAGTTCGGAGTCCCGGATGTGATCACGGACATGACGAGGAGTCTCGAAATGGCCGAGACATAAAGATTGATATATTGGACGGCTATATTCGGACACCAGAAGTGTTCCGGGTGATTTCGGAGAAAACCGGAGAGCCGGAGGGTTACCGGAACCCTACCGGGAGTAGTAATGGGCCATATGGGCCTTAGTGGAGAGAGAGAAGGGCGCCAGGGTGGGCCGCGCGCCTCCTCCCCCCTTGGTCCGAATTGGACTAGGAGAGGGGGGGCGGCGCCCCCCTTTCCTTCTCCCTCCCCACTTCTTTCCCCCTCCTAGTAGGAGTCCTACTCCACTCCTACTAGGAGGAGGACTCCTCCTGGCGCGCCTATAGGGGCCGGCCGGCCTCCTCCCCTTGCTCCTTTATATACGGGGGCAGGGGGCACCCCTAGACACACAAGTTGATCCACGTGATCATATTCTTAGCCGTGTGCAGTGCCCCCTTCCACCATAGTCCTCGATAATATTGTAGCGGTGCTTAGGCGAAGCCCTGCGACGGTAGTGCATCAAGATCGTCACCACGCTGTCGTGCTGACGGAACTCTTCCCCGACACTTTGCTGGATCGGAGTCCGGGGATCGTCATCGAGCTGAACGTGTGCTAGAACTCGGAGGTGCCGTAGTTTCGGTGCTTGATCGGTCGGGCCATGGAGACGTACGACTACATCAACCAAACGCTTCCGTTGTCGATCTACAAGGGTACGTAGATCACACTCTCCCCTATCGTTGCTATGCATCACCATGATCTTGTGTGTGCGTAGGATTTTTTTTGAAATTACTACAAAACCCAACAGATTTGCTCTCATAGTCTTCACTCGAAGACATAGGATTTTGGTTAAGCATCACTTCAGTCATTCTGACTGGTTCTCTTGGACCCCACTTAACAGTACGGTGGTTCCTATGACTCAACAAAGAAGAAAAAGAACGACAAAAGAACTAAGTCTTCGCACTCCATAGTCTTCATGCGATGTCTTCTCTTGTCATAGTCTTCAATGTGAATGTCTTCACAAACCACCTTTGTCTTCAATGTCTTCTTACATTTTTAGGGGTCATCTCTGGTAGGAAAACCGAATCAATGAGGGACTTCTACCTGTGTTATCCTGCAACTCTCACAAACACATTAGTCCCTCAACTAGGTTTGTCGTCAATACTCCAAAACCAACTAGGGGTGGCACTAGATGCACTTACAATCTCCCCCTTTTTGGTGATTGATGACAAACTAGTTGAAGTTTTCAATGGGGAATAAAATATGTGAAATTGTAAAGGATAGGTTATTGTCTTCATAAGTGGAAAAGGCTCCCCCTGAAGATGTGCATATAAGTAATTTGCTTTTGGTATGCAAATGCACATGGCAGGTTGTACTTGTGGAGATCCTCTTCAACTTATGATGACAATTCATCATGCATGAAAAGTATGTGAAGATAATGACATGCATAATGAAAAATGGACGTCTGCAGAATGATCTAAGTGCGGAATTTATCGTCGCACATGTAGAATTTGTCATCGCATCACAGTAAAGCAAATAAGTAGCAGACGACCATCGAGTTTGAGTGTTACAACTCAAAGAACCAAATGTATCAAAACGCAAGAGTTGTAAACACTAGGCAAAATATAAAACCACCGCCCATATGGACCCGCTTGAAGACTATCAAACTCATATGCTTCTCCCCCTTTTGTCAGTAAGGACCAAAAAGGTTTGAAGACATAGAGCATCTACTCGTTCCCACGAGGAGTAGGTGAAGCAGCAGGGTCGTCAGTGTTGATAGGCGGTGTAGACGAACTTGGGGCAGTGTCGATGCGTGCAGAAGTAGGGGGCGGTGAAGTAGCATCATCTTCATCATCGATCACTCTGGCATTCACAGTTGCCGCAGAGGAAGAGAACTCAGAGTCTTCAAGAGACGGAGTTTGTCGCAGCACAGTCCTTCTTGGAGGTGTGGAGTCAAACTTGAAGCGTTCAGAGAAGCCATCCTCTTGAAGATCATCCTCAGAGCACATAAGCGTCAGCCCTTTCCATGTACGCCGACAGGTTTCATGGGCAACAAAGGCATTCTTGGTGGCAAGATTGCGAATCCTGTTTACGTCCACCAAGAGGATTTGCATTTGGCGCTTCAGCCAGTCATGATGCCTATCCTGTTTCTGATGAAGGGCAACTAGAAGCTCTCGGTCATTGAGAACACGGGATCACTTCTTGGGCCGTTGGGCAATGGTGCTGTCAGTGGCTTCAGTGAGGGCACGGTGAGGTGCACGTGTAGTGCCAGCCAGAGGATAAACATGAGTGACTGCTTGAACTCCTTCAATGTTTTGAGAGAAGCTTTGATTCTCAGCATTTTGAAGACTAAGGGGCTCCTTGGCAGGCTCTGGATAGATGGCTTCAACTAACATATCGACGTCAGGCAAAAAGATCCGATGATTGCGAGCAGAGGGCTGATAGGTGACAACTGAGTGTAGTTTGATCAGCCGCATAATCCATGGAGCGTAAAACTTCAAGCCAAAAATGTCAGATCCTGATACAGCAAGCTGGCGAATGAATAAATCTTGTGCATTGAAGCTTTTGCCATGAAGAATATGAAAGACCAAAGTCTTCATTGCGCCTTCTAGCTCATGTGGAGAATGTCCTTTGATGGGCCAGAGAGTTTGCCTTATGATGTGATAGATAGTACGTGGCAGATACTCAAGGTCTTCAACAAAGAACTCCTTAGGATATTCAGCATCTGGAGGCAAAGGCTTCATCATGCTGAGCATCTGACTCATATTGGGCTCAGGCTTGTGGACGATGCTTTCCATAGCAGCACTGTGAAGCTGACAACCAGGTTCATACAGATCTCCTGGAGTGGGCAGGCCATTAAGCTCAATGATATCAAAGGCTTTGGCTTCATGATGAACATTGCCTGTCATCCACTCAAGGACCCAAGTCTTCGGATCCCTGTTGTAGCCACGGATATGAAGAGTGGCATAGAATTGGAGCAGCAGTTCTTCATTCCAGTGCTCCTTATCAGTGACGAACTGCAGCAAGCTAGACTCTCTGAAGCAATCCAGAGCTTCTTCCAAACAGGGCAGACCAGTTATGGCTTCAGTGTCAAGACGCATATGTGGGAAAATGCAACCTTGGTTGTACAGAATGCATGAGTAATAACTTCGCTGCTGATAGCTCCAGAACCGATCAGAAGATATTCTTGCCTTTGAGTAGGGGTTCTTGGCGCTATTGAAGAAGGTGTTGTGTGCCTTGAAGCCATTGATATTGAACGATCCAGGTGCATATGCAGTGCCTGGAAACCTGGGCAACCTTGGTATTGGCTTCTGAACCTGAAGCCTGTGCTCAACGTGATAGTCAAACTGAGGACCAGCAGCAGGCGGAGGAGTCAGAAAAGGCCATTTCACAGTGACAAGTTGGCCATAGTTGAATGCTTGCTCGATAGTGTGTGGCCGAGGTGGCGGAACAGGAGCAGTGGCATTAACAGAGGCGTTAGGCTGCACAACAGAGGCTTCAGGAGCAGTTGCATCATTGGCTTCATTGACTTCTAGCACATTGGTTGGTGCAGGCTCCACATTTGCTTCAGCCATGACTACGTCATTGGCTTCATTTGTGTTGGTGGTGGCAGCCTCAAGATTCTCAACCTCCACTTGATGAGCTGGAGGGTCGGGCACAGACACGTTCTCCTCGAGAACAGCTTCTTCAGTAATGGGGGGAGTAGGGACACGTTCTTCTTCTTGTTTGTCATCGGCTGATGCAGCCGGAATGTCTTCAGCAGCTTTAGCCTCAGACTCGGAGACATTCACAGTAGGAGTGGCATCTGGAAACACTTGACGTGCAACAGATTGGTGGGGCACTTCTCCTTCTGGAATGCTCGAAAGAGGGACTTGAGGCCTTGGTCCTTTGCGAAGCCTGCGCAGCGCTGGCGATGCCTGTGGAGATGGAGTTGGCTGGGCCTCAAAGTCATCTTCTTCTTGCACTGATGGGGTTGCTTACGGTTGGGGAGAGCTTGGAGTGTCTTGTCTCTGTGGGTGATCAGCCCACGATGCATCCTGAGCAGTTGGCATCAGAGGACGACCAATGCTGATGAGTTTGCTGTGCGTAAGCACAGGCGATGATACCAGTTGGTGCTCGATCTGAGGAAGGACTTCATCATCTTCAACATTGTCATGGTGACCAATGTCTTCAGCAGCGGTGGGGTCAGCTGCTGGAATGTC
Organism: Triticum urartu; assembly: GCF_056163025.1. Taxonomy (NCBI): domain Eukaryota; kingdom Viridiplantae; phylum Streptophyta; class Magnoliopsida; order Poales; family Poaceae; genus Triticum; species Triticum urartu. Next base: position 542,040,919 of record NC_141879.1, read on the forward strand.
TTCAGCATCAGGAGCCTCTGTGGAAGCAGGCTCATGAACAATCAGTTGGCGCTCGTGGTGTTCAGTTGTAGGGCGAACCATTGAGATAGGTTCAACAACTAAGGGCTCTGTGGGAGCAGCCCGATCCTTCTTGGTTTTGCGCTTCTTCTTAGAGGGAGTGACATCAGAGGCTTCAGGATTTTTCCTTTTTCTGGCTTTAGCCTCGGCAATCCTTGTCTTCTTCAGTTCTGAAGCGGTTGACCTGACCTTTGGCTTCGAGCCAGTCATGCTGCTTGGGAAGACTATGCGAGGTTCTTCCTACCTCGAAGGTGCAGATTGGTCAGTTGAGGGCTTCTTCTTCTTTGCAGCCATTCTTGGGTCGATGCCAGGATGACCAAGAGCCTTGCGCTTCTCAGCCTCATTGTAGGCTTGCACACACTTGTCAGCCAGGCTCTTCATGCATTCACGAGAACCTTGAGCTTCTTCACGCTTTTTGAGAAAGGCTTCCTTGAGCTCGTGCAGCATAATCTTGAAGTTTTTCACATCTTGCACGCTGAGCTTGGCCATGTGCTTCTTGAACTGAGCTTTCTCATAGTCAATCTTTTGCTTCAGTTCAACGATGCGCTGAGCTAGAGATAGCTCAGAAGCAATGGCGCCAGTGAAGGCGACACTGAGGCCAATTGGAAGTTGCAGGTCTTCAAAGCTGAGGTTGGGCATGTCAAACCACTCATCGATGAAGTTATGGATGATTGCCACATCAAAGAGAGGCAAATCATTGAAGATCTCTGCTTCTTCCTTGCTCTTGATCAGTTGCTCAAGAGCGTCATCTGCAAGATCTTCATCGCTGGACAGATCAATGGCATCATTGCACAGAATAGCAGCAGCAGTCAGTGCCTGATCAGTATTCTTTCTCGTCTCAGTCTTCTTGGAGGTACGTGATAGATCTTCAGACTGCACACTGTCTTCAGGAGGTGCAGTAGCCAGTGGCTTCGCATGTAAGACCTTTGGTGCAGGAGCAGGCTTTGAAGCTTTAGGCTTCTTCAGTTTCTTTGGCTTCAGCGGTGCAGGCGCTTCATCAGATTCAGCGTCAACTGCAGGCTCATCCATGGCTGTCCCTTGAACCATGATATGAGTGATGAGACCTTCTAGGTTGTAGAAGGGCCCAACAATATTGGGTTCAGCTTCGCGGGTGCCATCGGCACGGGGAGCAGAAGGACCATGGTTGAAGTCTAGTCCCAATGTCTTCTTGTTTTGCTTAGCCGAGTTCTTGGCAAACTGGAAGTTGCGCTTGAACAAATTGTTGTCACGACACCATAGCAATGACGATGGATCAGCATCTGCAGGCTGTGGTCCATGGACCATGCAGGGATAGAAGCCTTGTTCAATGGCTTCATCTCTGGACCTGGGTTGAAGATTTCTGTATAGGATGTCTCCCCATGGTCGCTTGATGGCATTCTTCTCTGCATATTCCTGGGTCAAAAACCTGTACTTGAACCATTGCTCAGCCCAGTACCTTCGAATCCATTGGATTCGTGTCTTGCGCTGATTGTAATCCTCTTCTGGGTCTGTCTTGTACAGCTCTGAGAGGTCATCAGGAAGATCTCTTGATGTTCCCCCTCGACGCTGTCGGCCACCCTTCCTTGCTGATTTCTCTGTAGCCATGAGCTTCAAACTGAATGGTTTCAACATGTTCAAAGGTTTCAAAGGCTTCCGCTTGCTGGTCAAATAGGAACTGGCTTCGGAAGAATTTATATGATGCTGTAAGAATTCTGCAAATGAATGCAGACTATGAGAATCAAGGGATTCTCCCACGGACATGTACCTATGACAGCATTAAGGTGCGAAGGAAGGGGAAGAGGTCATATGCATTCTCAGAAGATTTTGAAGATAAATCAGTTTAGAAGACATTGACCTCATAGTGCGAAGACATTCACTCATAGATAGGGAGTTGGTTCTAGATTTGTATGAATCCACGAATAAGTACAAGTGAGGAATCTAACTACTTTGTGAAGCATAAGTGAACATACTAGGAATATTATGAGATGCAGTATGAAATAGATCCAACTTGTGTGAACAGAAACTGCTTGTGGTAGAAAGTGATGGATCTATAGAATCAAAGGGGCCGTAAAAAAGAAGTTTTATTTACCACACGAAGAACTGCTAGACGGAGTGGGAGAGGAGGCCGAGCAGATCGATCGTCCATGCCCTAACTTGGCGACGGAGGACACCTACGGCAACGGCGGAGAAGACGATGTCCGTGGCCGGCGTGAAGACGGCGTCGGTGAGGTCTCGGCAACTAAGCGCTTCGTCGCCGGCGTCGTCGAGGGAGAGCGGTGGCTCTAGGGTTTGTGCGAGAGTGGAAGAAAGGATAATGAGGCGTGTATTTATAGAGACAGGGACGGCACAGTGTTATTACACAGGTGCCCCTGGCGATTCACATCTGAAGGACACGTGGCCATCATGCAACATATCGGAGGTTGTTCCACGTTCCCACGCATGCCTGGATTGTCGGGTGGTCGTTCCCACTTCTCCGGGTTTCAGGTGAAGTGAAAGTGCGTTATATCGACTAGAGGGGGGGGGGTGAATAGGCGATTTTTATGAAAGTCTTCAATACGTGAAAGTTATGAAGACAAACGATAGAAATAAACCTATTACCCTGCAGCGGAAGGTAGACTACACTAGGCAAGCTATAGTCAAGTATTCAATAGAGTGAAAGCACAATGACTTAATAGCAGCAATGTAGTAAGGATCAGGTAAGAAGATATTATGAAGCCATACAGAACACGCAGTCACTCAGTGAAGACAAAAGATAGTGCAAACATACAATGACTTCACAAGGAGTAACAGTAAGTAAAGGGAAGGGAAGATGAAACCAGTGACTCGCTGAAGACAATGATTTGTTGGACCAGTTCCAGTTGCTGTGACAACTGTACGTCTGGTTAGGGCGGCTAGGTATTTCAACCTTAGGACACACAGTCCCGGACACCCAGTCCTGAACACGCAGCTCAGGACACCCAGTCCTCACCGTATTCCCCTTAAGCTAAGGTCACACAGACCTCACCCAATCACTCTGGTAAGTCTTCAAGGTAGACTCCCAAAACTTCACAGACTTCATTCACCGGCAATCCACAATGTCTCTTGGATGCTCAGAACGCGACGCCTAACCGGCTGGAGGATGCACAGTCCTCAAGTGTAATAAGTCTTCAGATCACACAGACAAGAAGACTTAAGTGATGCCTAAATCTCTTTGGCTCTGGGTGGTTAGGGCTTTATCCTCGCAAGGAATTCTCTCTCAAAGGCTTCGAGGTGGGTTGCTCTCAAACGACAAAAGCCGTACTCTCAATCTGAGCAGCCAACCGTTTATGGTTGTAGGGGGTGGGCTATTTATAGCCACTTGGCAACCCGACCTAATTTGTCCGAAATGACCCTAGGTCACTAAGGAACTGACACGTGTTCCAACGGTCAGATTTCAAACTCACACGGCAACTTTACTTGGGCTGCAAGCAAAGCTGACTTGTCCGACTCTGGACAAGATTCGCTCTCATAGTCTTCACTCGAAGACATAGGTTTTGGTTAGGCATCACTTCAGTCATTCTGACTGGTTCTCTTGGACCCCACTTAACAGTACGGTGGTTCCTATGACTCAACACAAAAGAAAGAGAACTACGAAAGATCTAAGTCTTCGAGCTCCATAGGCTTCATGTGGTGTCTTCTCTTGTCATAGTCTTCAATGTGAATATCTTCATATACCACCTTTGACTTCAATGTCTTAATACATTTTTAGGGGTCATCTCTGGTAGGAAAACCGAATCAATGAGGGACTTCTACCTGTGTTATCCTGCAATTCTCACAAACACATTAGTCCCTCAACTAGGTTTGTCGTCAATACTCCAAAACCAACTAGGGGTGGCACTAGATGCACTTACAATCTCCCCCTTTTTGGTGATTGATGACAAACTAGTTGAAGTTTTCAACGGGGAATATAATCTGTGGAATTGTAAAGGATAAGGAATTGTCTTCATAAGTTGCAAGGGCTCCCCCTGAAGATGTGCATATAAGTAATTTGCTTTTGGAATGCAAATGCACATGGCAGGTTGTACTTGTGGAGATCCACTTCAACTTATGATGACAATCCACTATGCATGTGAAAGTATATGAAGATAATGACATGCATAATGGAAAATGGACGTCTGCAGAATGATCTAAGTGTGGAATTTATCATCGCACATGCGGAATTTATCATCGCAAAACAAGGTGGCAGATAAGTAGCAGACGACCATCGAGTTTAAGTGTTACAACTCAAAGAACCAAATGTAGCAAAACGAGAGTTGTAAGCACGAAGCAAAATATAAAGCACCCGCCCATATGGACCCGCTTGAAGACTATCAACCTCATATGCTTCTCCACCTTTTGTCAGTAAGGACCAAAAAGGTTTGAAGACATAGAGCATCTACTCGTTCCCATGAGGAGTAGGTGAAGTAGCAGGGTCGTTGGTGGTGTTTGGCGGTGCTGAAGAGCTTGGAGCAGAGTTGAAGCGTGCTAAAGGAGGTGGCAGTGAAGTAGCATCGTCTTCATCCTCGATGACTCTGGCAGTCACAGTTGCAGCAGAGGAAGAGAACTCAGAGTCTTCAAGGGATGGAGTTCGTCGCAGCACAACCCTTCGAGGAGGTGTGGAGTCAAACTTGAAACGCTCAGTGAAGCCATCCTCTTTAAGATCATCTTCAGAACACATCATTGTTAGCCCTTTCCATGTGCGGCGAGAGGTTTCATGGGCAACAAAAGCATTCTTGGTGGCAAGATTGCGAATGCGATTAACATCCACCAAGAGGCTTTGCATCTGACGCTTCAGCCAGTCATGATGCCGATCCTGTTTCTGATGAAGAGCCACAAGAAGCTCTCAGTTGTTGAGAACATGAGTGTGCTTCTTGGGTCGTGGAGCACTTGTACTATCAGTGGCTTCAGTGGAAGCAGGATGTGGTGCACGTGTAGTGCCAGCCAAAGGATACACACGAGTGACTGCTTCAACTCCTTCAATGTTCTGAGAGAAACTCTGATGCTCTGCATTCTGAAGACTTAGAGGTTCTTTGGCAGGCTCAGGATAGATGGCTTCAATAGACATATCCACATCAGGCAGAAAAATCCGATGATTGCGAGCAGATGGCTGATATGAGATGGCGGAGTGAAGTTTGATCAGCCGCATTACCCATGGGGCGTAGAACTTCAAGCCAAACAGATCAGAACCTGATGCAGCAAGTTGGCGAATGAATAAGTCCTGTGCATTGAAGCATTTTCCATGAAGAATATAGACGACCAAAGTCTTCATTGCACCCTCAAGCTTGGCATTTGGAGAGTGCCCTTTGATGGGCCAGAGAGTTTGCCTGATGATGTGATAGATGGTTCTTGGCAGATACACAAGGTCTTCAACGAAGAACTCTGTGGGATAAGCAGCATCTTGGGGCAATGGCTTCATCATGCTGAGCATCTGACTCATATCAGGTTCAGGCTTCTGAAAGAGGCTCTCAATAGCTTCACTATGAAGCTGACAGCCATGCTCGTAGAGATCGCCAGGAGTGGGCAAACCAGTGAGCTCAATGATGTCAAATGCATTGGCTTCGTGATGAACATTTCCTGTCATCCACTCCAGGACCCAAGTCTTCGGATCTCTGCTGTACCCGCGAATGTGAAGTGTGGCATAGAATTGGAGCAGTAACTCTTCATTCCAATGCTCTTGGTCAGTAACGAATGGCAGCAGTCCAACTTCCTTGAAGCAATCCAAAGCTTCTTCCAGACAGGGCAGACCAGCTATAGCTTCAATGTCAAGGCGCTTGTGTGGGAAGATGCGACCTTGGTTGTAAAGAATGCATGAGTAATAGCTTCGTTGCGGATAGCTCCAGAACCGATCAGATGATATCCTTTCCCTTGAGTAGGGGTTCCTGGAGCTATCAAAGAATGTGTTGTCTGCTTTGAAGCCATTGATATTGAAGGAGCCAGGTGCTGATGCAGGACCTGGGAACCTTGGCAATCTTGGGATTGGCTTCTGTACCTGAGGCCTGTGCTCAACATGATAGTCGAACTGGGGACCGGCAGTAGACTCAGGAACAGAAGTGGCGGGATCAGTGGCTTCGCTGTCTTCTGATGCTTTTGTTGGGGAGGGCTCCACATTAGCTTCATTCGTGGTTGTGGCAGCCGCAAGATTTTCAAGCACGTTCTCCTTGAGAACTGCTTCTTGGTGGGACAGGGGAGAGGCAACTTGGGGGACTTCTTCTTCCGCGGCTGATGCAGCCGGAATGTCTTCAGCAGAGACTTGAGGCCTTGGACCTTTGTGAAGCCTGCGCAACGCAGGCGACGCCTGTGGAGTTGGAGTTGGCTGGGCCTCAAGGTCTTCTTCCTCTTGTGGGCGATCCGCCCACGAAGCATTCTGTGCAATTGGCATCAGTGGACGACCAATGCTGATGAGTTCGCTGTTCTCGAGCTGAGGAAGGACTGCACTATCTTCTACATGGTCATGTTGACCAATGTCTTCAGCAGCGATGGGATCAGCTGCTGGAAAGTCTTCAGCTTCATTAGCCTCTGTGGAAGAAGGCTCATGGATTGTCAGTTGACGTTTAGCGTCAGGATAAACCATAGAAATAGGTTCAACTATCAAAGGCTCTGTGGGAGCAGCCCAATCTTTCTTGGTCTTCCTCTTCTTCTTGGAGGGGGCAGTAGGAGAGACTTCAGGATGTTTCCTCTTCCTGGCTTCAGCCTCAACAGTCCTCGTCTTCTTGAGCTCTGAAGTGGTTGACCGGCTTTTTGGCTTCGAGCCAGTCATTCTTGTTGGGAAGACAATAGGAACTGCTTCCTGCCTTGGTGCGTCGGGTTCAGCCGTAGCAGGCTTCTTCTTCTTCTTTGCAGCCATCCTGGGGTCGATGCCAGGACGCCCAAGGGCCTTGCGCTTCTCAGCCTCATTGTAGGCTTGCACACATCTGTCAGCCAGAGCCTTCATGCGCTCACGCGAACCCTGAGCTTCTGCACGTTTCTTCAGAAAGGCTTCCTTGAGCTCGTGCATCATGATCTTGAAGTTCTTCACTTCTTGCACACTGAGCTTGGCCATATGCTTCTTGAACTGAGCCTTTTCATAGTCAATCTTTTGCTTCAGTTCAACAATGCGCTGGGCGACAGCTAGCTCTGAAGCAATGGCGCCTTGGAAGGCGACACTGAGGCCAATGGGTAGTTGCAGATCTTCAAAGCTGATGTTTGGCGTGTCAAACCACTCGTCAATGAAGTTGTGGATGATGGTTACATCAAAGAGAGGCAGATCATTGAAGATTTCTGCTTCTTCTTTGCTCTTGATGAGTTGCTCAAGAGCATCATCTGCAAGATCTTCATCGCTTGACAGATCAATGGCATCATTGCGCAGAATGGCAGCAGCTGTTAGCTCTTGGCCGGTGTGTGGCAGAGGCATCTTGGCCTTCTGGGGCTTGGAGATGCGTGATAAATCTTCGGACTGCACACTGTCTTCAGGAGGTGCAGTTGCCAATGGCTTTGCCCGTGAGATTTTTGTTGAAGGGGCAGGCTTTGAAGCTTTAGGCTTCTTCAGCTTCTTTGTCTTTGGCGCTGCAGGCGCTTCATCTGATTCAGCGTCAGCTGCAGGCTCATTCACTACAGTCCCTTGAACCAAGACATGGGTGATGAGACCTTCAAGGTTGTAGAAAGGACCGATGACATTGGGTTCTGCATCTCGTGTGCCATCAGCCCTTGGAGCTGAGGGACCAGGGTTGAAGTCTAGTCCCAATGTCTTCTTGTTTTGCTTCACTGAGTTCTGGGCAAACTGGAAGTTGCGCTTGAAAAGATTGTCGTCACGACACCATAGTAGTGACGATGGGTGTGCATCAGCAGGCTGTGGCCCACGGACCATGCAGGGATAGAAGCCTTGTGCAATGGCTTCATCTCTGGACCTGGGTAGAAGATTCTTGTATAGGATGTCTCCCCACGGTCTCTTGATGGCGTTTTTCTCAACATATTCCTGGGTTACAAATCGGTATTTGAACCATTGTTCTGCCCAATATCTTCGAATCCATTGGATTCGGGTCTTGCGCTGATTGTAATCCTCTTCAGGATCTGTCTTGTACAGTTCTGAGAGGTCATCTGGCAGATCTCTGGATGTTTCTCCACGACGCTTTCTGCCACCCTTCCTTGCTGATTTCTCTGAAGCCATAAACTTTAACTTGAAAGGCTTCAACACGTTCAAAGGCTTCAAAGGTTTTCGCTTGCTGGACCAACAGGAACTGGCTTCGGGAGAATTTATGTGATGCTGTAAGAATTCTGCAAATGAATGCAGACTATGAGAACCAAAGGATTCTCCCACGGACATGTACCTGTGACAGCATTAAGGTGCGAGGGAAGGGGAAGAGGTCATATGCATTCTGAGAAGATTTTGAAGATAAATCATTTTAGAAGACATTGACCTCATCGTGCGAAGACATTCACTCATAGATAAGAAGTTGGTTCCAGATTTGTACGAATCCACAGATCAGTACAAGTGAGGAATCTAACTACTTTGTGAAGCACAAGTGAATATACTAGGCATGTCATGAGATGCAGTATGAGAGAGATCTAACTTGTGTGAATAGAAACTGCTTGTGGTAGAAAGTGACAAAGCCATAGGATCAACGGTGCTGTAAAAAGGAAGTTTGTTTTACCACACTAAGAACTGCTAGACGGAGTGGAAGATGAGGCCGAGCAGTTCGATCTTCCGTGCCCTAACTTGGCGACGGAGGACACCTACGGCGACGACGGAGAGGACGATGTCCGCGGTCGGCGTGAGGACGGCGTCAGAGAGGTTGCGGCAGCGAAGCGCTTCGTCGCCGGTGTCGTCAAGGGCTAGCGGTGGCGCTAGGGTTCGTGCGAGAGTGGAAGAAGAGATAATGACCGCTGTGAAGTGTATATTTATAGGTACAGGGGCGGCACTGCGTTGTTACACAGGTGCCCCTGGCGATTCGCATCTGAGGAACACGTGGCCATTATGCGGAATTTTGGGGTTTGTTCCACGTCCCACGCACGCCTGGATTGTCGGGTGGTCGGTCCTACTTCTCCGGGTTTCATGTGGAGGAATGAGCATTGAAAACGGACTTAATGGTTGTCTCTGTATCTTCTGCTGACAAGGACGCAGAGAAGATATTCGACAGTTTCAATAGAATGCATATGATTTGGAGAGATAGAATTTGAGATAGAAAGCATAGAGAGGTTAGGGTCCGATCACATTCACTTAGTTCAAAAGATTCAACACGAAGACATAGCTATAAGTGAATGTTGTAGAGGACAGGACACTAATATATATATATATATATATAATCAACATAGTGAAGATAATCATGAAGATATGTTGAGATCGAAGCCAAACCAAATGTGAAGACATTGCAAGGTAACGCCATGAGTGAAACACTTCAAAAATAGAACGTTTGGTGGTGGCGTTACCCACCGTATAGGAAGTATTAGACCCAGACACGGCGCACAATTATCGTGGCGCTCTGAAGTCAAATTCCATATTAATGTATTCACACTTAGAATGTATGTCTTCATTGATTGAAGATATACTTTACTTCGTGTGTTGCACATCTAAGTCATCAATATGCATAAGGGTTAGGATGTGTGCCTGATCACAGGACATTTGAGGATTCCAGGATATTTAGCTCACACCGTAACTTGCAAAATCTCTTCTCATCCAAGGGCTTGGTGAAGATATCTGCCAATTGCTCTTCAGTGTTGACGTGTATGATATCAATATCTTCCTTCACAACATGATCTCTGAGAAAGTGATGACGAATTTCAATGTGCTTTGTCTTCGAGTGCTGAACTGGGTTGTTGGCAATCTTGATGGCGCTTTCGTTGTCGCAGTAAAGTGGCACTTGCTTCAGATGAATGCCATAGTCCTTGAGTGTTTGCTTCATCCACAGAAGCTGAGCGCAGCAAGATCCAGCAGCAATGTATTCAGATTCAGCAGTGGAGAGAGATACACAGTTTTGCTTCTTTGAAGACCAACATACAAGTGATCGTCCCAGAAAGTGACATGTGCCTGATGTAGACTTGCGATCAACTTTGTCACCAGCATAATCAGCATCCGAGAATCCAACCAGATCAAACTCTGAGCCCTTTGGATACCATAATCCTAGAGTTGGGGTGTGAGCCAAATATCGAAGAATTCGCTTCACAGCTAAGTGATGCAACTCCTTTGGTGCCGATTGAAATCGAGCACACATGCAAACACTAAGCATAATATCTGGCCTAGATGCACATAGATAAAGTAAAGAACCAATCATGGAGCGGTATACCTTTTGATCGAACCCTTTACCATTGTCGTTGGGACCCAGATGATGTTTGGGTGGCATTGGTGTTGTGAAGCCTTTGCAGTCTTGCATACCAAACTTCTTCAGGCAATCTTTGAGATACTTCTCTTGAGATATGAAGATGCCGTTGCGTTGTTGTCGTATTTGAAGACCGAGGAAGAACTTTAGCTCTTCCATCATGGACATCTGATACTGCTCTTGCATCATATATCCAAACTCTTCACTGTACTTCTGATTGGTGCAGCCGAAGATAATGTCATCCACATATATTTGGCACACAAACAGTTCACCATCATATGTCTTCGTGAAGAGAGTGGGGTCTAGGGAACTAGGTATGAAGCCTTTGCTATTCAGGAAGTATTTGAGTGTGTCATACCAGGCCCGAGGGGCTTGTTTGAGGCCATACAGTGCCTTGTTGAGCTTGTATACCATGTCAGGATGTTTTGGATCTTCAAAGCCAGGCGGTTGTGCAACATACACTTCTTCTTCAATCTTGCCATTGAGAAAAGCACTCTTCACATCCATTTGATATAGAAGTATGTTATGATGATTTGCATAGGCCAGCAGTATGCGTATGGCTTCAAGTCTAGCCACAGGAGCAAATGTTTCATTGAAGTCAATGCCTTCCACTTGAGTATATCCTTGAGCAACGAGACGAGCTTTGTTTCTGACAACTTGACCATGGTCATCTTGCTTGTTGCGGTATATCCATTTGGTGCCTATTATATTGTGCTTCCGTGGATCAGGACGCTTAACCAGTTCCCATACATTATTCAGCTCAAACTATTGAAGCTCTTCTTGCATGGCTTGAATCCATTCAGGTTCCATGAAGGCTTCTTCAACTTTCTTGGGTTCTGTTATTGAGACGAATGCGAAGTGCCCACAGAAATTTGCTAGCTGAGTTGCCCTTGAACGAGTGAGTGGACTGGGTGCATTGATGCTATCAATTATTCTTTCAATCTGCACTTCATTGGCAATGCGAGGATGTGCAGGGCGAAGATTTTGCTCTTACTGATCATTGTCGTTGTTAGAAGGAATGTTTTCCGGCTGAGCATTGTCTTCATGTTGGTCAGGTGCTGAGATGATAAGTTCTTCTTCGGGATGAGCTTCAGAAGGTATAATTTCTCCAGTTCCCATTAGCTTGACCGATTCACTGGATGGAACTTCATCTAGCACATTTGGCAGTTGCTCTCTTTGTGAACCGTTGGTTTCATCGAACCGCACATCCACTGTTTCAACCACTTTGTAATGGAAGAGATTGAAGACTCTGTAGGAGTGCGAATCCTTTCCATATCCAAGCATAAAACCCTCATGTGCTTTTGGTGCAAACTTTGAGGTGTGATGTGGGTCCTTGATCCAGCACCTTGCGCCAAATACTCTGAAGTAACTGACATTTGGCTTCTTGCCAGTAAGGAGCTCATAAGATGTCTTGTTTAGAAGCTTGTGAAGATAAACACGATTGATTGTATGGCATGCAGTATCAATGGCTTCAGGCCAGAATTTTCTTGGGGTCTTGTATTCATCTAGCATCGTTCTGGCCATCTCAATGAGTGTTCTGTTCTTGCGTTCGACGACGCCATTCTGCTGTGGCGTGTACGGGGCTGAGAATTCATGTGTGATGCCCAAGGTATCAAGATATGTATCAAGGCCAGTGTTCTTGAATTCAGTGCCATTGTCACTTCTGATGTGCTTTATCTTGGTGCCATAATTGTTCATAGCTCGATTGGCGAAGTGTCTGAAGACATCCTGCACTTCAGTCTTGTAAAGGATTATGTGCACCCAAGTATATCTAGAATAATCATCAACAATGACAAAGCCATAGAGGCAAGCAGTAGTAGTAAGAGTTGAGTAATGAGTGGGACCGAAAAGATCCATGTGAAGCAGTTTGAAGGGTCGAGTAGTGGTCATGATTGTCTTCGAGGGATGTTTGGCCCTCGTCATCTTCCCTGCTTCACAGACACCGCATAAGTGATCTTTCTTGAACTTGACACCCTCGATGCCTATGACATGCTTCTTCTTTGCAAGGGTGTGGAGGTTCCTCATGCCAGCATGCCCTAGCCTCCGATGCCAGAGCCAGCATTCTGAAGCTTTTGCTAGAAGACATACGGCCAGCTGTGGTCCTGCTGAGAAATCTACCACGTACAAATCATCTTTTCGATACCCTTCAAATACTAGAGACTTGTCAGATTCCATTAGAACAATGCAACGATATTTTCCAAATATTACGATCATGTTTAAATCGCAAAGCATTGAGACAGACATTAAGTTGAAGCCAAGAGATTCAACAAGCATGACTTTATCCATGTGTTGATCCCTTGAGATTGCAACTCTACCTAGACCCAATACCTTACTTTTACCAGTGTCAGCAAATGTGATGTGGCTCTTGTCGGATGGATGTAAGGTTGAGTCCATAAGAAGGCTTCTTTTGCAAGTCATGTGATTTGTACACCCACTATCAATAATCCATTCTGAAGACGCTGGTGTCGTACCCTATAGTGCAGTTAGGGGGATAGGCTTCACCAAGAGCATTGTGAAGCAAAAACATTTGACGAACCAATGGGTTATGAAAGCTTAGATCCAGATTAGGACTAATAGGGAGAGTAGCAAGCGATTCAGGAATGAAGTACATAGTAAGACCATTCGGGCATTTGATCTTGCGCCCTACAAGATGTTTAAGGTCCCCAGCAATAGCGTCAGACGATTTTGGTTTTCTGCTGGAGACCTTTCCCTGCAAACGAGAGTTAAGCTTTCTTAGCCACCCACATCTTGAAGGGTGGCTTAGAAGCAATAAGTCTAAGTGCGGCATCTGAGAATTTTGGCTTTGGAGCCCTAGCAAACAGTCTTACTGGCGGACAATAGTACTCATAAGAATAAGCCGAATAGTTCTTGGTCTTATGAACATGGCGGTTTGATGAACCGCTCTCATATTCATATGCCTGAGTATGGTTTCCCTGCAAAACATTTGCGTTAGTGCGACTCAGGTGAGTCCTCTGTCTGTATGAAGCCTTTGGACTGTATGAAGCCTTTGGTCTAAGGTTTGTCTTCTTCACGTGAGGTGTCATGATGACATTCACAGGAAGATTCTCCAGACACTTTTTCGGAACCCAGATCTTCTTCATAGGCGGTCCATTCCTGCCGTTAGTACCAATGTACCTGGCAAACACTTCACCATTCTAATTCTTAAACAGTATATAGTTTGCATCAAAGGATTCATCAATGATAATGGGGTTAGCACAAGTGAAGCCAGATATATTGGATGGATCTGCTGAAGGTTCCTTTGCAGCAACCCACATGGTTTTGGGGTACTGCTCAAGTTTCCAGTAAGAGCCATCAGCATTCATTTTCCTTACGAACCCAACACCCTCTTTCCTCGGGTTTCGGTTCAGAATCTGCTTTTTGAGGACATCACATAGTGTCTGATGCCCTTTAAGACTTTTGTACATCCCTGTTTCAAGCAATGTCTTCAACCTGGCATTCTCATCAGCAATAGCGGTGGTATCCTCAGCAGAGGGGTTAGTTACCACATCAACAGTTGAAGATATTGCAACAGCAGTAGCAGTAGAACATTCAGCAACAGAAGTAGCATTATCACACTCAATGCATTTAAGACATGGTGGTTCAAATCCTTCCTGAGCGGAACTGGTCTGTTTGGCGCGAAGTGACTCGCTTTCCTTTTGAAGATCTTCATGAGCCGCTCTCAATTTCTCAAGATCTTCCTTCCTTTGAAGATAATCATAGGAAAGCTTTTCATGAGTTGTTGAGAGAGTTTCATGACGACTTTCAAGTTCCTGATACTTAACGTGAAGATTTTTTATGTCTTCAATTAAGGATTCAGATCGAGTCATTTCAGCACCTAACAGATCATCGCTTCTGTCTAACAGTTTTGGAATATGTTCCATAGCTTTCTGTTGTTCAGTTGCAATTTTAGCAAGTGTTTTGTAGCTGGGTTTTGAACCACAATCAGAGTCATCGTCACTAGATGTTTGATAGTGAGTAGTGCGTGAGTTTACCTTGGCACCGCGTGCAATGAAGCAGTAGGTAGAAGCGGAGTAGTCCTTGTCATTTGCATCGGTGTCGGTGATGAAGTCATTGTCTTCAGTGTTGAAGATGGACTTGGCAACGTATGCTGTAGCCAGACTTGCGACGCCTGAATCGGACTCCTCCTCAGACTCCACCTCCGCCTCCTCAGAAGCAGACTCCTCCTCTGAATCCATTTCCTTGCCAACAAATGCATGTGCCTTGCCAGATGAGCTCTTCTTGTGTGATGAAGACTTTGAGGAAGACTTGGAAGAAGACTTTGAGTATTTTTTCTTCTTTTTGTCGTCAGAGTCATATTCCTTGCTCTTCTTCTTCTTTTTGTTCTCATTGTCCCACTGTGGACACTCAGAGATGAAGTGGCCAAGTTTCTTGCACTTGTGACATGTTTTATTCTTGTAGTCATGAGCAGAAGCTTCATCATTTCTTGAGCTTGATCGGGAAGACTTTCTGAAGCCTTTCTTCTTGGTGAATTTTTGGAACTTCTTTACATGCATAGCAAGTTCCCTTCCAATGTCTTCAGGATCATCCGAACTGCTGTCAGATTCTTCTTCAGACGAGGAGACAGCCTTTGCCTTCAAGGCACGAGTTCGCCCATAGTTTGGACCGTAGATATCTCTTTTCTCAGAAAGCTGAAACTCATGTGTGTTGAGCCTCTCAAGTACGTCAGACGAATCGAGTGTCTTGAAATCAGGACGTTCTTGAATCATCAGGGCTAGGGTGTCAAACGAACTATCAAGTGATCTCAGTAGTGTCTTGACGACTTCATGTTTGGTGATCTCAGTAGCGCCGAGGGCTTGCAGCTCATTTGTGATGTCAGTGAGTCGGTCAAATGTGAGCTGGACATTCTCATTGTCATTTCGCTTGAAGCGGTTGAAGAGGTTGCGAAGGACACTGATTCTCTGATCTCTCTGGGTTGAGACGCCTTCATTGACCTTGGAGAGCCAGTCCCAGACCAGCTTAGATGTTTTCAAAGCACTCACACGGCCATACTGTCCTTTGGTCAGATGACCACATATGATATTCTTGGCAGTAGAGTCCAGTTGAACGAATTTCTTGACATCAGCAGCAGTGACACCTTCTCCAGCCTTGGGAACGCCGTTCTCGACGACATACCATAGGTCGACGTCAATGGATTCAAGATGCATGCGCATCTTATTCTTCCAGTAGGGATATTCAGTTCCGTCGAAGACGGGGCAGGCAGCGGAGACTTTTATTATCCCTGCAGTCGACATAGCTAAAACTCCAGGTGGTTAAACCGAATCACACAGAACAAGGGAGCACCTTGCTCTGATACCAATTGAAAGTGCGTTATATCGACTAGAGGGGGGGTGAATAGGCGATTTTTATGAAAGTCTTCAATACGTGAAAGTTATGAAGACAAACGATAGAAATAAACCTATTACCCTGCAGTGGAAGGTAGACTCCACTAGGCAAGCCATATTCAAGTATTCAATAGAGTGAAAGCACAATGACTTAATAGCAGCAATGTAGTAAGGATCAGGTAAGAAGATATTATGAAGCCATACAGAACACGCAGTCACTCAGTGAAGACAAAAGATAGCGCAAACATACAATGACTTCACAAGGAGTAACAGTAAGTAAAGGGAAGGGAAGATGAAACCAGTGACTCGCTGAAGACAATGATTTGTTGGACCAGTTCTAGTTGCTGTGACAACTGTACGTCTGGTTAGGGCGGCTAGGTATTTAAACCTTAGGACACACAGTCCCAGACACCCAGTCCTGAACATGCAGCTCAGGACACCCAGTCCTCACCGTATTCCCCTTAAGCTAAGGTCACACAGACCTCAACCAATCACTCTGGTAAGTCTTCAAGGTAGACTCCCAAACCTTCACAGACTTCGTTCACCGGCAATCCACAATGTCTCTTGGATGCTCAGAACGCGACGCCTAACCGGCTGGAGGATGCACAGTCCTCAAGTGTAATAAGTCTTCAGATCACACAGACAAGAAGACTTAAGTGATGCCTAAATCTCTTTGGCTCTGGGTGGTTAGGGCTTTATCCTCGCAAGGAATTCTCTCTCAAAGGCTTCGAGGTGGGTTGCTCTCAAACGACAAAAGCCGTACTCTCAATCTGAGCAGCCAACCGTTTATGGTTGTAGGGGGTGGGCTATTTATAGCCACTTGGCAACCCGACCTAATTTGTCCGAAATGACCCTGGGTCACTAAGGAACTGACACGTGTTCCAACGGTCAGATTTCAAACTCACACGGCAACTTTAATTGGGCTGCAAGCAAAGCTGACTTGTCCGACTCTGGACAAGATTCGCTCTCATAGTCTTCACTCGAAGACATAGGTTTTGGTTAGGCATCACTTCAGTCATTCTGACTGGTTCTCTTGGACCCCACTTAACAGTACGGTGGTTCCTATGACTCAACACAAAAGAAAGAGAACTACGAAAGATCTAAGTCTTCGAGCTCCATAGGCTTCATGTGGTGTCTTCTCTTGTCATAGTCTTCAATGTGAATATCTTCATATACCACCTTTGACTTCAGTGTCTTCATACATTTTTAGGGGTCATCTCTGGTAGGAAAACCGAATCAGTGAGGGACTTCTACCTGTGTTATCCTGCAATTCTCACAAACACATTAGTCCCTCAACTAGGTTTGTCGTCAATACTCCAAAACCAACTAGGGGTGGCACTAGATGCACTTACATGAAGGAATTAGCATTGAAAGCGGACTTAATGTTTGTCTCTGTATCTTCTGCTGACAAGGACGCAGAGAAGATATTCGACAGTTTCAATAGAATGCATATGATTTGGAGAGATAGAGTTTGAGATAGAAAGCATAGAGAGGTTAGGGTCCGATCACATTCACTTAGTTCAAAAGATTCAACAAGAAGACTTAGCTATAAGTGAATGCTGTAGAGGACAGAACACTAGTATATATATATATAATCAACATAGTGAAGATAATCATGAAGACATGTTGAGATTGAAGCCAAACCAAATGATAAGACATACCAAACGTAACGCCATGAGTGAAACACTTCAAACAGAAAAATTTGGTGGTGGCGTTACCCACCGTATAGGAAGTATTAGACTCAGACACGACGCACAATTATCGTGGTGCTCCGAAGTCAAATTCCACATTAATGTATTCACACTTAGAGTTTAAGTCTTCATTGATTGAAGATATACTTTACTTCCTGTGTTGCACATCTAAGTCATCAATATGCATAAGTGTTGGGATGTGTGCCTGATCACAGGACATTTGAGGATTCCAAGATATTTAGCTCACACCGTAACTTGCAAAACCTCTTCTCATCCAAGGGCTTGGTGAAGATATCTGCCAATTGCTCTTCAGTGTTGACGTGTATGATATCAATATCTTCCTTCGCAACATGATCTCTGAGAAAGTGATGACAAATTTCAATGTGCTTTTTCTTCGAGTGCTGAACTGGGTTGTTGGCAATCTTGATGGCGCTTTCGTTGTCGCAGTAGAGTGGCACTTGCTTCAGATGAATGCCATAATCTTTGAGTGTTTGCTTCATCCATATAAGATGAGTGCAGCAAGATCCAGCAGCAATGTATTCAGATTCAGCACTGG
This sequence comes from Triticum urartu, assembly GCF_056163025.1. Lineage (NCBI taxonomy): Eukaryota > Viridiplantae > Streptophyta > Magnoliopsida > Poales > Poaceae > Triticum > Triticum urartu. Next base: position 542,058,830 of record NC_141879.1, read on the forward strand.
AGAGAGATACACAGTTCTGCTTCTTTGAAGACCAACATACAAGTGATCGTCCTAGAAAATGACATGTGCCTGATGTAGACTTGCGATCCACCTTGTCACCAGCATAATCAGCATCCGAGAATCCAACCAGATCAAACTCTGAGCCCTTTGGATACCATAATCCTAGTGTTGGGGTGTGAGCCAAATATCTGAGAATTCGCTTCACAGCTAAGTGATGTGATTCCTTTGGTGCCGCTTGGAATCGAGCACACATGCAAACACTAAGCATGATATCTGGCCTAGATGCACATAAATAAAGTAAAGAACCAATCATGGAGCGGTATACCTTTTGATCAAGCTCTTTACCATTGTCGTCGGGACCCAGATGATGTTTGGCGGGCATTGGCGTCGTGAAGCCTTTGCAGTCTTGCATCCCAAATTTCTTCAGGCAATCTTTGAGGTACTTCTCTTGAGATATGAAGATGCCGTTGCGTTGCTGACGTATTTGAAGACCAAGGAAGAACTTCAGCTCACCCATCATGGACATCTGATATTGCTCTTGCATCATATATCCAAACTCGTATGTGTATTTCTGATTGGTGTAGCCGAAGATAATGTCATCCACATATATTTGGCACACAAACAGTTCACCATCATATGTCTTCGTGAAGAGAGTGGGGTCGAGGGAACCAGGTTTGAAGCCTTTGCTCTTCAGGAAGTATTTGAGTGTGTCGTACCAAGCCCGAGGGGCTTGTTTGAGGCCATACATCGCCTTGTTGAGCTTGTACACCATGTCAGGATGTTTTGGATCTTCAAAGCCAGGCGGTTGTGCAACATACACTTCTTCGTCAATCTTGCCATTGAGAAAAGCGCTCTTCACATCCATTTGATACAGAAGAATGTTATGATGATTTGCATAGGCCGGCAGTATGCATATGGCTTCAAGTCTAGCCACAGGAGCAAATGTTTCATCGAAGTCAATCCCTTCAACTTGAGTGTATCCTTGAGCAACGAGACGAGCTTTGTTTCTGACAACTTGACCATGCTCATCTTGCTTGTTGCGATATATCCATTTGGTGCCTATTATATTGTGCTTGCGAGGATCAGGACGCTTAACCAGTTCCCATACATTATTCAGCTCAAACTGTTGAAGCTCTTCTTGCATAGCTTGAATCCATTCAGGTTCCATGAAGGCTTCTTCAACTTTCTTGGGTTTAGATATTGAGACAAATGCGAAGTGCCAACAGAAATTTGCTAGCTGTGTTGCCCTTGAACGAGTGAGTGGACTAGGCGCATTGATGCTATCAATTATTCTCTCAATCTATACTTCATTTGCGACACGAGGATGTACAGGATGAAGATTTTGCTCTTGCCGATCATTGTCATCGTTAGAAGGATTGTCTTCAGGCTGAGCATTGTCTTCAGGTTGATCATTGTCTTCAGGTTGATCGGGTGCGGAGATGATAAGTTCCTCTTCAGGCTGAGTTTCAGAAGGTATGATTTCTCCAGTTCCCATAAGTTTAATTGATTCACTGGATGGAACTTCATCTAGCACATTTGTCAAGTGCTCTCTTTGTGAGCCGTTAGTCTCATCGAACCGCACATCCACTGTTTCAACCACTTTATAATGAAAGAGGTTGAGGACTCTATAGGAGTGCGAATCCTTTCCATATCCAAGCATAAAACCTTCATGTGCTTTTGGTGCAAATTTTGAAGTGTGATGTGGATCCTTGATCCAGCACCTGGCACCAAATACTCTGAAGTAACTGACATTTGGCTTCTTGCCAGTAAGGAGCTCATAGGATGTCTTGTTGAGAAGCTTGTGAAGATAAACACGATTGATGATATGGCATGTAGTATCAATGGCTTCAGGCCAGAACTTTCTTGGAGTCTTGTATTCATCAAGCATCGTCCGGGCCATCTCAATAAGTGTTCTGTTCTTGCGCTCCACGACGCCATTCTGCTATGGTGTGTACGGAGCTGAGAATTCATGTGTAATGCCCAAAGTATCAAGATAAGTGTCTAGACCAGTGTTCTTGAATTCAGTGCCATTATCACTTCTGATGTGCTTGATCTTGACGCCATAGTTGTTCATGGCTCGATTGGCGAAGCGTCTGAAGACATCCTGCACTTCAGTCTTGTAGAGGATTATATGCACCAAAGTATATCTTGAATAATCATCAACAATGACAAAGCCATAGAGACAAGCAGTAGTAGTAAGAGTTGAGTAATGAGTGGGACTGAAAAGATCCATGTGGAGCAGTTCGAAGAGTTGAGTCGTTGTCATGATTGTCTTCGAGGGATGCTTGGCCCTCGTCATCCTGCTTCACAGGCACCGCATAAGTGATCCTTCTTGAACTTGACGCCCTTGATGCCTATTACATGCTTCTTCCTTGCAAGGGTGTGGAGGTTCCTCATGCCAGCATGCCCTAGCCTCCGATGCCAGAGCCAGCATTCAGAAGCTTTTTCTAGAAGACATACGGCAAGTTGTGGTCCTGCTGAGAAATCTACCATGTACAAATCATCTTTCTGATACCCTTCAAACATTAGAGACTTGTCAGATTCCATTAGTACAAGGCAACGATATTTTCTGAACATCACAATCGTGTTTAAATCGCAAAGCATTGAAACAGACATTAAGTTGAAACCAAGGGATTCAAAAAGCATGACTTTATCCATGTGTTGATCCTTTGAGATTACAACTCTACCTAGACCCAATACCTTGCTTTTACCAGTGTCAGCAAATGTGATGTGACTTTTGTCAGATGGACGTAGTGTTGAGTCCATAAGAAGGCTTCGCTTGCCAGTCATGTGATTGGTACACCCACTATCAATAATCCATTCTGAAGTAGCTGGTGTCGTACCCTACAGTGCAGTTAGGGGGATAGGCTTCACGAAGAGAATTGTGAAGCAAAAACATTTGACGAACCAGTGGATTATGAAAGCTCAGATCGAGATTTGGACTGATAGGGCGAGTAGCAAGCGATTCAGGAACAAAGTACATAATAAGACCATTTGGGCATTTGATCTTGCGCCCTACAAGATGTTTAAGGTCCCCAGCAATAGCGTCAGACGATTTTGGTTTTCGGTTGGAGACCTTTCCCTGCAAAAGAGAGTTAAGCTTTCTTAGCCACCCACATCTTTAAGGGCGGCTTCGAAGCAATGAGTCTAAGTGCAGCATCTAAGAACTTTGGCTTTGGAGCCCTAGCAAAAAGTCTTGCAGGTGGACAATAGTACTCATAAGAATAAGCAGAATAGTTCTTGGTCTTATGAACATGGCGGTTTGATGAAACGCGCTCATATTCATAGGCCTGAGTATGGTTTCCCTGCAAAACATTTGCGTTAGTGCGACTCAGGTGAGTCCTCTGTCTGTATGAAGCCTTTGGACCGTATGAAGCCTGTGGTCTGTGGTTTGTCTTCTTCACCTGTGGTGTCATGATGACATTCACAGGAAGATTCTCCAAACACCTTTTCGGCACCCAGACCTTCTTCATAGGCGGTCCATTCCTACAGTTAGTACCGATATACCTGGCAAACACTTCACCATTTTGATTCTTAAACAATTTATAGTTTGCATCAAAGGATTCATCAATAAAAATGGGATTAGCACAAGTGAAGCCAGATAGAGTGGATGGATCCGCTGAAGGTTCCTTTGCAGCAACCCATGTGGTTTTGGGGTACTGCTCAGGTTTCCAGTAAGAGCCATCAGCATTCATTTTCCTTTCGAACCCAACACCCTCTTTCCTTGGGTTTCGGTTTAGGATCTGCCTTTTGAGGACATCACATAGTGTTTGATGCCCTTTGAGACTTTTGTACATCCCTGTTTCAAGCAATGTCTTCAACCTAGCATTCTCATCAACAATAGCAGTGGTATCCTCAGTAGAGGGGTTAGTTACCACATCAATAGTTGAAGATATTGCAACAGTAGTAGCAGTAGAAGACTCAGCAACAGAAGTAGCATTGTCACGCTCGATGCATTTAAGACATGGTGGTTCAAATCCTTCCTGAGCGGAACTGATCTGTTCGGCGCAAAGTGACTCCTTTTCCTTTTGAAGATCTTCATGAGCCGCTCTCAATTTCTCAAGATCTTGCTTCCTTTGAAGATAATCATAGGAAAGCTTTTCATGAGTTGTTGAGAGCGTTTCATGACGACTTTCAAGTTCCTCATACTTAACGTGAAGATTTTTTATGTCTTCAATTAAGGACTGAGATCGAGTCATTTCAGCGTCTAACAGATCATCGCTTTTGTCTAACAGTTTTTGAATATGTTCCATAGCTTTCTGTTGTTCAGTTGCAATTTTAGCAAGTGTTTTGTAGCTGGGTTCGGAACCACAATCAGAGTCATCTTCACTAGAAGTTTGATAGTGAGCAGTGCGTGTGTTTACCTTGGCACCGCATGCCATGAAGCAGTAGGTAGGAGCGGAGTAGTCCTTGTCATTTGCATCGGTGTCGGTGATGAAGTCATTGTCTTCAGTGTTGAAGATGGACTTGGCAATGTATGTTGTAGCCAGACTCGCAACGCCAGAATCGGACTCCTCCTTAGACTCCACCTCCGCCTCCTCAGAAGCGGACTCCTCCTCTGAATCCATTTCCTTGCCACAAACACACGTGCCTTGCCAGATGAGCTCTTCTTGTGTGATGAAGACTTTGAGGAAGACTTGGAAGAAGACTTTGAGTATTTCTTCTTCTTCTTGTCGTCAGAGTCATATTCCTTGCTCTTCTTCTTCTTCTTCTTCTTCTTCTTCTTCTTCTTCTTCTTCTTCTTCTTCTTCTTCTTCTTCTTCTTCTTCTTCTTCTTCTTCTTCTTCTTCTTCTTCTTCTTCTTCTTCTTCTTCTTCTTCTTCTTCTTGTTCTCATTGTCCCACTGCGGACACTCAGAGATGTAGTGGACAGGTTTCTTGCACTTGTGGCATGTTCTCTTCTTGTAGTCATGAGCAGAAGCTTCATCATTTCTTGAGCTTGATCGTGAAGACTTTCTGAAGCCTTTCTTCTTGGTGAATTTTTGGAACTTCTTCACAAGCATAGCAAGCTCCTTTCCAATGTCTTCAGGATCATCAGCACTGCTGTCAGATTCTTCCTCAGATGAGGAGACACCTTTTGCCTTCAAGGCATGAGTTCGCCCATAGTTGGGACCGTAGATGTCTCTTTTCTCAGAAAGCTGAAACTCATGTGTGTTGAGCCTCTCAAGTATGCCAGACGGATCGAGTGTCTTGAAATCAGGACGTTCTTGAATCATCAGGGCTAGGGTGTCAAACGAGCTGTCAAGTGATCTCAGGAGTGTCTTGACGACTTCATGCTTGGTGATCTCAGTGGCGCCGAGAGCTTGAAGCTCATTAGTGATGTCAGTGAGTCGATCAAACGTGAGTTGGACGTTCTCATTGTCATTTCTCTTGAAGCGGTTGAAGAGGTTGCGAAGGACACTGATTCTCTGATCTCTCTGGGTTGAGACGCCTTTATTGACCTTGGAGAGCCAGTCCCAGACTAGCTTAGATGTTTCCAAAGCACTCACGCGGCCATACTGTCCTTTGGTCAGATGACCATAGATGATGTTCTTGGCAGTGGAGTCCAGTTGAACGAACTTCTTGACATCAGCAGCGGTGACACCTTCACCAGCCTTGGGAACTCCATTCTTGACGACATACCATAGGTCTACATCAATGGCTTCAAGATGCATGCGCATCTTATTCTTCCAGTAGGGATATTCAGTTCCATCGAAGACGGGGCAAGCAGTGGAGACCTTAATTATCCCTGCAGTCGACATAGCTAAAACTCCAAGTGGTTAAACCGAATCACACAGAACAAGGGAGTACCTAGCTCTGATACCAATTGAAAGTGCTAGTGATCGACTAGGGGGGGGGGGTGAATAGGTGATTTTTATGAATGTCTTCAAAACATGGATGTTTCGTAGACAAACGATAGAAATAAACCTATTACCATACAGCGAAAGGTAGACTACGCTAGGCAAACCATAGTCAAGTATTCAATGAAGTGAAAGCATAATGACTAATAGCAGCTAGGCAGTAAGGATCAGGTAGGAAGATATTGTGAAGCCAATCAGAACAAGTAGTCACTCAGTGAAGACAAAAGATAATGCAATCATACAATGACTTCACAAGAACCAACAGTAAGCAAAGGGAAGGGAAGGATGAAACCAGTGACTCGTTGAAGACAATGATTTGTTGGACCAGTACCAGTTGCTGTGACAACTGTACGTCTGGTTAGGGAGGCTGAGATTCAACTCAGAAGACCTCGTCTTCACCTTATTCCCCTTGAGCTAAGGACACCCAGTCCTCGCCCAATCACTCTGGTAAGTCTTCAAGGTAGACTTCCAAACCTTCACAGACTTCGTTCACCGACGATCCACAATGACTCTTGGATGCTCAGAACGTGACGCCTAACCGGCTGGAGGATTCACAGTCCTCAAGTGTAACAGGAAGACTTAAGTGATGCCTAACACTCTTTGGCTCTGGGTGTTTAGGGCTTTATCCTTGCAAGGAATTCTCTCTCAAAGGCTTCGAGGTGGGTTGCTCTCAAACGACAAAAGCCGTACTCTAACTCTGAGCAGCCAACCGTTTATGGTTGTAGGGGGTGGGCTATTTATAGCCACTAGGCAACCCGACCTGATTTGTCCGAAATGACCCTGGGTCACTAAGGAACTGTCATGTGTTCCAACGGTTAGATTTTGAACACACACGGCAACTTTACTTGGGCTACAAGCAAAGCTGACTTATCCAACTCTGGACAAGATTTGCTCTCATAGTCTTCACTCGAAGACATAGGATTTTGGTTAAGCATCACTTCAGTCATTCTGACTGGTTCTCTTGGACCCCACTTAATAGTACGGTGGTTCCTATGACTCAACAAAGAAGAAAAAGAACGACGAAAGAACTAAGTCTTCGCGCTCCATAGTCTTCATGCGATGTCTTCTCTTGTCATAGTCCTTAATGTGAATGTCTTCACAAACCACCTTTGTCTTCAATGTCTTCTTACATTTTTAGGGGTCATCTCCGGTAGGAAAACCGAATCAATGAGGGACTTCTACCTGTGTTATCCTGCAATTCTCACAAACATATTAGTCCCTCAACTAGGTTTGTCGTCAATACTCCAAAACCAACTAGGGGTGGCACTAGATGCACTTACACTGTCGCCCACGGTGGCCACCAGCGATTAGCCACGGCTAATCCGGCCGCTTAATTATCCCTATTTGTTCACTGCCATATGGACCCCACTATCAACTTAATTAATTTATTTTATGAATACTAGTTTAACCGCTGTCAATGACACATGGACCCCGCGTCCCTAATTAACCATTTACTTAAGAAATTTGCATGTTAATAAAATGTCCCACTGACCTATTGGTCCCATTGCTAAGTTTATCACATCAGTTAAATTAGTTTAACTACCAGTCAATGGCAGGTGGACCCCCCTTGGTCAGTGTCGGTGGGAACGACACCTATGGGATCACAAGAAAGGAGGCCAGAAGATTGGCACTCAAGCGATCGCAAACAGAAGCTAAGTTGCACTGAACCCTTATTTGTGCTACCTTTCTTATTTGAGGTTATTCCCCCCGGAGATATTTGCTTTGTATGAGAAACCTGCACGCCAGGGGGCTCTACCACGATCGGCAACGCCCTTGCCCTGTTTCGAGTCCGCTCAACAGCTCAAGCGGCTGCGTCGAGAATGGCAGAGTAGCCTTCCGCGATCAGCAATGCCCCCGATTCTGACTCGAGTCAAGCTCGATAGTTTGAGCGGCCGCGTTCAGAACAGAAAGGTGGCTCGTCCGACAGCATGCGTACCCGGCTGGCCATGGGGATCCGTCCCCAAAACGCCGCTAGGGGCTTCCGCGCCGGCAAGCCTTCCCGATCAACATAGGGCACGCATACAAAGAGGAATTGAACGGGGAAATAACATGGATGAAAATTAAGAGTACTTCGAAGTTATATTACATCACATCATAGCTGCGTTTCCAACTAAAGATAAAATTTGTCTTGGTCGGGAACCCGCAGCGACGAAGAAGAACGGGATGCCTAATCCCGGCGCTGGCCTTCCACCCTCTTGATTTCGTCGATGCAGTCGGTGATTGGCTTGATGCGCTCCTTGAGCACCGTGAGGTCAGCACCATCCGGCAAGCTCTTCATCGCGGCCGCAAAGTCAAGATCGGGATTCTAGTACGCCATCTTGCTGAGGACCTTGGTCACGACCCTCCGGCAAAGTCGCCGGGCCTCCTCGGCCAGCGTGGCCGTCCTGTTGGAGTGAAGATAGGCCAAGGCTCCGAGGACGCCCTCGAAGAACTGGGTCAGCTTGGCGTTGACAGTCCCGCTGCGCTCGGGGGCGTACCTCACGTTTGGCAACCCCATGGTGGCCAATTGCGAGGTAACCCTCTCGGCGACGACCTCCAGATGGCTGATCCACCTGTTCTCACCCGCCACATATTCCTGGTGGGAGGCGGCCTCGTTCACCCGCAGCTGCTTCTCCTCCTCGAGGCTCCTGGTCAAGGTCTCCTCCCGAGCCCTGCTCTCTGACAACATCTTCTCAAGATCCTCCAACTTCAGCTTGAGGTCTCTGATGGAGTTCTGCGTGTCGGAGAGCTCCCCAGTCCTGCTGATGACTGCTCCTTGCGCCTCCACCAAGGCGCGGTTGAGCGTGCTCTTCTCACCGGACAGCTTGAGGGCCTGCTCCTTCAGCTCGTCCCGCTCTGCTTCCAGCTCCTTCACCTTGCCGGCATGGGCCAGAGCTTGGGCATCGAGTGCCCCTTTGTGCCTCTGCTCCAGCTCGCGAGTCCGCTGCGCGACAAGGGCCTCGAGCTCCTCATCCTTGCCGCAAAGCGTTGCGGCAAGCTTCACTTTACACGCAGAGAGGTCCTCTTCCTGGGAATCCAAGGTGGCTTGATGCTGGTTCCGGGCGGCCTCGACCGCGGCAGCCAAGTTTGCCGCCTTTTCCTGGGCCTTCTCGATGTCGGCCATCTTCATGGTGAGCTCCACATCGCCTCGGCCAATTTCTCCTGAAAGGCCCTCTGCTCCTCGCGAGCCTGGTGGAACCAGGTCTGCGTCTCGGCAACGCGCGCCTTGAAGTCCACCTCCGTGTTGTCCACCGTTGCCATCCTGGACTTGACCTTGTCCAGGCGAGCACGGTAGAGCACTTGGAGCTTTCGGAAATTGGCCCCCATGGCACGGAAAAGCTACTCTTCTGGAGAACCGTCGCCACCAACGCCCGGCTCATCAACCACCTCGAGCCCGGTGGCGGCAAGCACCTCATCGTCAAAAACTTCCCCTTCGGCGGGCGCCTGGCTTGACGCCCCTGGGAGGTGGACGAAGAGATCGTCGCCCACCTTCAGATATCTGCGGGGGCCCGAGGTTGAGGAGGAGGGAGGCTGGTCACCCACCACCTCTTCCTCGGCGGAGGCCTTGCCTGCCTCACTGGCAGGTCCACCGCTGGCGCCCTCGGCAGAAGCCTCGCCGGTCGCCTTGGCGGCCCCCGCAGTGGCGTCCCCGACGGCACCCTTGGCGGCTTCATCGGCGGCGGCCTCGTCAGCATCTGTGGCGGCCTCCTCGGCGGCAATCCTACTGGCCTCTGCCGCCGCCTCCTCAGCAATATCCCCGACAACAGTGTCCATGTCCTCCATGTCTGTTGAAGGAGGGCCTGGGCGGCAACGGGAGCAATGAAGCCAAGAAAAGAATAAGAGAAAAACAGAGACGAAGGACAGGCGACTCACCAGTGCCAGGCTGTGAAGCAGAAGTCCCCTCTCCTCCAGCATTTGGCGCCGTGGCAGAGCCACCAGCGCCCAAGTTCCCCTCTTCCTCCATGGGTGTGGGCTCCGTGCCTGTTGCCCTTGGCGGGGACGCCCCCCGCGGCGGCGTAGTCGATGGGGGTGGTATGTTAGGAGTAGCCCTCTGTGGCTCCTCCTGCTGCCGCTCCCCTCCTGCAAACCCGGCAAGGTCAGCATCATAGCATCGAGCGCCTACCACATGTCGAGTAAGAAGAGGGTGACGAACTTACGCTGGGGGCTACGCCGGGGGCTGCTGTCCGGGCTGCTCAGCACCACCAGTGGTGTCTTTGAAGCCCCAGCCGGGGGCTGGCTGCTCGCCGAGGTCCTCGCCCTCTTCACCCTCTGGGCCAACGTCTCTGCCTCCCTACGGAAGCAAAAATGGATCAAGACAAGCGACCCAATTCGAGGAAATGGAAATGACAGTTAGGAACGGAGAACTTACTCGTCATCCATCTCCTCCTCTTCCACTAGTTTCCTTTTCCTCTCCGGGCTGAGAGGCCCGAGATCAAAAGGGAGATCCACATCATCATCCGAGTCGACGCCTGCCGGAGGAGGCGAAGGAGGCGGCGGGGTTTGTGCGCGTCCGGATGAGGAAGGGGCTGTCGCCTTCTTCTACTCAGCGGCCTCCATCAGCCTCTTCGCTGCCGTGGCCCTCGTGTGGCGCCCGGACCACTCCAGGGTCAATTGAGGCCGCGTAGCCCTGCCGGGCCGGACTGGCTCGCCGGAGCCAGACCGCCGCAGGACTCGCCCTCTTCCCCTGGCTGGCGTATAGCCCGCCGCCACACCCTCCTCCTCCGACGACTCGTCGGCCGCGTCCTCGACAAGCGGAGCTCCGGTGTCGGTGCTGCTGGCCTCCTCGGTGGCCGCCGCCCACAGGGTGAACTGCTCCTCCTCCGCGGCCGTTGCGGCCTTGTCCTCCACGCCCATGGCGCTGCCGGCCTCCATGGCAAGCTGTGCCTCCCTCGCCCTGGTGGCGATGTAGTCCAGCTCCGCCTGGGTGGTGTCCATGACAAGCCACCGCTCGGCGTCAGCATTGACGTACACCTCGATCAAGGTGTCAAAGAATTGCTGCACATCTGCGTTCGACGGCTCCCTCCAGCTTGGGATGGGGCTGTGCGCATTGCAGTCCGGCATCATGGCGATGATCTCGGACCGGCGTGAATTATTGCACAACGGGACCACCCCCGCTGGCAACTTGAAGAACGGCCCCTTGACGGCCTTGCCGGCCTTTACGGCAACCCTTGTGGCCTTGCCGGTCCGCTCGACTTCGCCGTCGTGACCCACATCCAGCTGAAAGAGCCGCTGGCAGAAGTGGGCATGTGCCATCACCATGAAGTTGTGGTCGAGGCCAGGGCGGAGCCGCATAATGTCAGCCGGATTCGTGAAAAGCCAGGCTGGCCTCCCCTTATTGTGCAACGGGGCGATCCGCCGGCGAATAAAGTCCGCCCCGATCATCTCAAGGGTGAGCCCAGCCCGGGTCAGCCGAAGAATACTGGTGGTGGCGACAGTAAGCCTCCCGTCGGTGGCGTCGACATCACCCCAATCGCTGCCGCGGACCGGTGGCACACGGCGGACCTTGCAGAATTCCGGCGGGTCTTCGTCTTCAATCCAGCACCACCGGTCACGCCATTCTTCCTACCTCTCCTTCACGGCACCGTCCGGGTACGCATCCTTGGATCTTGGGATCCAGGTGACGCAACCAGAGATGGCACCTCCCGTTTGGATTCGAGGATAGAAATAATGGCAGAAGAGCGCCGTGTTGGGCTGCACCCCGGCAAAGCCCTCACAAAGATGCGCAAAGAAAGACATACACGCCACCGCATTTGGAGTAAAATCCAAGAGGCGAAAACCGAAGGTGTGCATGGTGTCGCGGAAGAAATCGGAGAAAGGGGGGCATAACCCGCAAGAAAAGTAATCAACGAAGAAGGGGTACCGATTTGGGGCAGGATCAGCGCAAGCGGCAGGAATGACGCGCGTCGCCGGGTGTCCGGAATCCTCTCCCCTCGTCTTCACTCCCCACAGGGGCTTGAAAGAGGCTCGGAGCTCATGAACATCAACCGTCGAGGGGAAGGAAAAGGCGGACTTCGTCTTGTCCCCCAACAGCGCGCTCTCCCGCAGCTCCATGGTCCCAGAGCCCTTAGCCACCCCTTGCCCTTGGCAAATTTGGGCGCCATGGCGGCCGAGAAGTCTAGAGGGTTGAGGGAAGGGGGTGGCAAAGCAGCGGCGGCGGGCGACAGCAAAAGCTTAGGAAGGAAGGAAGAGAGGGAACGGCGGCTCTGAGATTGGAAAAGGCACAAGGGAAGAGGAGAAAGTGAGCAGTGCGCCCACGGTTATTCCTTCTTATGGGGGAAAACGCGGGCCGACTCCTTTCACATTAACTGTGATGTGATGCATGCCCGCGGGAAGCAACCCAACGCATGCCGCCGACGTCACACACGCCTCCCCACGCCGCGCCACGCGCGGGAAGCGTGGGAAGCACAGCGCGCGAAGAGACTTACCGCGGTAAAAACCGCCCCGCCTGCCCACGCACCGTTTTCGGGCCAAGCCCAACGACACGATTGCGCTTACGTGTGGCCCAGGCCCGGGGGCTCCTGTCGGTGTACAAAAAGAGGGGTACACTTTTTGTACCCCTATAACTGTGCACGGGCAGTCGGAGCCACGGGCACCACCACACTGAGCAAGGCAAGGGAGGTGAGCCAAGGTAAGGCCGAAGCTCAGGAGAAGCAGAACGACGCCAAGTCCAAGATCACGAAGAGCAAAGGGGACGAAGCGGACCACCCGGCAAGATCCTTGCCGGGAGGCGGTTTTAGCAAACCCGGCAAGACCCTTGCCGTGGCAGCTCGCCCCACACCTACGGAGTAAGTCACACTTGAGTCCACTGCCCCCATGGGGCAAAGATTCGGGAGACATCCCCGTGGTGGCATCCAGATCTTTGTGAAGACATTCAAGATCAGTTACACCCTTTAGAAGATGATGATCCTTGGCGGGATCCCAGCCAAGGAGGACCACAAGGCCCCCGGCAAGAGCCTTGCCAGGGATGACAGCGGGCGCCACGGCAAGACCCTTGCCGGGGCCCCGGCAAGGCCCTTGCCAAGAAAACCTGTAGGGCTACCATCAGGCCCACGCCAGTCAAACCTCCACCGCCGTTCGCATGCAGCTGTCATCCCAACCAGCTGGGCAGGCACCTGCGTGGCGGCATGCGGATCTTTGTGGAGACCCACCACTGCGCCACCTCAGCTGCCTGCCTGCCTACATGGCACCGCGGGCGCCACTGGCCAGGGCGCGTGTCGACACGAGAGGGAGCGGCGACGGACGAGACATGGTTCTCCCCCGTCCCCGATAAAGCAAGGACACCTGGGCAAGACGCATTAAATGTGCCTTGTCATGTAATGCGAGGGATAACCTCACATCACTGTACCCTTTCCACCTCCTATGTGCCACTGTGGCAACCCCTTTCCTATAAAAGGAGGCCCAAGGCGACCAGGAGGAGGATTCGGCTTTTTGGAGCTCCTCACGCCCCATAGCTAGCTCAAGATCACAGATATACAATCCACCAAAGCAGGAGTAGGGTTTTACGCATCCTCGCGGCCCGAACCTGGATAAACGAACCGTGTGCTATCTGTTTGATCCACTCTTCTCACGACCCCGTGCCCCGCAACCGTAGTAGGGATTCTTGTGATCCCACAGGTGTCGTTCCCACCGACATCTTTGGCGCACCAGGCATGGGAAGTGCAGCGCGCGAAGAGACTTACCGCGGTAAAAACTGCCCCGCCTGCCCGCGCACTGTTTTTGGGCATAGCCCAACGACGCGATTGCGCTTACGTGTGGCCCAGGCCCGGGGGCTCTTGTCGGTGTACAAAAAGAGGGGTACGCTTTTTGTACCCCTATAACTGTGCACGGGCAGTCTGAGCCACGGGCACCAACACACTGAGCAAGGCAAGGGAGGTGAGCCAAGGTAAGGCAGAAGCTCAGGAGAAGCAGAACGACGCCAAGACCAAGACCACAAAGAGCAAAGGAGACGAAGCGGACTCCCCCCGGCAAGATCCTTGCCGGGAGGTGGTTTTAGTAAACCCGGCAAGACCCTTGCTGTGGCAGCTCGCCCCACACCTACGGAGTGAGTCACCCTTGAGTCCACTGCCCCCATGGGGCAAGGATTCGGGAGACATCCCCATGGTGGCATGCAGATCTTTGTGAAGACATTCAAGATCAGATACACCCTTTAGAAGATGATGATCCTTGGAGGGATCCCAGCCAAGGAGGACCACAAGTCCCCCGGCAAGAGCCTTGCTGGGGATGACAGCAGGCGCCACGGCAAGACCCTTGCCGGGGCCCCGGCAAGGCCCTTGCCAAGAACACCCGTAAGGCCACCATCAGGCCCACGCCAGTCAAACCTCCACCGCCGTTCGCATGCAGCTGCCGACCCAACCAGCTAGGCAGGCACCTGCGTGGCGGCATGCGGATCTTCGTGGAGACCCACCACTGCGCCACCTCAGTTGCCTGCCTGCCTACATGGCACCGCGGGCGCCGCTGGCCAGGGCGCGTGTCAACATGAGAGGGAGTGGCGACGGACGAGACAGGGCTCTCCCCCGTCCCCGATAAAGCAAGGACACCTGGGCAAGACGCATTAAATGCGCCTTGTCATGTAATGCGAGGGATAACCTCACATCACTGTACCCTTTCCACCTCCTGTGTGCCACTGTGGCGACCCCTTTCCTATAAAAGGAGGCCCAAGGCGACCAGGAGGAGGATTCGGCTTTTTGGAGCTCCTCACGCCCCATAGCTAGCTCAAGAACACAGATATACAATCCACCAAAGTAGGAGTAGGGTTTTACGCATCCTCGTGGCCCAAACCTAGATAAACGAACCGTGTGCTATCTGTTTGATCCGCTCTTCTCACGACCCCACGCCCCGCAACTGTAGTAGGGATTCTTGTGATCCCATAGGTGTCGTTCCCACCGACATCTTTGGCGCGCCAGGTAGGGGGCGCAGTTGTGAGAATCGGCTCTAGCAGTTAGCCCGGCACTCCTTCATCTTCGTGACCCTTGAAGAAGAAAGGAGGCCAGAAGATCGACACTCGAGCGATCGCAAACAGAAGCTAAGTTGCACTGAACCCTTATTTGTGCTACCCTTCTTATTTGAGGTTATTCCCCCTGGAGATATTTGCTTTGTATGAGAAACCTGCACGCCAGGGGGCTCTACCACGATCAGCAACGCCCTTGCCCTGTTTCGAGTCGGCTCAACAGCTCAAGCGGCTGCGTCGAGAATGGCAGAGTAGCCTTCCGCGATCAGCAATGCCCCCGATTCTGACTCGAGTCAAGCTCGATAGTTTGAGCGGCCGCGTTCAGAACAGAAAGGTGGCTCGTCCGACAGCATGCGTACCCGGCTGGCCATGGGGATTCGTCCCCAAAACGCCGCTAGGGGCTTCCGCGCCGGCAAGCCTTCCCGATCAACATAGGGCACGCATACAAAGAGGAATTGAACGGGGAAATAACATGCATGAAAATTAAGAGTACTTCGAAGTTATATTACATCACATCATAGCTGCGGTTCTAACTAAAGATAAAATTTGTCTTGGTCGGGAACCCGCAGCTGCGAAGAAGAACGGGATGCCTAATCCCGGCGCTGGCCTTCCACCCTCTTGATTTCGTCGATGCAGTCGGTGATGGGCTTGATGCGCTCCTTGAGCACCGTGAGGTCAGCACCATCCGGCAAGCTCTTCATCACGGTCGCGAAGTCAAGATCGGGATTCCAGTATGCCATCTTGGTGAGGACCTTGGTCATGACCCTCCGGCAAAGTCGCCGGGCCTCCTCGGCCAGCGTGGCCGTCCTTTTGGAGTGAAGATAGGCCAAGGCTCCGAGGACGCCCTCAAAGAACTGGGTCAGCTTGGCGTTGACGGTCCCGCTGCGCTCGGGGGCGTACCTCACGTTTGGCAACCCCATGGTGGCCAATTGCGAGGTAACCCTGCCAGCGACGACCTCCAGATGGCTGATCCACCTGTTCTCACCCGCCACATATTCCTGGTGGGAGGCGGCCTCGTTCACCCGCAGCTGCTTCTCCTCCTTGAGGCTCCTGGTCAAGGTCTCCTCCCGAGCCCTGCTCTCCGACAACATCTTCTCAAGATCCTCTAGCTCCAGCTTGAGGTCTCTGATGGAGTTCTGCGCGTCGGAGAGCTCCCCAGTCCTGCTGATGACTGCTCCTTGCGCCACCACCAAGGCACGGTTGAGCGTGCTCTTCTCGCCGGACAGCTTGAGGGCCTGCTCCTTCAGCTCGTCCCGCTCTGCTTCCAGCTCCTTCACCTTGCCGGCATGGGCCAGAGCTTGGGCATCGAGTGCCCCTTTGTGCCTCTGCTCCAGCTCGCGAGTCCGCTGCGCGACAAGGGCCTCGAGCTCCTCATCCTTGCCGGGAAGCGTTGCGGCAAGCTTCGCTTCACGCGCAGAGAGGTCCTCTTCCTGGGAATCCAAGGTGGCTTGATGCTGGTTCCGGGCGGCCTCGGCCGCGGCAGCCAAGTTTGCCGCCTTTTCCTGGGCCCTCTCGATGTCGGCCATCTTCATGGTGAGCTCCACATCACGCTCGGCCAATTTCTCCTGAAAGGCCCTCTGCTCCTCGCGAGCCTGGTGGAACCAGGTCTGCGTCTCGGCAACACGCGCCTTGAAGTCCACCTCCGCGTTGTCCACTGTTGCCATCCTGGACTTGACCTTGTCCAGGCGAGCACGGTAGAGCACTTGGAGCTTCCGGAAATTGGTCCCCGTGGCACGGAAAAGCTGCTCTTCTGGAGAACCGTCGCCACCAACGCCCGGCTCATCAACCACCTCGAGCCCGGTGGTGGCAAGCACCTCGCCGTCAAAAACTTCCCCTTCGGCGGGCGCCCGGCTTGACGCCCCTGGGAGGTGGACGAAGAGATCATCGCCCACCTTCAGATATCTATCGGGGCCCGAGGTTGAGGAGGAGGGAGGCTGGTCACCCACCACCTCTTCCTCGGCGGAGGCCTTGCCGGCCTCACCGGCAGGTCCACCGCTGGCGCCCTCGGCAGAAGCCTCGCCGGTCTCTTTGGCGGCCCCCGCAGCGGTGGCCCCGGCTGCACCCTTGGCGGCTTCGTCGGCGGCGGCCTCGTCAGCATCTTTGCCGGCCTCCTCGGCGGCAATCCTCCTGGCCTTCACCGCGGCCTCCTCAGCAATATCCCCTACAACAGTGTCCACGTCCTCCATGTCTGTTGAAGGAGGGCCTGGACAGCAACGGGAGCAATGAAGCCAAGAAAAGAATAAGGGAAAAACAGAGACGAAGGACAGGCGACTCACCAGTGCCAGGCTGTGAAGCAGAAGTCCCCTCTCCGCCAGCATTTGGCGCCGTGGCAGAGCCACCAGCGCCCAAGTTCCCCTCTTCCTCCATGGGTGTGGGCTCCGTGCCTGATGCCCTTGCCGGGGACGCCCCCCGCGGCGGCGTAGTTGATGGGGGTGGTGTGTTAGGAGTAGCCCTCTGTGGCTCCTCCTGCTGCCGCTCCCCTCCTGCAAACCCGGCAAGGTCAGCATCATAGCATCGAGCGCCTACCACATGTCGAGTAAGAAGAGGGTGACGAACTTACGCTGGGGGCTGCGCCAGGGGCTGCTGTCCGGGCTGCTCAGCACCACCAGTGGTGTCTTTGAAGCCCCAGCCGGGGGCTGGCTGCTCGCCGAGGTCCTCACCCTATTCACCCTCTGGGCCAACGTCTCTTTCTCCCTACGGAAGCAAAAATGGATCAAGACAACTGACCCAATTTGAGGAAATGGAAATGGCAGTAAGGAATGGAGAACTTACTCGTCATCCGTCTCCTCCTCTTCCACCAGTTTCCTTTTCTCTCCGGGCTGAGAGGCCCGAGATCAAAAGGGAGCTCCACATCATCATCCAAGTCGACGCCTGCCAAAGGAGGCGAAGGAGGCGGCGGGGTTTGTGCGCGCCCAGATGAGGAAGGGGATGTCGCCTTCTTCTTCTCAGCGGCCTTCATCAGCCTCTTCACTGCCGTGGCCCTTGTGTGGTGCCCGGACCCCTCCAGGGTCAACTGAGGCTGCGTAGCCCTGCCGGGCCGGACCGGCTCGCCGGAGCCAGACCGCCGCAGGACTCGCCCTCTTCCCCTGGCTGGCGTCGAGCCCGCCGCCACGCCCTCCTCCTCCGACGACTCGTCGGCCGCGTCCTCGACAAGCGGAGCTCCGGTGTCGGCGCTGCTGGCCTCCTCGGTGGCCGCCGCCCATAGGGTGAACTGCTCCTCCTCCGCGGCCGTTGCGGCCTTGTCCTCCACGCCCCCGGCGCTACCGGCCTCCATGGTAAGCTGTGCCTCCCTTGCCCTGGTGGTGATGTAGTCCAGCTCTGCCTGGGTGGTGTCCATGACAAGCCACCGCTCTGCGTCAGCATTGACGTACACCTCAATAAAGGTGTCGAAGAATTGCTGCACATCTGAGTTCGATGGCTCCCTCCAGCTCAGGACGGGGCCATGTGCATTGCAGTCCGGCATCATGGTGATGATCTCGGACCAGCGTGAATTATTGCACAACAGGACCACCACCGCTGGCAACTTGAAGAACGGCCCCTTGACGGCCTTGCCGACCTTTACGGCGACCCTTGGAGCCTTGCCGGTCCGCTCGACTTCACCGTCGCGACCCACATCCAGCTGAAAGAGCCGCTGGCAGAAGTGGGCATGTGCCATCACCATGAAGTTGTGGTCGAGGCCAGGGCGGAGCCGCATAATGTCAGCCGGATTCGTGAAAAGCCAGGCTGGCCTCCCCTTATTGTGCAACGGGGCGATCCGGCGACAGTAAGCCTCCCGTCAGTGGCGTCAACATCACCCCAATCGCTGCCGCGGACCGGCGGCACACGGCGGACCTTGCAGAATTCCGGCGGGTCTTCATCTTCAATCCAGCACCACCGGTCACGCCATTCTTCCCACCTCTCCTTCACGACACCGTCCGGGTATGCATCCTTGGATCTTGGGATCCAGGTGACGCAACCAAAGACGGCACCTCCCGTTTGGATTGAGGATAGAAATAATGGCGGAAGAGCGCCATGTTGGGCTGCACCCCGGCAAAGCCCTCGCAAAGATGTGCAAAGAAAGACTTACACGCCACCGCATTCGGAGTAAAATCCAAGAGGTGAAAACTGAAGGTGTGCATGATGTCACGTAAGAAATCGGAGAAAGGGGGGCATAACCCGCAAGAAAAGTAATAAACGAAGAAGGGGTACCGATTTGGGGCAGGATCAGCGCAAGCGGCAGGAATGACGCGCGTCGCTGGGTGTCCCGAATCCTCTCCCCTCGTCTTCACTCCCCATAGGGGCTTGAAAGAGGCCCGGAGCTCATGAACATCAACCGTCAAGGGGAAGAAAAAGGCGGACTTCATCTTGTCCCCCAACAGCGCGCTCTCCGGCGGCTCCACGGTCCCAGAGCCCTTAGCCACCCCGTTGCCCTTGGCAAATTTGGGCGCCATGGCGGCCGAGAAGTCTAGAGGGTTGAGGAAAGGAGGTGGCAAAGCAGCGGTGGCAGGCGATAGCGAGAGCTTAGGAAGGAAGGAAGAGAGGGAACGGCAGCTCTGAGATTGGAAAAGGCACGAGGGAAGAGGAGAAAGTGAGCAGAGCGCCCACGGTTATTCCTTCTTATGGGGGAAAACGCGGGCCGCCTCCTTTCACATTAACTATGATGTGACGCATGCCCGCGGGAAGCAACCCCACGCATGCCGCCCACATCACACACGCCTCCCCACGCCGCACCACGCGCGGGAAGCGTGGGAAGCATAGCGCGCGAAGAGACTTACCGCGGTAAAAACCGCCCCGCCTGCCCGCGCATCATTTTAGGGCCTAGCCCAACGACGCGATTGCGCTTACGTGTGGCCCAGGCCCGGGGGCTCCTGACGGTGTACAAAAAGAGGGGTACACTTTTTGTACCCCTATAACTGTGCACGGGCAGTCGAAGCCACGCACACAGGAGGTGGAAAGGGTACAGTGATGTGAGGTTATCCCTCGCATTACATGACAAGGCGCATTTAATGCGTCTTGCCCAGGTGTCCTTGTTTTATCGGGGACGGGGGAGAGCCCTATCTCGTCCGTCGCTCCTCCCTCTCGTGTCGACACGCGCCCTGGCCAGCGGCGCCCGCAGTGCCATGTAGGCAGGCAGGCAGCTGAGGTGGCGCAGTGGTGGGTCTCCACAAAGATCCGCATGCCACCACACAGGTGCCTGCCCACCTGGTTGGGTCGGCAGCTGCATGCGAACGGCGGTGGAGGTTTGACTGGCGTGGGCCTGATGGTGGCCCTACGGGTGTTCTTGGCAAGGGCCTTGCCGGGGCCCCGGCAAGGGTCTTGCCGTGGCGCCTGCTGTCATCCCCGGCAAGGCTCTTGCCGGGGGCCTTGTGGTCCTCCTTGGCTGGGATCCCGCCAAGGATCATCATCTTATAAAGGGTGTATCTGATCTTGAATGTCTTCACAAAGATCTGCATGCCACCACGGGGATGTCTCCCGAATCCTTGCCCCATGGGGGCAGTGGACTCAAGGGTGACTCACTCCGTAGGTGTGGGGCGAGCTGCCACAGCAAGGGTCTTGCCGGGTTTACTAAAACCACCTCCCGGCAAGGATCTTGCCGGGGGGAGTCCGCTTCGTCTCCTTTGCTCTTTGTGGTCTTGGTCTTGGAGTCGTTCTGCTTCTCTTGAGCTTCGGCATTACCTTGGCTCACCTCCCTTGCCTTGCTCAGTGTGGTGGTGCCCGTGGCTCAGACTGCCCGTGCACAGTTATAGGGGTACAAAAAGCGTACCCCTCTTTCTGTACACCGACAGGAGCCCCCGGGCCTGGGCCACACGTAAGCGTAATCGCGTCGTTGGGCTAGGCCCAAAAACGGTGCGCGGGCAGGCGGGGCGGTTTTTACCGCGGTAAGTCTCTTCGCGCGCTACGCTTCCCATGCTTCCCGTGCGTGGCGCGGCATGGGGAGGCGTGTGTGACATGGGCGGCATGCGTGGGGTTGAGCTCTGCATGCATGCGTCATGTCGTAGTAAAGGGGGCAGTTTGCGCCATCCCCATAAACGGAGGGAGGCGTGGAGGCGCGACCCATTTACTGAACGGGGCCGAGGCGTGGTTTTCAAGGCGTCCACTCCCCACGATCACGGGGTGGGGATAGGTCGCCTCACCCGTCGCCTCGGTCCTGCACGCCTGCCACGTGGCTCTCATGCGCTTGGGGTGGCGAACCGTGGAGGCGGGAAATCGGGCCGCCGCGGGCTGGGGCGGCGGGTCGGTCCCAGTTCCCTGCGCCTTCCGCGTCTTGATTGGCCGAGCGGGGCGGCCGAGCCCCCACCCCGTTCCTTTATAAAGAGCGGGAGGGGGGGGAATGGCGTCCCGCATTCTTTTCATCTCCTCCTTCCTTCAGCTTCTGCTCCCCCTTCCATCCGCCATGGAGAGAGGGAATCCTGGTCCTTCAACGGTGGCGGCGAGGGTCGCCGCTCGACAACGCGTCCCTCCTTCTCCTGCACCCATGGTGGTAGAGCCAGCCGCAAGGGGAAGGGGGAGGGGGCGAGGCCGTGGACGAGGCTGGGGCGCTCGGGGAAGAGGAGGACGGGGCGGCACGCCGGCCTCGCCTCCGCCAGCAGCTCCTCCTCCAATGGAGGGCCATGTTGGGGATGACCCTCGTGAGTTCTTCATCAGGCTGCGCCGGCCGCCGCGCCGTTGCCTTTGTCTCCCGACTCCATTTGCATGGGAGATGGAGCTGGATCCGCTGGAATCATTGCGGCTGCACATGAGGGGCTGCGGGATCAGTGGCACGCGGGTCCGCGTCGACTTCCCCGCCCCTCACGTGATGTATCTTTGTCAGGGATGGAAGACGTTTTCTCATATCCACCGCTTGACGGAGGGGCTCACTCTCCATTTTAAGCTGATGGAGGGTGGCCTTCTCTCCGTTAAGGTCTTCGGGTGTTTTGGGACCCGTGCAAGGTGCTACGTGGAGAGCTCTTCTGATAGTGAAGACTCCTCCTCGGGCGGGAGTGACGAGGAGGACAGCGGCAGCGACAACGAGGGTAGTAGGCGGCAGGATGACGGGTCCGATTTGGTGTCGGGCGCCGCTCCGTGCGGCACCGGCGACCCCATCATCCGCGCCGCCGGCTCCTTGAGCTTCTCGGGGTCGTCTCCTTGGGCGGCTGGCGTTGGGAGGCTGTGGGAGAGGAAGAGGGCGGGCGGCAAGGTCAGCATCATAGCATCGAGCGCCTACCACATGTCGAGTAAGAAGAGGGTGACGAACTTACGCTAGGGGCTGCGCCGGGGGCTGCTGTCTGGGCTGCTCAGCACCACCAGTGGTGTCTTTGAAGCCCCAGCCAGGGGCTGGCTGCTCGCCGAGGTCCTCGCCCTCTTCACCCTCTAGGCCAACGTCTCTGTATCCCTACAGAAGCAGAAATGGATCAAGACAAGCGACCCAATTCGAGGAAATGGAAATGACAGTAAGGAACGGAGAACTTTCTCGTCATCCGTCTCCTCCTCTTCCACCAGTTTCCTTTTCCTCTCCGGGCTGAGAGGCCCGAGATCAAAAGGGAGCTCCACATCATCATCCGAGTCGACGCCTGCCGGAGGAGGCGAAGGAGGCGGCGGGGTCTGTGCGCGCCCGGATAAGGAAGGGGCTGTCGCCTTCTTCTTCTCAGCGGCCTTCATCAGCCTCTTCGCTGCTGTGGCCCTTGTGTGGCGCCCGGACCCCTCTAGGGTCAACTGAGGCCGCGTAGCCCTGCCGGGCCGGACCGGCTCGCCGGAGCCAGACCGCCGTAGGACTCGCCCTCTTCCCCTGGCTTGCATCGAACCCGCCGCCACGCCCTCCTCCTCCGACGACTCGTCGGCCGCGTCCTCGACAAGCGGAGCTCCGGTGTCGGCCCTGCTGGCCTCCTCGGTGGCCGCCGCCCACAGGGTGAACTGCTCCTCCTCCGCGGCCGTTGCGGCCTTGTCCTCCACGCCCCCGACGCTGCTGGCCTCCATGGCAAGCTGTGCCTCCCTCGCCCTGGTGGCGATGTAGTCCAGCTCTGCCTGGGTGGTGGCCATGACAAGCCACCGCTCGGCGTCAGCATTGACGTACACCTCAATCAAGGTGTCGAAGAATTGCTGCACATCTGTGTTCGATGGCTCCCTCCAGCTCGGGACGGGGCCTAGCGCATTGCAGTCCGGCATCATGGCGATGATCTCGGACCGGCATGAATTATTGCACAACGGGACCATCCCCGCTGGCAACTTGAAGAACGACCCCTTGACGGCCGACCTTTACGGCGACCCATGCGGCCTTGCCGGTCCGCTCGACTTCGCCGTCGCGACCCACATCCAGCTGAAAGAGCCGCTGGCAGAAGTGGGCATATGCCATCACCGTGAAGTTGTGGTCGAGGCCAGGACGGAGCCGCATAATGTCAGACGGATTCGTGAAAAGCCAGGCTGGCCTCCCCTTATTGTGCAACGGGGCGATCCGGCGGCGAATAAAGTCCGCCCCGATCATCTCGAGGGTGAGCCCAGCCCGGGTCAGCCGAAGAATCCTGGTGGTGGCGACAGTAAGCCTCCCGTCGGTGGCATCGACATCACCCCAATTGTTGCCGCGGACCGGCGTCACACGGCGGACCTTGCAAAATTCCGGCGGGTCTTCGTCTTCAATCCAGCACCACCGTTCACACCATTCTTCCCACCTCTCCTTCACGGGACCGTCCGGGTACGCATACTTGGATCTTGGGATCCAGGTGACGCAACCAGAGATGGCACCTCCCGTTTGGATTCGAGGATAGAAATAATGGCGGAAGAGCGCTGTGTTGGGCTGCACCCTGGCAAAGCCCTCGCAAAGATGCGCAAAGAAAGACATACACGCCACCGCATTCGGAGTAAAATCCAAGAGGCGAAAACCGAAGGTGTGCATGATGTCGTAGAAGAAATCAGAGAAAGGGGGGCATAACCCACAAGAAAAGTAATCAACGAAGAAGGGGTACCGATTTGGAGCAGGATCAGCGCAAGCCGCAGGAATGACACGCGTCGCCGGGTGTCCCGAGTCCTCTCCCCCCATCTTCACTCCCCATAGGGGCTTGAAGGAGGCCCGGAGCTCATGAATATCAACCGTCGAGGGGAAGAAGAAGGCGTACTTTGTCTTGTCCCCCAACAGCGCGCTCTCCGGCGGCTCCACGGTCCTAGAGCCCTTAGCCACCCCCTTGCCCTTGGCGAATTTGGGCGCCATGGCGGCCGAGAAGTCTAGAGGGTTGAGGAAAGGGGGTGGCAAAGCAGCGGCGGCGGGTGACACCGAAAGCTTAGGAAGGAAGGAAGAGAGGGAACGACGGCTCTGAGATTGGAAAAGGCACGAGGGAAGAGGAGAAAGTGAGCAGCGCGCCCACAGTTATTCCTTCTTATGGGGGAAAACGCGGGCCGCCTCCTTTCACATTAACTGTGATGTGACGCATGCCCGCGGGAAGCAACCCCATGCATGCCGCCCACGTCACACATGCCTCCCCACTCCACGCCACGCGCGGGAAGCATGGGAAGCGCAACACGCGAAGAGACTTACCCCGGTAAAAACCGCCCCACCTGCCCGCGCACCATTTTTGGGCCTAGCCCAATGACGCGATTACTCTTACGTGTGGCCCAGGCCCGGGGGCTCCTGTCGGTGTACAAAAAGAGGGGTACACTTTTTGTACCCGTATAACTGTGCACGGGCAGTCTAAGCCCCGGGCACCACCACACTGAGCAAGGCAAGGGAGGTGAGCCAAGGTAAGGCCGAAGCTCAGGAGAAGCATAACAATGCCAAGACCAAGACCACAAAGAGCAAAGGAGACGAAGTGGACTCCCCCCGGCAAGATCCTTGCCGGGAGGCGGTTTTAGCAAACCCAGCAAGACCCTTGCCATGGCAGCTCGCCCCACACCTACGGAGTGAGTCACCCTTGAGTCCACTGCCCCCATGGGGCAAGGATTCGGGAGACATCCCCGTGGTGGCATGCAGATCTTTGTGAAGACATTCAAGATCAGATACACCCTTTAGAAGATGATGATCCTTGGCGGGATCCCAGCCAAGGAGGACCACAAGGCCCTCGACAAGAGCCTTGCCGGGGATGACAGCAGGCGCCACGGCAAGGCCCTTGCCAAGAACACTCGTAGGGCCACCATCAGGCCCACGCCAGTCAAACCTCCACCGCTGTTCGCATGCAGCTGCCGACCCAACCAGCTTGGCAGGCACCTGCGTGGCGGCATGCGGATCTTTGTGGAGACCCACCACTGCGCCACCTCAGCTGCCTGCCTGCCTACATGGCACCACGGGCGCCGCTGGCCAGGGCGCGTGTCGACACGAGAGGGAGCGGCGACGGACGAGACATGGCTCTCCCCCGTCCCCGATATAGCAAGGACACCTGGGCAAGACGCATTAAATGCGCCTTGTCATGTAATGCGAGGGATAACCTCACATCACTGTACCCTTTCCACCTCCTGTGTGCCACTGTGGCAACTCCTTTCCTATAAAAGGAGGCCCAAGGCGACCAGGAGGAGGATTCGGCTTTTTGGAGCTCCTCACGCCCCATAGCTGGCTCAAGAACACAGATATACAATCCACCAAAGCAGGAGTAGGGTTTTACGCATCCTCGCGGCCCGAACCTGGATAAACGAACCATGTGCTATCTGATGTTGGTGGGAACGACACCTATGGGATCACAAGAATCCCTACTACGGTTGCGGGGCGCGGGGTCGTGAGAAGAGCGGATCAAACAGATAGCACACAGTTCATTTATCCAGGTTTGCGCCGCGAGGATGCCTAAAACCCTACTCCTGCTTTGGTGGATTGTATATCTATGTTCTTGAGCTAGCTATGGGGCGTGAGGAGCTCCAAAAAGCCGAATCCTCCTCCTGGTCGCCTTGGGCCTCCTTTTATAGGAAAGGGGTCGCCACAGTGGCACACAGGAGGTGGAAAGGGTACAGTGATGTGAGGTTATCCCACGCATTACATGACAAGGCGCATTTAATGCGTCTTGCCCAAGTGTCCTTGCTTTATCGGGGACGGGGGAGAGCCCTGTCTTGTCCGTCGCCGCTCCCTCTCATGTCGACACGCGCCCTGGCCAGCGGCGCCCGCGGTGCCATGTAGGCAGGCAGGCAGCTGAGGTGGCGCAGTGGTGGGTCTCCAAGAAGATCCGCATGCCGCCACACAGGTGCCTACCCAGCTGGTTGTGTCGGCAGCTGCATGCAAACGGTGGTGGTGGTTTGACTGGCGTGGGCCTGATGGTGGCCCTACGGGTGTTCTTGGCAAGGGCCTTGCCGGGGCCTCGGCAAGGGTCTTGCCGTGGCGCCTGCTGTCATCCCCGGCAAGGCTCTTGCCGAGGGCCTTGTGGTCCTCCTTGGCTGGGATCCCGCCAAGGATCATCATCTTCTAAAGGGTGTATCTGATCTTGAATGTCTTCACAAAGATCTGCATGCCACCACGGGAATGTCTCCCGAACCCTTGCCCCATGGGGGCAGTGGACTCAAGGATGACTCACTCCATAGGTGTGGGGCGAGCTGCCACGGCAAGGGTCTTGCCGGGTTTGCTAAAACCACCTCCCGGCAAGGATCTTGCCGGGGGGAGTCCGCTACGTCTCCTTTGCTCTTTGTGGTCTTGGTCTTGGCGTCGTTCTGCTTCTCCTGAGCTTCTGCCTTACCTTGGCTCACCTCCCTTGCCTTGCTCAGTGTGGTGGTGCCCGTGGCTAAGACTGCACGTGCACAGTTATAGGGGTACAAAAAGCGTACCCCTCTTTTTGTACACCGACAGGAGCCCCCGGGCCTGGGCCACACGTAAGCGCAATCGCATCGTTGGGCTAGGCCCAAAAACGGTGCGCGGGCAGGCGGGGCGGTTTTTACCGCGGTAAGTCTCTTCGCGCGCTGCGCTTCCCATGCTTCCTGCGCGTGGCGCGGCGTGGGGAGGCGTGTGTGACGTGGGCGGCATGCGTGTGGCTGAGCTCTGCATGCATGCGTCACGTCGTAGTAAAGGGGGCGGTTTGGGCCTTCCCCATAAACGGAGGGAGGCGTGGAGGCACGGCCCATTTACTGAACGGGGCCGAGGCGTGGTTTTCAAGGCGTCCACTCCCCACGATCACGGGGTGGGGAGAGGTCGCCTCACCCATCGCGTCGGTCCTGCACGCCTGCCACGTGGCTCTAATGCGCTTGGGGTGGCGAACGGTGGAGGCGGGAAACCGGGCCGCTGCGGGCTGGGGCGGCGGGTCGGTCCCAGTTCCCTGCGCCTTCCGCGTCTTGATTGGCCGAGCGGGGCGGCCGAGCCCCCACCCCGTTCCTTTATAAAGAGCGGGAGGGGGGAATGGCGTCCCGCATTCTTTTCATCTCCTCCTTCCTTTAGCTTCTGCTCCCCCCTTCCATCCGCCATGGAGAGAGGGAATCCTGGTCCTTCAACGGTGGCGGCGAGGGTCGCCGCTCGACAACGCGTCCCTCCTTCTCCTGCACCCGCGGTGGCAGAGCCAGCCGCGAGGGGAAGGGGGAGGGGGCGAGGCTGTTGGCGAGGCCGGGGCGCTCGGGGAAGAGGAGGACGGGGCGGCGCGCCGGCCTCGCCTCCGCCAGCAGCTCCTCCTCCAATGGAGGGCCATGTTGGGGATGACCCTTGTGAGTTCTTCGTCAGGCTACGCCGGCCACCGCGCCGTCGCCTTCGTCTCCCGACTCCATTTGCGTGGGAGATGGAGCTGGATCCGCCGGAATCATTGCGGCTGCACATGAGGGGCTGCGGGATCAGTGGCACGCGGGTCTGTGTCGACTTCCCCGCCCCTCACGTGATGTATCTTTCTCGGGGATGGAAGACGTTTTCTCATATCCACCGCTTGACGGAGGGGCTCACTCTCCATTTTAAGCTGATGGAGGGTGGCCTTCTCTCCGTCAAGGTCTTCGGGTGTTTTGGGACCCGTGCAAGGTGCTGCGTGGAGAGCTCTTCTGATAGTGAAGACTCCTCCTCGGGCGGGAGTGACGAGGAGGACAGCGGCAGCGACGACGAGGGTAGTAGGCGGCAGGATGACGGGTCCGATTAGGTGTCGGGCACCGCTCCGTGCGGCACCAGTGACCCCATCATCCGCGTCGCCAGCTCCCTGAGCTTCTCGGGATCGTCTCCTTGGGCGGCTAGCACTGGGAGGCTGCGGGAGAGGAAGAGGGTGGGCGGCAAGGCCGTCAAGTCGGAGTACGCGGGCACCGACGCCTTCGACGCGTGCTGACGTCCTGCCGCCTCGTCTTCGAGCTCTGCTTCCGGCACTGCCATCACCATCCAGCATTTGGACGGCCACCAAGATGTTCTCTTGGTGTCTTCTGCCACCCATAGCTCGCCTAGGCGCTCCTTTTGTCTCTTTCGCCTCCTTGACCTGCCTCCTGAGGAGAGGGACAAGAATGGGATTACAGGCACCTTATCTCTTTTTAGTTTGTAAGCCTTCGGGCCTTTGTTGAATTTAAAACTTGTAATCCCATCATTCATGTTTTTCATCCCTATGGGCTGTACCTGAGTGGAATGTTTTTAAAGAAAAAGGGATGCTTGCCGGGTCATTTGTTTGCGGGTGGAACCCACGACAAGGAGTAAATCCTTGATATCTTCAAGATAAACATTTCCTTGCCCGGCAACAGGCCTTGCCGTCCCCCCACTTCGCTTGACCTTCCTCACGCCTTTGGCAGAGGCAGGGATGAGGCGGGTTCTGGCTCCTTGTTTCATCCTTTCACTGCCGCGACTACGACCAAACTTGGCCCCAGGAACAAGCCCTAGGGCCTAGAGTTATGGGAGCACGGTAGCTTGGGGGAAAACGAGGTTTCACATACCTCAGTCCATAATGGAATGCATGATAAGGGATGAAGAACTTATCTGAAGATGTAGCCCCCGGCAACCCTGGTTCACCATGGGTGAATCTTTGCTCTTGCAGTCCCCGGTAATGCTGGCTTGCCGGGGGCTAGATGCTGGTCTATTCATCTTCTTTTCCTCCCCAAGTGGTTCGGCACAAATATCCGTGTGTCCTGTGAACCAAACAAGACGAAAGAAAGACAAAGAGACGCACACTCGACCTCTAAGCTAGGGGTTAGTCACCGCAAAGCACTATCAACCCTAACCAAGGACGAGACTCGACCTAGCATGCATGCTATAACTTAGGGCGCCAGCGCTTCATTTATTTATCCTCAGGGTCTGCGCTTGGCTTTGTACAAAGGTTTACATGCATCATCGGCAATGCTTGTACAAAAGGTGGCTTGCCGGGGGGCCCGGCAAGCCGCGCCTCACGGGTAAAACTTGAGAAGATGCTCAATGTTCCAGGAGTTACTCACCGGAACAGCATCTTCGGTCTCTAGGTGGACTGTGTCGGGCCTGGTGACTCGTATTACCCGATAAGGGCCTTCCCACTTTGGCGTCAACTTGTTGGAATTCTTGGCCGATTAAATGCGCCGAAGGACAAGGTCGCCTTCCTCAAGGCTCCAGGCATGAACCTTGCAGCTATGGTAGCGGCGCAAGGCTTGCTGGTAGCGTGCTGCTCTCACAGCCGCCCGAAGACGATCTTCCTCAAGGAGCATTGCGTCATCTTGCCGCAGTTGCTCTTGCTCAAGCTCATCATAAGCGAGCACTCGAGGTGACCCGTATATGAGTTCAGTGCGGAGAACTGCTTCTGCCCCGTATACTAGGGCAAAGGGTGTCTGGCCGGTAGCTCGATTTGGCGTCGTCCTGATCGACCAAAGAACCGTCGGCAACTCATCAATCCAGCGCCTTCCACTCTTGTGCAGCCTGTCAAAGGTCTTGGTCCTTAAGCCTCGCAGTACTTCAGCGTTTGCCCTCTCAGCTTGACCATTGCTTCGTGGGTGAGCAACGGAAGCAAAACAGACTTTGCTACCGAGGTCTTGGATATATTGCATGAAGGTGCGGCTTGTGAACTGTGTGCCGTTGTCGGTGATGACCCTGTTGGGTACACCAAAACGGCACACTAGTCCCTTGAAGAACTTGACGGCTGACTGAGCTGTGACCTTCCTCACTGCCTCCACCTCCGGCCACTTTGTGAACTTGTCGATTGCAACATACAAGTACTCAAAGCCCCCGACAGCGCGGGGGAAAGGGCCCAGTATGTCGAGCCCCCAGACCGAGAAGGGCCAGGAGAGAGGAATGGTTTGAAGGGCTTGAGCTGGCTGATGAAGCTTCTTTGAATGGAACTGACACGCTTCACACCTGGTGACTAGTGTCGTCGCATCCTGGAGGGCGGTGGGCCAGAAGAAACCTTGCCGAAATGCCTTGCCGGCAAGGGCCCTTGACCCGATGTGGGATCCACATATGCCTCCGTGTATCTCCGCCAACAGCTCCAGTCCTTCCTCCCAAGGGATGCACTTCAATTTCACACCGTTCGGCCTCTTTCTATACAGGACATCATCGACGAACTGGTACATGGTAGAGCGATGGGCTACCTTTTCCGGTTCTTCCTGCTCTTCAGGAAGTTCCCCTGTTTGGAGGAATCAGACGGTATGTTGTGCCCATGCTGGAGCCTGGGGCTCGACGGCGAGGACTAAAGGCATTTCCTCCGCTATAGGAGCGGCTGTCTCGACGGCAAGAGCTTCACGCTCCGCCGGAGCTAGCCGTCCCGTGGCGGGCTCAGTGTCCCCGGCAACATCCTTGCCGGCGGCTCTGGGGAGCTCGGCGGGAAAGTACTTGCCGGGTCTTGATTTCCTCCTCTTGTTCTGCTCTGTTGATGGATCAACGGATGGCTGAGTTAGCTGGCGCACAAAGGTACCTGGTTCCACAGGTAGCTTGAGGGCAGCGCGTTTTGACAGGTAATCGGCGATATCATTCTCCGCTCGGGGAACGTATTCAGCCTGTATACCGTCGAAACGCTCTTCCAGCTTTCTCACTTCATCGACGTAGGCCTTCATCAACGGGCTCTGGTAGTCCTTGTTGACTTGCTTGACGACGAGCTGTGAGTCGCCCCTGACGATGAGCTTCTTGATTCCAAGGTCCGCTACGATCCTAAGACCGGCAAGCAGCCCTTCGTACTCTGCCGTATTGTTTGTTGACACCTCCCTGGGGAAGTGCATCTAGATCACATACTTGAGGTGCTCTCCGGTAGGCGCGACAAGCAGTACACCAGCCCCGGCGCCGTGTAAGGAGAAAGCTCCATCAAAGTACATGATCCAACTGCAACTTGCCTCCTTGCCGGGGAGAGCGGTCTCTTGGGCTTCTTCGTCAGGCGTTGCGGTCCATTCTGCAATGAACTTCGCCAGGACTCGGCTCTGAATCATCGAAGTACTTTCAAACTTGAGGCCAAAGCTGGACAGCTCAAGTGCCCATTCCACAATTCTTCCCGTTGCATCTGGATTGTGCAATATCCGTTGCAGAGGGAGGCGAGTGACGACAGTGATCTCGTGTGCCAGGAAGTAGTGACGCAGCTTCCTCGAGGCCATAAGAAGGCCGAAGAGCAGTTTCTACACGCCGGAGTACCTTGATCTAGCTCCCTGCAGGAGGGAACTAACAAAGTAGACCGGGTGCTGCATCATTTTCTTCTTCGGCGGCACTTCAACTGGCTGTGTCGTCTCTACATTGGTGGTGTCAGGCTCTGTCGCTTCCATTACCTCATCGTCAACCTCTCTCTGTGCCACTAGTGCGGCACTGACCACCTGGTTCGTTGCCGCCAGGTATAGTAGCAACGGCTCCTGTGGCCTAGGCGCAACTAGTATTGGCGCGGAGGAGAGGTACTTCTTCAAATCTTGCAATGCTGCTTTGGCTTCTGGCGTCCACTCCATCGGGCCCGCCTTTTTCAGGATTTTGAAAAAGGGAAGGGCGCGCTCGGCAGACTTGGAAATGAATCTGCCCATGGCGGCGACACAACCAGCAAGCCGACGCACATCCTTGATTCACTTTGGTGCTTCAATCTGCTCTATAGCTTTGATCTTGTCCGGATTGGCCTCTATCCCACGCTGTGACACAAAGAACCCGAGAATCTTGCCGGACGGGACGCCAAAGACGCACTTCTCAGGGTTCAGCTTGAGATTGATCTTGCGCAGGTTTGCAAATGTTTCTTGCAAATCCGGTATGAGGGTTGCCCTGTCCTTGGTTTTGACCACTATGTCATCCATATAAGCTTCCATATTTCTATGGAGCTGGGGTTCAAAACCAATCTGGACCGCCCTTGCAAACGTCAAACCAGCACTCTTCAGCCCGAAAGGCATCCGCATGAAACAATACGTACCACATGGGGTGATGAATGCTGTTTTCTCTTTGTCTTCTCTTGTCATGAAGATCTGGTGGTAGCCGGAGTAGGCATTGAGGAATGACAACAGATCACACCCAGCTGTGGAGTCAACAATCTGGTCGATGCGCGGCAACGGGAAGGGGTCCTTAGAACAAGCCTTATTGATATCTGTGTAATCAATACACAGCCTCCACTTCCCATTAGTCTTGCGCACTACGACCAGATTGGCCAACCACGTTGGATGGAGCACTCCTCTTACAAAACCCGCTGCTTCCAGTTTCCGGATCTCCTCTGTGATGAACTCTTGTCGTTCCAAAGCTTGCTTTCTGACCTTCTTGACGGGCCGCGCATGAGGACAGACAGCAAGGTGGTGCTCAATCACCTCCGTGGGAACGCCGGGGATGTCGGAAGCTTGCCATGCAAACACACCGACATTCGCCCGCAGGAAGGTGACGAGCGCGTCTTCCTATTTGTCGTCAAGGGTGGAGCTTATGGTGAAAGCCCCTCCCGTGCCGTCCTCATTGACAGAATCCTTCTTGGTTCCCGGCGGTATGGCCCTGGGCTTCTTGTTTCCGCTGGTGGAGCTCTCTGGCACGTCCTCGACGGGAGGGCTACACTCCGGAGAGGTGCGCTTGCCGGAGTGGGTGTCCAAGGTCTCACCGGTCTTCTTCTTCTTCTTCCCTCCCGGGGTCCCAGCGGCAAGAGCAAGTGCCCTAGTGGCGGCAGCTGCTGCAACTGCTTGCTGGTATAGTTGGTCAGCGCATATCAGCGCATCTTTCTTATCGGAGGGGATGGTGATGATCGTCACAGGTCCTGGCATCTTCAGGGTGTTGTAGGCGTAGTGTGACACCGCCATGAACTTGGCCAGCGCTGGGCGGCCAAGGATCCCGTTGTAGGGCAAGGGGATCTTGGCAACATCAAACACGATCCTCTCCGTCCTGTAGTTCAGATTGCTTCCAAAAGTCACGGGCAGCGTGACCTTTCCCTTAGGTTGGCTTCTTCCTGGGTTGACCCCCTGAAACGTGCCCGTCTCTTTGAGGTCTCCATCAGGAATCTGCCGTTTCTCGATCACGGCAGGCGAGATCAAGTTCAGACTGGCCCCGCCATCGACTAGCATCTTTGTCACCTTGAGGTTGTGTATTGTTGGTGAAACCAACAATGGCAAGCACCCGACTGCAGTAGTGCGATTAGGGTGATCCTCAGTGTCAAAAATGATAGGTGTGCTGGACCACTTCAGCGGCCTTTGGTCATCAAACGACGGCTCTGCCGCTGTAATCTCTCGCGCCCACTATTTAAGCTGGCGGTGAGAAGTATGCAGCGAGGCGCCGCCGTCGATGCACATGGCCTCTATTGCTTTCTGAAACTCTTGGTCGCCGGATTCGTCGTCCTCTTCGTGATCGTCGTCTTCTGGCTTTTGGTCACAGCTCCGGGTGGGCCTCTCCTGTTGTTTATCCTCGCCGCGACGGCCTGCCTAGCCGTCACGCTTCTTGCCGGACCCCTTAGCACCGTCTTGGCCCTTCTCCTTGTCCCTCCTCTCATATTCAGCCCTCTGCTTCTCAGCGAGGAGCTCAACCTGTCGGCAGTCTTGGAGAGCATGGCCTTTGGTGCGATGGACCTTGCAGTATCGCTTGTCAGAGTTTCCTGGCTTCTCGGCAACCGCCAAGGCCCGGCAGGCGACACATCCGGCAATTTCCTTGCCGGGGTCATCTGCCTTGGTTTTCTTGGTGGAGCCGGTGTCATCAGATCCCTCGACGGCAAGCATGGCTTTACCTTTGCGCTTCCTGTTGCGGCGCCGGCCCTTCTTTGCCGGGGCGGCAGTATCTTCATCTGAGGAGTCGGTTTCCACGCCGGCGTCTTCGCCGGGGTACTTCCTTCCCTCTTCAGCCCGGGCACATCTGTCAGCAAGAACATAGAGTTCTGCTACATCTTTCACCTTGTTCATTGCCAGCTCTTCGCGCATCTTGCGGTTACGCACGTTCTGATGGAACGCACTGATGATGGCGGCAGGGTGAACATCAGGGATATTGTACTGTATCTGGCTGAACCTCTGTATATACTTGCAGAGACTCTCGCCTCCCTTCTGGGGAATGACGTGCAGGTCGCTCGCTTGGCCATGGGCTTGGTGGCCTCCAGTAAAGGCGCCCACAAACTCATGGCACAAATCCGACCAGGAGGAAATAGAGTCTACCAGCAAGTGCATCAACCATGACATGGCGTTGGGTTTAAGAGCCAACGGAAATTAATTCGCAAGCACCTTATCGTCAGGGGCTCCGGTAGCTTGCATCGCAATGGTGTAGATGCTAAGGAACTCGGACGGGTGGGTCTTGCCGCTGTACTTTTCGCCCACGTCAGGTTTGAAGGTGCGGTGAGTGGGCCACTGGAACTGTCGCAGCTCACGGGTAAAAGCTGGACAGCCTACCTTGTAAGGTAGGCCTCCAGGGCTCTCCGGTGCCGGGTGGTTCACAGCAGGCCTTGCTCGCCTGTCTGACTGGTGGCGCGCTCCGCGCCGGCGCTCGATAGTGGTTCGAGCATCTTCATGTTCTCGTTCCCGAAGGACTTGGCGCTGGTCACAGTGGGTCCGTGGGTCGGACGACGCTATGGAGATTTCGTCGCCCGTAACGTCGCGATGGGCTGGCGTCCGCGGTACCGGGCGAGGAGGAGGCGAGTGCACCGTGGTCGCAGCGCTGCCGGCTTTCCCGCCACTGGTGCGTGGGACTCCGTCGAAGCGTCGACCCGGGGGCTCCACCGGACTTGGTTCGTCTTTGTTGGCCACCGCAACAAGGCTTTGGATAGTGGCTCTCCATTCATCGAGTTTCCCCATAGTGGGAAGAAAATCGACGAGCAACTGCGCGCGCGCCAGGGCTTCTGCTGGCGTTGGTGGCAGCGAAACCTGCACGGATCACGACGCGCTTCGACTTCTGACCATGTCAGAAGGAGCTCTATCACAACCCCGCGGTCGCATGCCATCTTCACCAGCGCCTCGGCGAGCGGGCAGGTCTTCTACCTCCCAGGAGTGGCGCTCGGGGCTCTTCCCTCGGTGACACCCGGGGTCTTCGGCGTGATTGCGCCGTTCGTCGCGCGCCGCTTGAGAGGAGCGCGTCGTCGATGCCGACGTGGGAGTCTTGGAGGTCCTCGCATCGCCTTCGGGCGGGGTGGTAGCGATCTTGGAAGGCCCCGCGCCACCCACGGAGGGCCTGGCTCCGTCTTTGGATTTGGCAGCGTGCGGCCCATTACCAGGCGCACGAACATCGCCGCCTCCCAAACTCCGGCTGCTGGGACGGTGTTGGTGTTCGTGAACGGCGCCCCGTGTCCTTTCTGCGACCGGTCCGCTGCTCGCCCACGTCGGGACGGGATGTCCGGCTTCCGACGGGCCAACCGCCACCGTCGTCTTCTTCTTGGGCGCTATGACGATGAAGAAGCGTCGAACTAACTGCTAAAGCCGATTCTCACAACTGTGCCCCCTACCTGGTGCGCCAAAGATGTCGGTGGGAACGACACCTATGGGATCACAAGAATCCCTACTATGGTTGCAGGGCGCGGGATCGTGAGAAGAGCGGATCAAAAAGATAGCACACGGTTCGTTTATCCAGGTTCGGGCCGCGAGGATGCGTAAAACCCTACTCTTGCTTTGGTGGATTGTATATCTATGTTCTTGAGCTAGCTATGGGGCGTGAGGAGCTCCAAAAAGCCGAATCCTCCTCCTGGTCTCCTTGGGCCTCCTTTTATAGGAAAGGGGTCGCCACAGTGGCACACAGGAGGTGGAAAGGGTACAGTGATGTGAGGTTATCCCTCGCATTACATGACAAGGTGCATTTAATGCGTCTTGCCAAGGTGTCCTTGCTTTATCGGGGACGGGGGAGAGCCCTGTCTCATCCGTCGCCGCTCCCTCTCGTGTCGACACGCGCCCTGGCCAGCGGCGCCCGCGGTGCCATGTAGGCAGGCAGGCAGCTGAGGTGGCACAGTGGTGGGTCTCCATGAAGATCCGCATGCCGCCACGTAGGTGCCTGCCCAACTGGTTGGGTCGGCAGCTGCATGCGAACGGCGTTGGAGGTTTGACTAGTGTGGGCCTGATGGTGGCCCTACGGGTGGTCTTGGCAAGGGCCTTGCTGGGGCCCCGGCAAGGGTCTTGCCGTGGCGCCTGTTGTCATCCCTGGCAAGGCTCTTGCCGGGGGCCTTGTGGTCCTCCTTGGCTGGGATCCCGCCAAGGATCATCATCTTCTAAAGGGTGTATCTGATCTTGAATGTCTTCACAAAGATCTGCATGGCACCACAGGGATGTCTCCCGAACCCTTGCCCCATGGGGGCAGTGGACTCAAGGGTGACTCACTCCGTAGGTGTGGGGCGAGCTGCCACGGCAAGGGTCTTGCCGGGTTTGCTAAAACCACCTCCTGGCAAGGATCTTGCTGGGGGGAGTCCGCTTCGTCTCCTTTGCTCTTTGTGGTCTTGGTCTTGGCGTCGTTCTGCTTCTACTGAGCTTCGGCCTTACCTTGGCTCACCTCCCTTGCCTTGCTCAGTGTGGTGGTGCCCGTGGCTCAGACTGCCCGTGCATAGTTATAGGGGTACAAAAAGCGTACCCCTCTTTTTATACACCGACAGTCAGTTTGACCAGTCAACAGCTGATTGTTGACTGCTGACTCAGCAGTCAACAGGGCCCACTGTCAGCCTCTAACAACTCTGCTGGGTATACTTCAGTGTGTATGCATAGCAAATTGCTATTTAATTTTCAATTAATAATAATTCCAGAATTTGTTTTAAACATTTAAAAATTAATAAAAAATAAATCGTAGCTCGGATGGAAAAACTTTGTACATGAAAGTTGCTCAGAACGACGAGATGAATCCGGATTCGCAGCCCATTCGTCCACCACACGCCCCTAGCATATCGAACTCGCAACTTTCCCCCTCCGGTTCCTTTGTCCGAAAACGCAGAACACCGGGAATACTTTCCCGGATGTTCTCCCCCCTTCGCCGGTATCCCCTCCTACCGCGTTAGGTCACCTCTAGTACCGCGTATTGCCATGTTACGCTTTGTGATGCTTTGGTTGTCCTATTACTTATTGTGTTCTCCCTCCCTTACTTCTTTCCGGTAGACCCCGAGACTGCCGGCGACCCCCAGTTCGACTATGGTGTTGACGATCCCTCCTTCTTGCCAGAACAACCACGCAAGCCCCCCCTTGATCACCAGATATCGCCTACTCTACTCTCTACTGCTTGCATTAGAGTAGTGTAACATGTTACCGCTTTCCGTTAATCCTATCCTGATGCATAGCCTGTCCTTGCTACTACTGTTGTTACCTTTACCTGCAATCCTAATGCTTAGTATAGGATGCTAGTTTATCATCCGTGGCCCTACATTCTTGTCTGTCTGCCATGCTATACTATCGGGCCGTGATCACTCGGGAAGTGATCACGAGTATATACTTATACATATATACATGCTATACAGGTGGTGATTAAAGTCGGGTCGGCTCATAGGAGTACCCGCGAGTGATTCCGATGTTGGGGGCTGAAGGGGCAGGTGGCTCCATCCTGGTAGAGGTGGGCCTGAGTTCCCGAAGGCCCCCGACTATTACTTTGTGGCGGAGCGACAGGGCAGGTTGAGACCACCTAGGAGAGAGGTGGGCCTGGCCCTGGTCGGCGTCCGTGGTTATTTCAAAATAACACGCTTAACGAGATCTTGGTATTTGATCTGAGTCTGGCTACTGGCCTATATGCACTAACCATCTACGCGGGGAGAGTTATGGGAACTCGACGTCGTGGTATCAGCCGAAGCCTTCGTTACGTCAGCAACTGAGCGGCGCACGCCGGGTTGGACCGCGTAATGTAACTTCCTTTGTAATGGAGGTTGCTGGGTCTGCTCACCGGCCGCGTACGCAACGTGCAGGTGTGCAATGGTTGATGGGCTCAGAATCCTGCGCCATAGGATTTAGACCGGCGTGCTGACCTCTCTGTTGTGCCTAGGTAGGGCTGCGACGTGTTGATCTCCCGAGGCCGGGCATGACCCAGAAAAGTGTGTCCGGACAAAGGGGATCGAGCGTGTTGGGAAATGTGATGCACCCCTGCAGGGAAGTTAATCTATTCGAATAGTCGTGATCTTCGGTAACAGGACGACTTGGAGTTGTACCTTGACCTTATGACAACTAGAACCGGATACTTAATAAAATACACCCTTCCAAGTGCCAGATACAACCGGTGATCGCTCTCTCACAGGGCAACAAGGGGAGGATCATCGGTTAGGATTATGCTATGCGATGATGCTGGGTGAACTTACCATCTACTCTCTTCTTCTGCTGCAAGATGGAGGTTACCAAAAGCATAGTCTTCGAAAGGACTAGCTATCCCCCTCTTATTCCGGCATTCTGCAGTTCAGCCCACATAGGATTCCCTTATTCCATTTGATACCAATGCATACATATGTAGTGTAGCTCCTTGCTTGCGAGTACTTTGGATGAGTGCTCACGGTTTCTTTGCTCCCTCTTTTCCCCCTTTCTATACTCAATTGCTATGACCAGACGATGGAGCCCAGGAGCCATACGCCACTGTCGATGACGACTACTACTACTCGGGAGGTGCCTACTACTACGTGCAGCCCGCTGACGACGACCAGGAGGAGTTTAGGAGGATCCCAGGCAGGAGGCCCATGCCTCTTTCGATCTGTATCCTAGTTTGTGCTAGCCTTCTTAAGGCAAACTTGTTTAACTTATGTCTGTACTCAGATAGTGTTGCTTCCGCTGACTCGTCTATGATCGAGCTCTTGTATTCAAGCCCTCGAGGCCCCTGGCTTGTAATATGATGCTTGTATGACCTTTTTTGTATTGTAGAGTTGTGTTGTGATATCTTTCCGTGAGTCCCTAATCTTGATCGTACACGTTTCCGTGTATGATTAGTGTACGAATGAATCGGGTGCGTCACACTCGACATCCACAAGGCACGCCCGCTTAGATATTAACGAGGTAGACTAAGTCACTCGAGTAGTACCGAGTCTTGGCATGTCCACGCCCTGTAATTGTGTGATCTTGTATCGCCATAATTAAATGTTGTCTGCTTGTGCGCCCCTATTTTAAATAGTAGCCATGCATAAGTATGTTGGTGTATGGTTGCATTTTTAATTCCGGGCGTAGCTACCAAAAACCACCCCCGAATACACCCACAGTAATATGTCACTTTTGTGAGATATGTGTATCTGTGGCATTGACCCCGACCCCATAGAGCAGAACCGACAAACTAGTTGCCCCTCACTGTGATAAATGACCCAGCCCAGATGCTATATAAAAGGCCACCTCGTGACCTTACCGAGTATCCCTCACCTTGTGCACAACTCTCACAGCCATTTCTTTGCCATGCCAAGCCCTAGTATTTATCTGAGAACTCCAGATGCAACCCTAGGTAGTTTTGTAAAATATTGTGGGATTTTACTTGCAGTACCATGAGTTCTACCCATCCACCCCAGTACGAGTTGCTCAAATCGAGGATCACCCCATCCACCTCAAAATATTGGGCAGTGGTGCACATCCCTCCCGCAAACCCAAACCAAGACCCAACGGAAGTCTCCTTCGTGGGGAAATCTATGCCGACTCCGCAAATGGCCATAGAAGCTGCTGCGTGCGAAGCGCTTGCTCGCCTTCGATTCGCGGTACCTTATGCCAGCGAACGAGGGTATTATTACTTCCCGAGTCGTGCAGCACCCGGAGAAGTAGAATCTTTTCCCGGTGGATGAATTGAGAGAGACCCAGTACTGGCCAACCTTGCCCAGTATGTCATCGCTCAAGAGCGTTTAACCCAACGAGTAATGGGTTATCTCCAGAGCCTCGCTGATTTAATCCTCAGATCGCCATCGGCAGACCACTGAGGCCCGACCAAGAGAGACGCGTTCTTCGACTAGTCAACCCGCTTCCCCGATAGAAGAGGAGTGTGCCCCAGTACCAGAGATGTTTTCTCAGGACCCTGTCTATTTGCTGTTTTCATTGTAGACGTCACTGCTATGTTTATTGTCCCAGCATCTAGTTATGTGTTGCAACTTATGCATGGTATCCTAAATTTGTGCGATGAGTTAAATATTTGGTTTCAATTAATGTGAGTAGTTTTTACTGCTGATAATTTTGATTAACTAATTTCACTCTCGGTAAATTCAGAAGTGAGATTTTTCCCTGAGTTGTTGCAGTGTATATCTCTTCACGACATAGATTTTTATTCACGCAGCACCACGACAGCAGACTCACAACCACAACCACTCGGCCACATGCACATTTTGCACCTAACTGATCACCTCCCTAGCACACCACAGTCTCTGAAGGAGAGATTTGTGGGTAATTATTCGGGTGCAAGTTGCCTCCAGCACACTGACAATAGTTAGCACCCGACACCGCACTTAATCCTCATGATCACCACCACCGCGGAGAGCTAACACTCGAGCGGCAGCATCACGACGATCATCGAGGATCATCACGCACAAGAGCACGAAGAACCCCAGCAATGCCACCAACCCTCCGCACACCAGGATCATGTACCAGTCCGGCATCACCTCCGCCATTAGAGCCTCGTCTAGAGCTCCTGCAAACAGAAATGGAGGAGAAGGTAGGAGAAGGAGAAGCGAGGCCAGGTGTGAGGAAGAAGAAAGGAGCACCTCGGTCATTTTATAGCTCGAGATCGGTGTACGGTGGGCGAAGTCCACCAACGCCGCTCATCGCTCGATCGCCGGTGTTCGGTGGAGAATCCACGAGCAGTGCCGGCAGCGCACTGGCCCACGAGGTGAGTGCACACTGCACCGGCAGCTAGCGCGCCGCGCACTACCGCAGTACGGCCAAGATGCTTTACGCGCTAGATGTCATTGGTGGAGAAAGCGCGGGAAAGCACGCGAGAGAGAGGAAGAAAAGAGAGCCAGAGGTAGAAGAAGAGACTAACAGTGGGCCCCGGGTCCACCTGTCAGCCAAAGAGAGCACTGTGCTCTCGGGTACGACCAACGTGTTTTAGAAATTTAGAAATTTATTCTAAATTCACTGTAACCAAAAGTAGGAATTTCTCGTTTTTCCCCAACCATAGATTTTTCCACGCAGCGCCAGTATTCCACACTGTAGTTTTACACCACTTAAATTGCCCACTCACTGTAGCCACATTTTATTGCATGAGTAGGATGGTTATTTTTGTGATATTACTTTGAGATAGTAGGAGTAATTCTTTTCAAAGTAGCCCTTAGCAAATCTCAAGGACGAGATTTTTTCTTAAGGGGGGTAGTGTTGTAACACCCCAAAATTTTGGCCTTGATTTATTAATTAAAATTTTGCCAAGAGATTAAATTTTTATTTTCTGGTTTTATCTTTTAATTTCAGATCACTCCGTCCCTCTGAATTTTTTAGTTTTTTTCCTTCTAGGTGGAAACGTTTCAAAAATATTGTTGGACTTGTATATCTTCCCAAGACCATTTCTTTTTATCAGTGGAATTATTTCTACAATTATTTTTCCTGAGCTTTATTTCTTTAAAAAAATGATTTTTCATAAGTTTTAGAGTTCCATTTACACTACAACCTATTTAAATATTTCTTTAAAAATTCCACCAAAATTGGGGGATGTTAGTAGTAGTGTATAATTCAACTTTATGCAAAAACCCATTGGTGTTCTTTGAAAAATTTGAGCAAATCATCCTCATCTTCATTCTGGTCCAGTATGGTGTTTTGTACTGCAACCATGTTTTATCTTGCCATATTGCCCTTGATTTTTTCTCCGGCTTATAGACCAGCCTACCAAACCCTTAAGTCCAGGAAATTGGA
This sequence comes from Triticum urartu, assembly GCF_056163025.1. Lineage (NCBI taxonomy): Eukaryota > Viridiplantae > Streptophyta > Magnoliopsida > Poales > Poaceae > Triticum > Triticum urartu. The sequence goes on from NC_141879.1 coordinate 542,100,478, forward strand.
CCCATTGGAGTATTTTTGGTCCATGCAATAATGCACTTCACTTTCTGTCCAGAACTGAAGATTTGCAAAACTTGCACTAACAAGTTCCTGGTTTTGCCCAAATAGCCTTGCCATCATCACTTGCACCTAAAGAAGATCCCAACCTAGAGATTTGGGCCATGAGAAGAGATGCATAGATGCCCATGGCATTCTGTCGAGCACCTTGTGTTCATGGACAGCTTTGGTATAGTTTTATGTTTGCACTGTGATCTTGCCCCTCTGGACAAACCAGCATGTCCACTAATCTCCTAGCCACCTCTAACCTAGACCTGTTAATTGCCAGCCTCACCCAAGCCCTCTAGGCCACCCTGGCTTTCTGTCGAGCATGTAGCGTGCGTGCTTTGGGCGCGCCCAGACCACACGTTTTGCACACGCGCACAACCGAGCCGCCGCGTCTTGCCCCGGGCCTTTGCTCGCCCGTAGGGCCGCGCCCCGTTCTCGTCCGCTCGCCAGAACCCTCCAAGCCACCCCTGGTGCCCTACAGCGCCGCTGTTAGAGCCCTCTTGGCGGCACGCCGACGTTTGCAACACGCCCCTGCCATGGCAGTGCCGCCCAAGCCATAGCCGCCCGCCAGCTGCCCTCTGGAACAGCTCGAGCTCATCCACGAGCCCGTCCGCTAGCACCCGTCGCCGCCATGTCGCCCTGCCAGCAACAGAAAGGCGGTTCGCCGACGTTCTTATCCACAGCCACGGGAACCGACCTCGACCGCCTATAAAAGGAGCCCCCGAGCTCGTCCAGACCCTCAGGCGACCTCAGGCCATCTCCCTAGTGCTCCCATATCCAGCAATCGATGGAGGGAGGCCGTCTGCCTCGTCTCCGGCCAGTTCGGCCGCCGCCACGCTCCGGTGCCGTACGTCGCGAGCAGGGCCTCCCCAGTTCTTCCAGCGCCACCGTCTGACTTCCCTCAACCGTGCGGAGCTGCCCCACCTTCCTAGCCCGATTGGGAGCCACCATAGCTCGAGACCCCGATCCACCCGAAACCACCGTCCACCGCGGAGCTCGCTGCCGGCGACCCCCTCCACCCCCGCCAGCCTATCGACCACTGGGAGGACCGCCCTGGACCAGCGGATCCATCCCCGCCCTCAGAATCCCGTGGGGAGCCGCCGTTCGTCGGCGGCAATTGTCGGAGCCCCGCTACTGCTTGGCCAGAGAAGGAAGGAGGGCGCGGGCGACTGGTCAAACCTGACCAGTGGACCCGACGGCCCCACCTGCCAGTGACCCCAGCTCTGCCGACGTGTTTTAAGTGGAAACGTAAAACACAGGAGTATGTCTTCTCTGTCTCGAAAGCGTATTCTTATTCGAACCGTTTTTCTTTTTCTGTTTATTTTAAAAACAGATTTTGACTGAAACTTTGACTAGCTATAGCTTTTTAAATATAATTCCGTTTGACCTGATTTTTTTTGTTGTTTAACAAATTTCATCTAGTTTATTTCCATATTTATTTGAAAATTTTCCAAACAACTTTTTTGTACTATTTTGAAACTATGTGTTCATTTAAATTTTCTTAAAATAGGATTTTGAAGAAGGAAGCAACTTGCATACTCTTGAAAGCAAGCATTCTGAACCCTGGCATAATATTTGTTGTGTGTCGTTCGATGCTAATATGACACCACCTTGACATGAAGTGTTCGGTATTTTATGTGGTGTTATGATCATATTCATGAGTGCATAATGATGATTCCTTGCTGTTGGAATTTGATATGCTTCTGATAGTAATCACCCTCATATGCCTTTCATGCCTATCGGGAGGAATCCGGGAAAGTCTCTGTCTTGGGTAGACACGAACTTGTCTCTAATAATTCGTTGAGACGATTATGTCCGGTAAGGCATGGTGAGGTATGATGAGTGGTGATTCTGTTTGTTGGTGTGAGATATATTTGTTATACTATTAATCTCTTGAGTCGACCGTAGACCGAGTCTTGTTCCAGTAACCCCCATACTTGTTTCGTACTACCACTTGTCCCTGCCATAGGTAGGGTACGGTTCAGTAAGTTGCCAACCCCTTCCTAGCACACACCGTACAGAGAGGCCATGGTGGAAGATACCGGATGCATCCGATAGACATGCCACCTGGTCCGGGGGCATGGGTGTTTCCGTTTGGAGCCGAGGGGGCAGCTCCCCTAGTTTGCGCGCGTTATAAATTTTGTGATCCCATGCTAGTCAAGGTTGTAGCCTCCCCACTTAGAGTTTCGCTTAACGGGTGTCGTGGGTGATTCCATACACCGGTAAGTTAGGCTGGTGTGTGCGGTCAGGTGTGTTTTCAATTAAAAGACCGTAGACAGAATTAGCCCCGATGGACTAAAGGAATCCGTTACTCGTGGGTAAAGAGTACACCCTTTGCAGAGGTTATATCTAATCGAATAGCCGTGTTCGTAGTTAAGGACTACAGTCTGGATGGGTCAAGTTCGGTCTTAGTGTCGGTCTTCGGAGGAAAAAAATTGATAAACCAGAACATTGATCATGACTTGGGACATATGATGATTATGATTATTATTACTATAGCCTAACCATTGGTATTATTTGAATTATTGAGTATCCCTGGGATGGCTCTACCTCCTAGATATTCACTGTGATTATTCTCTTATAAGCCCTTTATGTGGTGTTGCTCAGATGCCCGACTGTGGCATGCTTGTTATTTAAATTACTTATAAGCCCTTTATGTGGTGTCGCTCAGACGCCCGAATGTGGCATGCTTGTTATTTAAATTACTTATAAGCCCTTTATGTGGTGTCGCTCAGACGCCCGACTGTGGCATGCTTGTTATTTAAACTACTTATAAGCCCTTTATGTGGTGTCGCTCAGACGCCCGACTGTAGCATGCTTGTTATTTAAATTACTTATAAGCCCTTTATGTGGTGTCGTTCAGACGCCCGACTGTGGCATGCTTGTTATTTAAATTACTTATAAGCCCTTTATGTGGTGTCGCACAGACACCCGACTGTGGCATGCTTGTTATTTATTTTATTTGTAAGCCCTCTATGTGGTGTCGCTCAGACGCTCGACTGTGGCATGCTTGTTATTTAAATTACTTATAAGCCCTTTATGTGGTGTCGCACAAACGCCCGACTATGCCATGCTTGTTATTTATTTTATTTGTAAGCCCTGTATGTGGTGTCGCTCAGACGCCCGACTGAGGCATGCTTTATATTATTATCCTTTCGAGGCGTCGTTTCAGACACCCGATCGGTGCATTCCATTTCTACTCTCTGATTGCATATTCGTGTTTGACATGAATAACCTACTTGCGTGCATCATGGATTTTTATTTCGTGTCTGACATTGTGATCATGGAATATTCCAGGGCATGATTATCATTTGTTATATTATACCTGAGTTCATAATGTTTGCGAGTACATTCAAAGTACTCATTGGCTTGTCCCTGGCTATTGTCTTGGCCAGATTTCTTGCATGGAGAGGAGCGTTGCGATGACAGCCCCGGAACCTATGCAATGGTGATAGCAGCCTCGCGAAGATAGGAGTTATCCAGGTCAGTTGTTCCTGTGGGAAATGGAGTCCCATAGACGCTGATGAACCACAAACCGCTTCCGCCATCAGCCACTAGAAACCTTGTGTTGTACTCATAGGCCAGAATGGTCTTGTACTACATATTTTGTATTTTGCTTGGAATTTCTATATCAAGTTGGTGCCTCATCAGCTAACAGTAGTCCTGGGGCTGGTGGGCACAAGGACCATTTTCTGGGAAATATAGCCTGAAAATCCGGTCACGACAGACATGGCAATCAGAGCAGTCGGGGCAACCAGGGAGGTTACAACCATCAGGGGAATCAACAGCAGCAGCAATCGGGTTATCAGTGCAATCCAAAGCAGTTGAATAGTGGGCAGTATCATGTCTTCACCACTAGCTTATGTAAGTGCGATCAGAAGCTTCATAAAAGAGCCGTGAACTCAATTGAACCGGCGGTACCCCGTTATCTGCGCTGGTCTGAACAGCCCATCCCGTGGAGTCCAGAGGATCATCCACCCCGGGTTGACAATCCGGCTCATCTGGCCTTGGTGGTGGCATCTCAGGTTGGGGGGGTATAAGTTTACCAAGGTGCTTATGGATGGAGGAAGCAGTATCAATATCCTTTACTATGAAACCTTTCGTCGCATGGGGTTGACAGATAAGAATCTTAAATCGTCGAACATCGTGTTTCATGGTGTAGTGCCTGGTAAATCGGCATACCTAGTCGCAAGATAGCTCTGGAAATTGCTTTTGGAGATGATCATGATTCAAGATCAGAGGTATTGACTTTTTAAGTGGTGAAAATCAAGAGTCTGTATCATGCCCTGTTCGGACGGCCAGCTTATGCTAAGTTCATGGCAAGGCCCTGTTATGTTTATCTACAGCTTAAGATGCCGGGTCATAAGGGGACCATCACGGTGCATGGGAGCCGGAAGATTGCTTTGGAATGTGAAGAAGGTGATGCGGCTTATGCTGAGTCAGTTTGTGCCACAGAGGAGCTGAAATTTTATAAGGACAATGTTGATCCGGCAGATATGACTTCTCTGAAAAAGCCAACTACCGAGCACGATCCGGCGCTGAAATTTAAATTGGCTGAGGAGACTAAGCTGGTTGACTTTGTTCCTGGCGATTCATCCAAGCAGTTCAGCATCAGCGCTAACCTGGATCCGAAATAGGAAAGAGCGCTCATCGAGTTCATCCGTGAGAACCAGGACATCTTTGCATGGAAGCCTTCTGACATGCTAGGTGTATCGAGGGAACTCGCTGAGCACACCATTAATATAGATTCTAAGTTTAAACCGGTCAGGTAGTTTCTTCGCCGCTTCAACGAAGAAAGGCGTAAAGCTATTGGTGAGGAGGTAGCCTGGCTTTTGACAGCAGGGTTTATTGTGGAGGTCTTTCACCCAGAGTGGCTAGCTAATCTGGTGTTGGTACTTAAGAAAAACGACACTTGGCGTATGTGTGTGGATTACACAGACTTAAACAAAGCCTGTCCAGCTGACCCCTTTGCTCTCCCTCGTATCGATCAAATTATTGATGCTACAGCAGGTTGTGACTGTTTGTGTTTTCTGGATGCTTATTCTGGTTATCATCATATCAAAATGGCAGTTAAGGACCAGGAGAAGACAACTTTCATAACTCCCTTTGGATCCTTCTACTATGTATCTATGCCTTTCGGGCTCAAGAGTGCCCAAGCAACTTATCAGCGCTGCGTCCAGAATTGTCTGCATAAGCAGATTGGGCGCAATGTCCATGCATATGTGGATGATATTGTGGTGAAGTCCAGAAAGGAGGAGACATTGATAGGTGACTTGAAGGAAACTTCTGATAACCTCCGGGTTTATAAGATGATGCTTAATCTGGCCAAATGTGTCTTTGGTGTACCGGCAGGCAAGCTTTTGGGTTTTCGGGTGTCTAACAGGGGCATTGAAGCTAATTCGGAGAAGATCATAGCTATCACATCTCTGGCCAAACCGGCGTGCATCAACGATGTTCAACGTTTGGCGGGCCGGATTGCAGCCTTAAGCCGGTTTATCAGTCTCCTTGGAGAGAAGGCTATCCCTTTGTATCAGATGCTAAAGAAAACGGATCACTTCGTTTGGAGTGATGTTGCTGATAAAGCGCTTGAGGATTTGAAGAGACAGTTAGCCAAGCCACCTGTCCTTGCGGCTCCGGTTGATAAAGAGCCCTTATTACTATATGTGGCTGCTAATGCATGGGCTGTTAGTGTGGCTATTGTTGTGGAGCGCAAGGAGGCTGGAAAAGAGTACCCGGTTCAACGGCCGGTTTATTATATCAGCAAGGTACTTATTGAGTCCAAACAGAGATACCCACATTGGTAGAAGCTGGTGTATGGGGTTTTTATGGCGAGCCGGAAGCTCAAGCATTATTTTCAGGGTCATCCTATCACAGTGGTCAGTTCAGCACCCTTGGGAGATATCATCCAAAACAGAGAAGCAACGGGCCGAATTGCTAAATGGGCTATTGACTTGGACCTCACGGGCTAAAGTATATGCCTCGCACGACAATCAAATCCCAAGCACTTGTGTACTTCATCAATGATTGGACAGAGTTGCAAGCACCAGAGGAAAATCCAGACAACACTTATTGGACTATTCATTTTGATGGGTCCAGGCAATTGGAGGGCTCGGGGGCTAGAGTCATATTAACTTCCCCACGAGGTGATAAGTTTTGTTATGTTCTCCATTTAATGTTCCCTTGTACTAACAATGCAGCTGAGTATGAGGCCTTTCTCCATGGTCTTCGGATGGCTAAGGAAATGAATTTAAGCTGGGTTAAGTGCTTTGGTGACTCGGACTTGGTGGCTCAACATGTATCTGGCACTTGGGATTCCAAGGATCCACTCATGGCGACATATAGACGGGAGGTGGATGCAGTGGCTGGTCATTTCAAGGGTTATCAGGTTGACCATATAGACCGGCGAAAGAATGAAGCGACAGACGTTTAAGTCGCTTAGGCTCTCAACGTTAACCGGTGCCACCCAATACCTTTCTAGATGTGCTGCATAATCCATCAGTCAAGATACCTACGGAGGAGGATTTGGCTGTCCCTAACCCCGAGGCTCAATTGGTGGCGGCTCTTCATGTTATTCCGGATCGGACGATCCCATACCTGGCATACATGAACCGAGGCGAGTTACCAGACAATGAAACCTTGGCCCGACAGATAATCCGGCGATCCAAGTCTATGACCATTGTCAATGGGGAGCTACATCATTGCAGCATCACAGGAGCGTTTCAGCGTTGTGTGTCTCCTCAAGAAGGTTGTGAGATTTTGTGTGAGATCCACGAAGGAGATTGTGGTCACCACGCCGGTTCAAAATCCTTGGTGGCTAAGGCTTTTCGTCACGGCTTCTATTGGTAGATGGCTCATGCTGATGCTGAGGATTTGGTAAGGAGGTGTGACGGTTGTCAGAAATTTGCACGCCGTGCTCATGTTCCGGCTCAAGAATTAAGAATGATTCCAATAACTTGGCCATTTGCAACTTGGGGGCTCTATATGGTTGGACCTTTTAAGAGGTCCAAGGACAAGAAGTCCCACCTGCTGGTGGCGGTTGATAAGTTTACCAAGTGAGTAGAGGCAGAGCCAGTTAGTAAGTGTGATGCGGCCATGGCGGTTCAATTCATCAAAAAGGTGATATTCCGGTTTGGTTTTCCACACAGCATTATCACTGACAATGGTACTAATCTGTCCAAGGGTGTTATGGAAGAATTTTGTCAACATGAGCACATCCAGCTTGACGTGTCATCAGTGGCTCACCCCCAATCTAATGGTCAAGCAGAAAGGGCCAATCAAGAAATTTTGAGAGGTATCAAACCCCGGCTTATGGTTCCTTTAAAGTGGATGTCGGGTTATTGGATGGAGGAGTTACCTTCCGTGTTATGGAGTATCAACACCACACCAAACAGATCTACGGGTTACATGCCTTTCTTCATGGTTACGGAGCAGAGGAAGTTCTCCCTAGTGACATATGTCATGACTCGCCCCGTGTGGCGGCTTATGTTGAAGCTGATAATGAAAAAGCATGTCAGGACTCACTGGACCTGTTAGATGAGGAGCGTGATCTTGCGGTAGCACGCTCGGCGATTTATCAACAAGATCTGCGACGTTATCACAGCCGCCGGGTTAAAACCAAAACTTTTTCAAGAAGGTGATCTGGTGCTCTCGCTCATCCAGGATCAGACTGATATGCACAAGTTATCCCCACCTTGGGAAGGGCCTTTTGTGGTCAGCAAAAATTTGCACAATGGATCATACTACCTTATCGATGTTCGAGAGCACAAAGACTCACGTAAATCGGAGGAGGAGACCAAGCGGTCGTGGAATATAGCTCATCTTCGGCCTTACTATACTTGAGCCATAGGCTCTTTTTTATGTACATAATTATGACAATGTAAACCGGAGCCTTAGCTAAAGTGGGGTCTCTGTTGTTTTTACATCAGGTATGTTTACATGGGGGCTTATGTTCATAAAGCAGAGTTCTGCTGATCCAGCTTATAAAGTCACACATATAAAATCACTAGGGGGCTTGGTCGTATCCGAACCTTGGCTACACCTCTTGATCGGCTTAAAGCCAAAGGGAAATCACTAGGGGGCTTGGTTGTATTTGCACCATAGCTACACCTCTTGATAGGCTTAAGGCCAAAAGGAAATTATGTGGGGCCAAAGAGTGTATTGCACTAGCACAACTCAAACATAGGCACCCACCAAGCACATCTCAAATGTTGCTTGGGGGCTCTTTGCTTCTCAAAGAACAAAGAGTCTGCACCCTTGCAATAGGCTATCAAGCCAGGCTTGGAAGCCAGGTGTATTCACCTAAAACCCCGGGTTATCCTGCCTCTTTAAGTAAGCCACTCTGTCTAGGTAAACCTGGTATGACCCGTCGAACGTTTGACAAGTCAATCTCATAGACCCTGAACACGATGATTGGTTAAAGATTGAGGTCCATCTTAAAAGGCTTTGAAAAATGGTTTAACTCAGTGACCTGGCAGCCCATGAAAAGCCTCGCATATTCTTCTTATATTTTTTGCAAAGTTTTTCTTCTCTTTTGAAAAAAATTCATAAGTGTTTTCTGATAAACCGGTGTTTATTACAACCCGGCGTGGCTTACAATGCTAAATTGTTAGTACATGATCAGCTATAATCCGGCGTTTATTGCTCCGGTATGGTTTTGACTACAAGTCACCAGTATTATATGGATAAAACCGGTGTTTATCATAACCCGGTACGGTTTTATCGTAAACCTGCAAACCTGGAAGGAGTCATCTATTCTCCAGATTGGTGTTATCACCCTTTTATAACAAACATGGGTCAAACAATGAGGTAACAGGTATTCTCTCTTTTATATCTGGTTGTTTTTAAATAGCCTTGGCTCTACACCTAGGCTATATATTTGGGCATCATGACCTGTCCAGCGGTAAACCGCCAGGACCCTTTCAATCTCTTGTATGTAGGAACAAGTTAAAATACAACCACTGTGGATTATGCATATAATAAAGATCCCAAAAGCATGGCGAGTTATCAGTATCAAACAAAATAAGTATGCTCGATGGCATAAAAGACAAGTGTTTGAACTAGCCTATTACAAGGCGTTTTAATGCCCACACAAGATAATTGTTTCAGTAAGAATGGTAGGTTGCGACAGACTAAACCGGCCTCCGGTTCAGGATTCATCACCAGGACGACTTGAACATTGAGGGTCATCTTGAGTTGGTGCATCCTCCTCCTCTCTACCCAGTGGCTGGAAATCAATCGTTGCCCAATTGATTTCAGCTAAAGCTTGGAACACGGCTTCTTCACTTATAAGGGTGGAAGGATCAATGTCAGGGGCATAAGTGTGCTTACGAATTGGCGGAACAAGATCTTCTACATCATGTGTTGGCGCAGGATATCTTTTCTGATCAGCATCATAAACCGACTGATAATGAGACAGATCCGTTTCATCCGCCAATTTGCTCGCTATGGGTCGCATTTCCCTTGTCAGCCTTCAGAGATCATCATTGTTAAATTCTGAACCATCTTCCTTCACGCCGGGATAGCCTTGGCCAATATCTGCCGGTTCAAGATCTGGAATCCATGCCTTGGCCCGGATTAGCGCAGTCAGCGCGCCTAACCTTGCAGCTGATTTTTTAAGTTCATCCAACCGGGCAGGCAACATTGATAGCTTCTCGATGGTTTCTTTTATCAATGTTGGAGGAGGTCTGTTATAAGCAGCAGTGCAAATAGCCCGTTGGGATCCAGAAAATAGCTGCTCTATCAAAGTATAGGCAGCCTTCAGCTTCATCCGCATGTCAGAGCCCAGATGGGTAATGCGGGTCCCTGTGACATTGCAATCATCAGTAAACCGGTAACTGATAAGGTAAAATGACTTGAAAAACATGAGATGAGGATACTTACCAAATATAGCAGAGGTCATAGCGTTTATTTGCCGCTTTAAACCGGTCAGTTCTTCGACCACCGGTTTAAGGGCTGCTTCTGCTTCTTCGGCCCTCTTTGCTAAAGCGGCCTTCTCTGTGTCCCAATCTGCACGTTCCTTCTTAAAGGTTTCCTTCAGCTTCTCCATGGCTGTTAAGACATTGGTCAGTTCCTCCTTGGCTTTAGAAGCCTCCATTTGTTGAGATTTAATGTTCTCTTGAAGATCAGCGGTTTGGGCTTCCTTTTTGCTCAGCCCAGCCTATAAAGAAAAGACATATCATCAATGGGCTGTATATATTTGAAGTACCAAGCGTATAACAAGTTATGCACTTTGCACTTGGGGGATAATGCCTACTCGCTTCGTTGTAGAAAATTATTTCAAGTCCCAGGTGTAATGCAAGCATTATTCTTGGCACTTGGGGGCTAATGTACATCTGCTCAAAGTAACAATGGTTAAAGTCCAGGTTTTTTGATTACTATAATAAATCGGCCCTTGGGAGCTACTGGAATTGGTACTTACAATTGGACTTAAGAGAGAAAAGGATTTGTAATTACCTCATAACGTTCCTTCATCAAGTTCCTAAACCGGCTTCATAGTCATGGTTTGTGTACAGGCGGTTTAAAAAACCAGAATGGAGCTCCTGGGCGTTAAGGTGGGCATAGCTTGATAAATCGGTGCTCCATTTGCCTTTCTCCATGGCAGCACGTTCCTCTTTGGCGCTATGTTTTGCTAATGCAACAGGATGGCTAGGGGAGGTCCCGAACTGTGCGTCTAAGGCGGATGGTAACAGGAGGCAGGGGACACGATGTTTTACCCAGGTTCGGGCCCTCTCGATGGAGGAAATACCCTACGTCCTGCTTGATTGTTCTTGATGATATGAGTATTACAAGAGTTGATCTACCACGAGATCAGAGAGGCTAAACCCTAGAAGCTAGCCTATGGTATGATTGTCTATTATCCTACGGACTAAAACCCTCCGGTCTATATAGACACCGGAGGGGGCTAGGGTTACACAAGGTCAGTTACAAAGGAGGAGATATACATATCCGTTTTGCCTAGCTTGCCTTCCACGCCAAGTAGAGTCCCATCCGGACACGGGACGAAGTCTTCAATCTTGTATCTTCATAGTCCAACAGTCCAGCCAAAGGATATAGTCCGGCTGTCCGGAGAACCCCTAATCTAGGACTCCCTCAGTAGCCCCTGAACTAGGCTTCAATGACGATGAGTCCGGCGCACAGTGTTGTCTTCGGCATTGCAAGGCGGGTTCCTCCTCCAAATACAGCATGGAAGAGTTTGAATGCAAGGATAGTGTCTGACCCTGTAAAATAAGTTCCACATACCACCGTAGAGAGAATAATACTTCCATAAATCCAATCTGCTAACATGTTTTGATAGTATGACATCACTTCATGGCCCGATTATTATTCAAACCGCTTTTCTCAACCAGCTCCGCACACATCGCGAGGCGGTTTTCTCGATACGTCTTGTCAAAGCAGAGATCGTGTTCCCCTTATCACGGGATTCTCATCAATACGGACGTGGGTATCCCAACCGGTCCATCAATTACGGCGCCTGGGGAATAAGCGGTTTTGCCAGGCAAGTGGGGAGACTCATCGCCTCCTCCGCCCTTATAAAAGGGACAAAGATCTACTTTTTTCACCCACGCCTTCTTCCTTCTCGCTTTCCCATTCCCGCACACTTGAGCTCCAGCGCCCAAGCTCACGTTCTTCTTCTCAAACCACTCCAAGCATGTCGGGAGTAGGAGGCAAGTGGATGGTCTCCTCCGTCATGGAGGAGAATGTCAAAAAATTATGGGAAGCCGGATATCTGGCCGCGGATATCGCGCACCGGCTGCCCGATGTGGCCCAGATCGTCCCAACACCCGAACCCCATGAGAGGGTAGTTTTTCTTACCCATTTCGTCCGCGGACTGGGATTTCCCCTCCACCCGTTTATCCGCGGGCTCATGTTCTACTATGGGCTGGATTTTCATGATCTGGCTCCCAACTTCATCCTCAACATCTCGACGTTTATCGTCGTGTGCGAGGCCTTCCTCCGCATCAGGCCCCACTTCGGCCAATGGCTGAAGACCTTCAATGTCAAACTGAAGGTGCTGAGCGGCCAGAAAGCAGAGTGCGGAGGCGCCATGGTGGGCAAGATGCCTAATGTCACCTGGCTCAAGGGCACCTATGTGGATACCATAAAGGGGTGGCAATCTGTGTGGTTCTACATCACCGAGCCGCACGACTCCAACTGGGTGGCGGCCCCCAAATTTCGATCCGGAATCCCCACACGGCTTACCTCCTGGAAAAAGAAGGGCCTATCCTGGGGCTCTCCGGTAGAGTTGACCGGTCTCCAGACCTGCATCCAGAACATGACAAGCAAGAAGATCAAGCTCGTCAACGTGGTCCAGGTCATGCTCTTCTGCCGGATCCTTCTGTGTCAACGACGGGCATTTGTTTTGTGAGAGTTCGACTCAGCTAAACACCAGACACTGCGAGAGCTCTATGACATGACGCACGAGGACGTCTGGAGGGTGCTGTTTAAGAGTGCCGAGATCCCTCCCCCTCTCAACGAGGACCGCGGACTCAGTGCAAAGCACCGCGCCAATCCGGTAAGCTTTCTATATTTCTCAGGGTATTTATTTGCCCCGGTTTAGTTGTGTGCAGGATCTGAACTTCCATGTCATTGATAGGACTGGATAGCGACGATAGAGCAGCTTGATAGCCCAGCCCCGCTGCCCGAAGATCCTGCAGACGCTCTTCTGATGAAGATGCTGACTCCGGCACCCTACGAGGTGCCGGAAAAGACCAAGAAGAAGGCGGCGGGGACCCGAAAGGGTCTCCGGCGCAAGGTTGTATCGGAGTCATCGGACGATGACTCCGACGCGCACTCCTCCCACGGAAAGGAGGAGGATGAGAAAAGTTCTCCCCCCAGTCGGGGGAGACAAGAAAAGAAAGGCCGACCCATCCGGGGAGGCCGAAGGGTCCAAGAAGGGAAGGACCCTCCTTCCGGACTATGCCACGACGGCCGCCGACAGCGGCGACGAGTGGCTGCCTAGGGACAAGCCCCTGGCGAAGTCGTAAGTGTCCGGACACCATAGTACTTCATGATATGTTTTATTGTACTGCCTTTCCTCATGCCGAACATGATTATGCAGTCCGTCCCAAGCTCATCTCGACGTACCCTTGTCAAGCGGCTCTTTGGACTCGTCGGATATGAACAGCGGTTCTATTCTGACCGCTTCCACCCCTCGCCCTACGGACAATGTCGAGGTGTTGTCTAAACAGGCACCAAGCCTAGGGGAGGTGGTCCTGGGGGCGCCTCGCGGCGACTTCCCAGACCCTGGGTACCAAGGGAGCGAGGTTCCTACGGGCTTCGAGTTTGGGCCCCAGCCGGACACTGCGCCGGAACCCTCGATGGTTCCGGACTCCGGCAGGTGGTCCCCCGTCAAGGGGGGCCAACCATCCATGCCAGTGTCCTCTGTCCAACCAGAGGCACCGGACAACTTGCTGGAAGCACTTCACAGCGCTTCCATCGATGAAGAACACCGCACTATCATGAGTGCGGTGGTTAAGAAGGTTCAGTCCGCCAAGAACAGGCTGACCGAAGCTTGCGCCAGCCTCCTAACAGGCTTTGAAGTAAGCATTCAAAAAACATTACCGCATAGATAGTAGCCCCTGATGCTCTGTTAGGCGTTTGCGAAGAAAAGCCGAATAGAGGATCAAATGATAACTCAGGAGTCTAATTAGAGTATGTCTATGTGTATGTGCAGGCTTCACTGCTGGCCGCTGCCGCACGTACTACGGAGGTCGCTGCGCTGAAGCAGGGCCTGAAGCAGTCCGAGGACAAGCTCGACCTTACCAAGAGGCAGCTTGAAGAGAGCAAAGGTAAGAAATACCCGCGTCTATGTAGTTAAAAAGAAGTTCGGGTGTAAAGTAATAGGATCATCATGGATTTTCCAGGGGCCACGACCGAGGTGGAGACCCTGAGGAGGGCGTTGTCCGCGGCCGAAGACAAAGCGGCCAAGGAACGCATTGAACGGGAGAAACAAGAAGCCCGAGTGGGCGCGGTGCAGCAAGAGCTCGAGGCTCTCGCCAAAAAGCACGAGTCCTTGGAGCTGGACTCTAAAATGCGAGAGTTCGAGCTCGCGCAGGCGCTTGAAAGCGTCCGGAGCGCCAAGGCCGAAGCCCACAAGGCCCTCCAGGAGATTGATGAGGCGAAGAAGATAGCAGCAGGTAAGGCATTCAATATGCAAAGCAAGCATGTGAAGGAGAATTTCCTTTTTCTTACCCGAGTTCGGAGCTCTCCAGGAGCGTTTGCAGATCTTCCCCGCAGTGTGCTGGATGCCGCAGAATTTTACCGGGCTGAGGAGGGGAGCTCAACGAAGAAGTTGTTCTGGTCTCAGTATACCAGGGCCGAACACCCCGAGACCTTGAGCGACCAGCTGAAGCAGTTGGTCGAACTTCACAAGGCGGCCAAACAGGCCATGAGGGGCCTTATAGTCCGGATGTGGCCTGGCGAGCCCCTGTCCAGTAGCTACTTTGGTCTGGTGCGACGGCTGGTGGAGGCCTGCCCACGGCTTGAGGTCATCAAGCGGTCCATCTGCATCAAAGGTGCACGCAGGGCTTTTGCCCGGGCAAAGGTGCACTGGGCGAAGCTGGACACCGTGAAGCTTGTGAAGGAGGGGCCGCCGGAGGGCAAGGAGCATCGCCGCCCCGAGAATTATTATGAGGGTCTCCTGGAGGGATCCCGCCTAGTGGCAGATGAGTGTACCAAGGATGTAATTTTTGAATGAACATGCTCATGTGATCCTGTAATATGAAACGAGTTCATTTGCGCCATACGACGCTTTCTTAATTTAAAATATTACCTTCTGTGTGGCCGTTTATAAAATCTGAGAGTTGGCCAGTCGTCGGCTTCTGCCCCCATGTAACTAGTACCGGGGTGTTCGGGATAAACTTGAACACTCTTTACCCCAATTTTGGGTCCTCCAAGGGAGGTGTTCAGCACAACGAACCAGGCAATCAGACTATAATGCTTTATCACCCTCACTTAGCCATAGAAGTCTACGATTTTAAATTTTTGGCGAAGCCCCTGGTATTCGGAGGGCCGAATTTGGGGCGCTATACACGCCTAAGCCGGACAAGGCCGACTCCTCGCCCGAAGAGGAAAAAGTCTTTAAGGACTTGAAACCTCTCGAACAGCGACCAGTCTCTCGCCTTATGATGACAGTCAGTTTTTGGCTTTCTCTACTGAGGTGCTCGTCCGGAAGAACCGGGACACAATCGCAGTAGTTCTCCCACCGCTACCTTAGCCGATATAGCAGAACGTAAGGTACCAAAGCATGGAAGCCGGGCAACCCAACATTTGACCAAAGACATGATTCAGAGCTGATGTATATAATGCTATAAGTTCGGGGTGCCGCACCGTCGAAAATGTTCGGACTTCTTGCGCCGTATTACGGGGTGAACGAGAGCCCCTGGCGTACTGACCGTACTCGAGCGTGCAGGTGCGGAATGTCGTAAATGGACATATAAGAGAAAGAGAAAAACTTAAATAATGCAATAACAGATTAATATTATGCATTGTTATTTGAGTAATGCGTCGAAGCGCACTGGTACAAGTAGTGCAATAAGCATAAAGTAGGACAATTCGAAATGTCCTATCCAAGGCAAGCTACGCAATAATACTGAAAAGTGGGTATATCAAGTGTTACTAAAGACCACCTGGCAGTTCCCGTGTTCATCTTAGCTTCTTGCCGCCTTGGTTGTTGATTCCAGAATGTGTCCGGTAGTCGTACTACCGGAAAGTCCTTCCGAAGAGTTAGGCCCTGAAAGAGAAAAGGGATGTCAAAGGTATACATCCCCTGGTGTGGTTAAGACACAATGCGGGGCGTGTCCTGATTATGCCCCGCCTATGTCCATGGTATTTTCAATGCGTAGTTATGTACGCGCGACATGAATTTCGTTGCTGCATGGGGACTGGGATGGGGGCCGAATTGCTAGGCGAGCGCAGATCGCGCCAGGCGATCCTGTTGCAGATCATTCCGGACTCGCTTGAAGGTGTCCGGGGGCTGTAACACCGAATAAGTGGTCTGTTTGAACAGGCTGCTTTGTGCCTCTGCTGCAAGGGCCGTAGTGTGCTCTTTCGTATGGAGCGAGCGTTCTGTGTTTCCATTTACTGTTATGACCCCGCGAGGACCTGGCATCTTGAGCTTGAGGTATGCGTAATGCGGCACTGCATTGAATTTTGCAAATGTTGTCCGTCCAAGCAGTGCATGATAGCCACTGCGAAACGGGACGATGTCAAAGATTAACTCTTCGCTTCGGAAGTTATCCGGTGATCCGAAGACCACTTCCAGTGTGATTGAGCCTGTGCAATGGGCCTCTACACCTGGGATGACACCTTTGAAGGTGGTTTTGCTGGGTTTGATCCTTGAGGGATCGATACCCATTTTTCGCACTATATCCTGATAAAGCAGGTTCAGGCTGCTGCCACCGTCCATTAGGACTCGAGTGAGATGAAATCCGTCGATGATGGGGTCTAGGACCAGTGCGGTAGATCCGCCATGACGGATGCTAGTGGGGTGGTCCCTGCGATCGAAGGTGATCGGACAAGCAGACCATGGGTTGAATTTCGGGGCGACGGGCTCCATCGCATAGACGTCCCTTAGTGCGCGCTTCCGCTCCCTCTTGGGAATGTGGGTTGCGTATATCATGTTTACTGTCTTTACTTGTGGGGGAAACCCCTTCTGTCCCCCTGGGTTCGTCCTTGTCATCGCTATGCAGCCCCTTGTACTTGTTTTCGGCATTTAACTTGCCGGCCTGCTTGAACACCCAGCATTCTCTGTTGGTGTGATTGGCTGGCTTTTCAGGGGTGCAGTGGATTTGACACGAGCGATCCAGTATGCGATCCAGACTGGACAGAGCCGGAGTATTTCTTTTGAATGGATTTTTCCGCTGACCGGATCTAGAGCCTTTGAATCCGGCGTTGACTGCCATATCTTCGTTGTTATCGCCGTTATTGCGGTGCTTTGGTCTATTATGATGCTGCCTACCGTTAACGTCTTTGGTATCCGAGGTATCCAGATTCCTTGATGTATTGTTGCTGCGAGCCAGCCAGCTGTCCTCGCCCGCGCAAAAGCGGGTCATGAGTGTTGTGAGGGCTGCCATAGATTTCGGCTTCTCCCGGCCGAGGTGGCGGGCGAGCCACTCGTCGTGGATGTTATGTTTGAATGCCGCTAGGGCTTCTGCATCCGGACAGTCTACGATTTGATTTTTCTTGGTCAGGAACCGTGTCCAGAATTGTCTGGCCGATTTCCCTGGCTGTTGAGTTATGTGGCTCAAGTCATCAGCATCCGTTGGCCGCACATAAGTGCCCTAGAAGTTGCCAAGAAATGCATCTTCCAAATCCTCCCAACTGCCGACGGAATCTGCTGGCAAGCTATTCAGCCAATGCCGAGCTGGTCCTTTGAGTTTTAGTGGGAGGTACTTGATGGCATGTAGATCGTCACCGCGAGCCATGTGGATATGAAGGAGGAAATCCTCAATCCATACAGCGGGATCTGTTGTGCCGTCATATGATTCGATATTTACGGGTTTAAAACCCTCCGGGAATTCATGATTCATAACTTCATCAGTGAAACATAAGGGGTGTGCGGCGCCTCTGTGCCGGGCTATATCCCGACGTAGTTCGTATGAGTCTTGTCTGCTGTATTCGGCCCGACCGGATTTTCTCTTGGTGTATCCGATGCGACGATCATCATCCCATGTGGGCGCACGTGTTCGTGTCCCGTATATTGACCTTGAGATTTTTGCCTTGCTGTCCAAGATGTCTCGTAGGTCCTTTGTGTTGCCCCGGGCCTTAGTATCTTTGACTGAGTGGCGACGGGGTGCAGGCTGAACTTTGTGCTGAAACGCCTCTCTGGCTCGGTCGCGTAGTGGCTGGTCAGCCGCATTGTACACTGGTGAATGAGGTTTGAATGCTTCCTCCTCGAGGTGAGGTAGCAACCTGCGTTTTCGGTAACTCTTGGACGGGCGCTCGAGTTCATGTTCCTTGGCCGCAAGGACTTCGTTCCACCTGTCTGCTAGCAAGTCTTGATCAGCTTGAAGCTATTGTTGTTTCTTCTTTAGGCTATTTGCCGTGGCCATAAGCCGGCGCTTGAAGCGCTCTTGCTCGACAGGGTCCTCAGGCACGATGAATTCGTCGTCGCCGAGGCTCGCCTCGTCTGTGGAGAGAGGCATGTAATTGTCCTCCTCTGGTTCTACATCTGCTGCCTACTCTTGGGGGCTAGCTTGTTCGTCCTCCAGCTCTTCGCCGTGCTGGAGGGGATTGTTGTTGTCTTCGATGCTATCCGGAGTGTTATTATCTCCTGTGCCGGTATCACTTCTCTTACTGTGGCAGGACTAAGAGCGGCGCCGTTGACGTCGGCGCTTGGGTTGCTTCTTGGAGGGGTCATCCTCCACTTTCTCCTCGCCGTTGGCTTCTTTGGGGGTGTCCACCATATATATATATATATCGTATGATGAGGTGGCGGTCTAGTGCCTCGAGGGCGGTGGATCCTGTTCGTCTCCGGCTTCGTCGTCCATACCGTCGAAGTCTTCGGAGCCTAAGTCGAGCATGTCGGTTAAGTCGTCGACAGTGGCTACTAAGTGGGTGGTGGGTGGGCAACGAATTTCTTCGTCATCCGCATCCCATTCTGGCCAGACATAGTTCGGCCAAGGTTCTCCTGATAAGGAGAGAGACCTTAATGAATTTAGCACATCTCCAAAAGGTGAGTGCTGAAAGATATCCGCGGAGGTGAACTCCATGATCGGCGCCCAGTCGGACTTGACGGGCATGGATACGAGCGGCTCGGAGTCCGTGGCCGAGGATGAATCCAATGGTTTGGCAACACGGCTCTCGTAAGGGGTGAAGTCAGTATCCGGCTCTATCGCCGCTAAGAGTGCGGCCTCCACGGCGGGGTCCATCCCTCCGCTCTCGGATGGCGCAACTTGCTCCGGATTAAAGGCCGGAGTGGTTGCGGATGCGATCTCCCGAACACCGTCCGACGGCAAAGTTACGTTTTGCTCGTTGTGACTGCGCGGCCCGTCCGGCATGGGCTCGAATCCGTCGAAGATCAAGTCTCCGCGGATATCGGCCGTGTAGTTCAAGTTTCCAAATCTGACCTAATGGCCAGGGGCGTAGCTCTCAATCTGCTCCAGATGGCCAAGCGAGTTGGCCCGCAGTGCAAAGCCGCCAAATATGAAGATCTGTCTGGGGAGGAAAGCCTCACCCTAGACCGCATCGCTAGCGATGATTGAAGGAGCCATCGAGCCTTATGGTGACGACACACTGGAACTCTCAATGAAAGCACCAATGTCGGTGTCAAAACCGGCGGATCTCGGGTAGGGGGTCCTGAACTGTGCGTCTAAGGCAGATGGTAACAGGAGGCAGGGGACACGATGTTTTACCCAGGTTCGGGCCCTCTCAATGGAGGTAATACCCTACGTCCTACTTGATTGTTCTTGATGATATGAGTATTACAAGAGTTGATCTACCATGAGATCAGAGAGGCTAAACCCTAGAAGCTAGCCTATGGTATGATTGTCTGTTGTCATACGGACTAAAACCCTCCGGTTTATATAGACACCGGAGGGGGCTAGGGTTACACAAGGTCGGTTACAAAGGAGGAGATATACATATCCGTTTTGCCTAGCTTGCCTTCCACGCCAAGTAGAGTCCCATCCGGACACGGGACGAAGTCTTCAATCTTGTATCTTCATAGTCCAACAGTCCGGCCAAAGGATATAGTCCGGCTCTCTGGAGACCCCCTAATCCAGGACTCCCTCAGTGGCCAACGCCAGTAATGCTAACATCATCTTCCTTGTCACTAGCAGCCTTTACTAGAGTTGGTGGAATATCAGTAGCCTTATCCGGACTAGACGGTCCATCATCAGTACAGACTAGACTTGCCGGTTTATCAGCCTGCACTACGTTATCAACTTCTACTTGTTCAATAAAGACATGATCTAGGGGTGGCAAGTCATCAACCGTGGCGTCAGCATTTGCTCTCTCCGGTTCTGGAATTGTCTCCGGTTCAACAATCACATGGTCATCGGACGGTTTATCTACACGACCTTCTTACTGGGTCTGGCCTTGGCTCTGAAAGAGAAAGATATACATATCAGTATAGCACATAAGTATAAAGCGTCAAAAAGAGAAAGCTTAAGGCATTTACCCAGGGACGGTCTTGAGGGGTGGAAGCTGTGTGGTAGTTGACTCGCCGGATGATGAAGGTGGCGTTCCCTGATAATTCAAATCAGATGGATTAAGAGGCTGTCGGAAATAACCCGCCTTGGGGTAAGAAGTATTGGAAGTATTTGAGACCTCAGATTGGCGCTTCCAAACCGGGGTATTTGGCAGACCGGTTGAAGTGATTACTTGGCCGCTATGTCGGGTTGTGCGGCGAGCTTCGTGTTGCTGCTTCTTCAAAAGAAAGTTTGGGTCCAAGTAAGCTAGGGGGTGAGAAAATATTACTTTCCGGATTGCTTGACAGATTTTTTGTGTTGGCAAAGGGTCTAAACCGGAGGAAAGGATAATTACCTCTGCATCGTCAGCTTGGCTACCCTCGGCGTCATCTTGATAAATATCATTGTCAATGAGGTATATGAAAAATGAACCAAGAGAATCAAGTTCTACCTCTACATCCGGTTCATCAGGGTCGTCATCAAGATCTAAACCGATTGGTTCAGTTGCCTTCCTCTTGGCAGGTCTCTTGACAGCCTTTGTTTTAAGTCGAGGAGCCTTAACCGTTTTCTCCTATGGTTTCTTTTTCCAGAACGGGTCATCACCCTGTTTAAAAGATGGGCAGAGGGTATTAAAAGTTGCACAGTTCAAGAATATTAGATATAAAGCGGAAGCAAAACAATTCTTACAGCGGGCGGTTTGTTCCGTGTGTAAAAGGGACTTAGCCCGGTCTTACTACAGACAACTTCCGGTTCATTCAGCATTTTCTTGACAGATTCAGTAACTTCATCATCTGTTAGCTGAATGTCAATATGACGCTGGGAGTCTTTTAAGTCACCGGTATACTCGCACACTAAACCGGAGCTGTGACTTAACGGCAAGATACTCCGGGATAGCCAGCAACGGACAAAGTCCACACCTGTCAAACCGTTGGCCATGAAAGCTCTAAGCTTGGCGAGTTGTGGTGCATACGAGGCCCGTTCCTTGGCAGTTAGTCGTTGCGGAAGTGGATGTGTGTTGGTAAGCCGGTGAGCACGGTGACCCGACAGAGGGTTCTCATCTTCAGGAGAAGTATCCTTACAATAGAACCAAGTCTGATTCCAATCCTTTGGGTGACTGTGAAGTTTGGCGTGAGGAAATCTAACATCCTTCCTTTTCTGAATGGAGACGCCACCAAGTTCAGTATTGGGCCCGTCTATGAATTCAGTGCGACGGTTTAAGTGGAAGAAATCCCGAAACAGCTCGACAGTCGGTTCTTCTTGTAGACAGGCTTCACAAAACACCTTAAAGTTGCAGATATTGGATACCGAGTTGGGTCCAATATCTTGAGGGTGGATCTGAAAGCTGGCAAGTACACCACGGAAAAACTTGGATCCAGGCGGTTTAAAACCACGGCCCATGTGATCAGCAAACACTATTACTTCGCCATCTCTGGGGGTAGGAGGGTTTTCTGGACCGGGAACTCGCCACTGGATTTCACTCTTCTTCGGTAAGGTTCCAATTTTGACACATCCATCCGGTTGCTCCTCAGTAACCCGGGAAGGGACCCAGTTACAGGAATAGAATTGTTTGGCCATTGCAAGTGAAGAGCTGGAAAAGATTACTGCCGGTTTATGATTCATAAATGACAACGCATAAAGTGCAACAGGTTAAGAAAAAGGAGTTCAAGTATGTAAAATTGTTAAACCGGAGGCTGATGCAGTTATAAATGGTAAAGCGATGAGCGTTTTACAAGGGGACTAATGGCATATGACAGATTACTTTGTACAAGGATAACCCGCCTACGCAGATAAGGAAGATACAGATCTAAGGCAAAAATGACTAAGTGAGGAAAAATAGGTTTCATAAAATCACATTGGTATTTTGGATCTACCACAAGTCAGGAAAAGAAAAAAGATTTAGACCTAAAAAATTTTGGCAGTTCACAAAAGGTCCAGATTAAGTTCTTATGTGTACAAGGCTTGGTTTGGTGGCCGAGATAAGGACTACCATAGCTACTGCACGGAACGCGTCAAGCTTGAGGTCTGCTGTCTATGGACTGGTGAAGAACAAGAAGGGAGCGCCATGAACCCATATGAACCCTAAGTGGATCTACAGAGGAAAGAGGGAAAGACTTACAGCAGCTGTTGAAGCAGCGGAGGTGCGCCGCGTCTCTCTGGTGCGATCAAGTTGATGCAGCGGCCGACGGTGAGGCAGAGGCAAAGCTCGACGACGGCGGCGCTCGGGTGCAGAGGCATCGCGAGGAGGAAGAAGAGAGGAAAAGGCAATGGAAAGAAAAGGAAAGGGATCCTCCGCCCTATTTATAAGGACAAAGAGATAAGCGACAGGCGCGGGAATCGAGGGGCCCAAAAAATGGATGTATAACGAGGTTGTCGCTTCGATTGTTGGATGCTCATTAATAAAAGGGGTATCTTCGGCTTTAAATGAACACGTGATGTCACGGTGGGTTACTACAAATCTGGAGGATGGCGTCACGACGGTTTACAAGATCCATGCGAAGGTGCAAGGGGAGGAATTTTTCTAAGTGTTGAAGATTGACATGAACAAGTTCAAATCAATCTGGGGCCTAATGTTGGGGATATTACTACTGGACATAAACCGACCAAGAGAGGTCGTGTTATCCCCATGATGATTACCTTATTTGAAGCCCATGAAGACATGAATGATGGTGCTTCATGAAGGCCCAAGGCCCAAAGGTGGGTTAAGGCCTGTAGACATAAACCGATATTGATGTATACTTGTATGATAAGATAGGAGTAGAGACCGAACTGGACACGTTTATGATCCGACCTCGGGACTCTGTAACCGGCGGGCGTCGACCTATGTATATAAAGGGGCGACCCGACGGCAGTTTAGGGACAATACACAACAACTCGAGAGCCAGGCAAAGTGGATTCACTCCCTGGTCATCGAAACCGTAGCAATTCCATCACAACTGGAGTAGTCTTTTACCTTCATCGTAAGGGGACGAACCAGTATAAACTCTCGCGTCCTTTGTCTGCTTTAAACCCCTTTAAGCTAACCCGTAGCGATGGCTCCACGACTAAGTCCTTTCACGAGGACATCTGCCGTGACAAAACCACGACAGCCTCTTTGCTCTATAAATACCCCAATATTCTAGAAACCTTATGGGAGTCGACGAAAAACAATTCTAGCCACCGCAAGTTCCAGAACCACTAGATCCAATCTAGACACCATCACAGAGGGGTTCATCATGTCCATTGGTCCCTCTCCGATGATGCGTGAGTAGTTCATTGTAGACCTACGGGTCCGTAGTTAGTAGTTAGATGGATTCCTCTCTCTCTCTCTCTTTTGATTCTCAATACAATGGTCTCTTGGAGATCCATATGATGTAACTCTTTTTGCGGTGTGTTTGTTGGGATCCGATGAACTTTGAGTTTATGATCAGATATATCTTTTTATCCATGAAAGTTATTTGAGTCTTATTTGATCTCTTATATGCATGATTACTTATAGCCTCATATTTCTTCTTTGATATTTGGGTTTTGTTTGGCCAACTTGATCTATTTATCTTGGAATGGGAAGAGGTGCTTTGTGATGGGTTCGATCTTACGGTGCTTGATCCCAATGAAAGAAGGGGAACCGACACATATGTATCATTGGTATTAAGGATAACAAGATGGGGTCTATTTATACATAAATAGATCTTGTCTACATCATGTCATCGTTCTTATTGCATTGCTCCATTTATCCATGAACTTAATACACTAGATGCATGCTGGATAGCGGTCGATGTGTGGAGTAATAGTAGTAGATGCAGGTAGGAGTCAGTCTACTAATCTTGGACATGATCCCTATATAATGATCATTGCCTGGATATCGTCATGATTAATTTGAAGTTTTATCAATTGCCCAATAGTAATTCGTTGACCCGCCGTTTGCTATTTTTCTCGAGAGAAGCCACTAGTGAAATCTACAGCCCCCGGGTCTCTTCTTTATTATATTTGCCTTCACGATCTATTTTTATTTCCTTTTATTTTCAGATCTATTAAACCAAAAATACAAAAATACCTTGCTACAATTTATTTTTATTTATTTTATCCCGCTTTCCCGCTTGATCTATTTATCCAATCTACTACAATTTTACCTTTCTTTTTACCCATGAGGGATTGACAACCCCTCTCTTATGTCGGGTTGCTATTTGTTCTTTGTGTGCATCAGTTGTTTATGTGGTGTTGCGTGGTTCTCCTACTGGTTCGATAACCTTGGTCTCATCACCGAGGAAAATACCTATCATTGTTGTGCTACAACATCCCTTCCTCTTTGGGGAAATACCAACGTAGTTCAAGCAAACATCAGCTTCCTCAAATTGCCCTAGGTCTTCATGAGCAAGCAAGCTAGATGCACACCCACTTAGTTTCCTTTTTATCTTTCATACACTTAATTATAGCTCTAGTGCATCTGTTGCATGGCAATCCCTACTCACTCACATTGATATCCCACCTCTTTGGGGAAATACAGACGTAGTTCAAGCAAACATCAAAAGGAATTTATGGCGCCGTTGTCGGGGAGATATCATCAACATATACCAGGTTCCTAATCACAAATCTCATCTCCTTGAAATTTACATTATTTGCCATTTGCCTCTTGTTTTCCTCTCCCCCACTTCACAAAAATTTGCCGTTTTATTTGCCCTCTTTTTCGTTCGCCGTTTTCTCGTCAGATCTACCCTTTGTTTGCAATCATGAGTGAGATTGGTATGGCAGAAACAGATGATGGCCTAACTCCTAAAATTGGATGATCTAGCAATCTGGATGCTAAAACTTTTGTTTTGGGGAAAGGGAATGTTATAGGAAAATAACCTATCCAAGAATTTTTCAATTGCGTTGGAAATTTAAGTCTTGATGATGTTCCTATACTTCAAAGGACTAAATCTTATGCGGAAGCTATTTCAGCACTAGTTCTGAAACTTGAAAATAAATTTATCTGCACTCACCCTACCTTGCAAAGATTGTTTTTTGAGTTGCCCGTTATAAAGAATTCCAAAGCTAATAAGTTGGCCACCCTTGTCCTTATGAATGAATTTGATTTCATAGTATGGGAAGCAAGGGAAACCTTTGATTTCTATGGTATGAATCATGAAAAACTGGTGATAGATGAAATTCTTTATAATAGTGTTTGTGCGTTAAGACATTTGCTTGGGGATAATCAAATATTTGATGAAAATCTTAAAAAAGAAGTCCCTATTTTAGATATAATCCAACAAGTTTTCAATGATGTTAATCAACATTATTCTTGGATTGTTGCCGAAAATCAAAGGGGCTATGATGATAAGCAACTTGATAGTGCTAAGGTTTCCATGGATAATATATTTTATGTTGTGTCTGCAAAACCTCTTGACAAAAACACCTCTAAGAAAATCGAAGAGAAAGATGACAATACTTAGATCCTTTGCATTATGCCTAGCTAGGGGCGTAAAACGATAACGCTTCTTGGGAGGCAACCCAATGAATAAAATTTATTTTTGTCTTTTGCTTTCTGTTCTAGAGTGTTTGAAAAATTATTCTACTGTTATGATTGTGTTTTTTTTTAGTTAGTGCTTGTGCCAATCAAATCCTTTAGGATCATGTTGTGTGATAGTTGATTTGATCTTGCTGAAAAACAAAAAAAATTGCGCTCACGAAAATAATTTTCATTTTTAACAGAAGCATGATAAAATACCAATTATTTTTGTAGAAGATTTATATACAAATTTCTCAGGTTGTACTAATTTTTCAGAATTTTTGGAGTTTCACAAGTATTTGAAATATCCAGATTACCACAGTCTGTTCTGTTTTTGACAGATTCTGTTTTCTCTGCGTTGTGTGCTTGTTTTGATGATTCTATGGTTTTCTTTGAGGAGTTTTTGCCATAGAAAAGTTGGAATACTGTAGATATAATGCAAAAATAAAATATGAATGGGATTGCAATAGTACTTATAGTATTGATTTTCTTTCTTATACTAACAGATCTCACGAAGGTTTTTTTTGAGTTTTGTGTGATTGAAGTTTTCAAGTTTTGGGTGATATTACGATGGATGAAGGAATAAGGAGTAAGAAGAGACTAAGCTTGGGGATTCCCATGGCATCCCAAGCTATTATCCAAAGAGAAGCAAGCAACTAATCTTGGGGATGCCCGAGTGGCATCCCCTCTTTCTTCTAACAACCATCGGTATTTTACTCGAAGTTATATTTTTAGTCGTCACATACTATGATTTTGCTTGGAGCATCTTGTATGATATGAGTCTTTGCTTGTTTTTCTTTTTATTTTAGGTCATAAATCATTTCTGGACAAACCTATTTGAGAGAGCCAAAATTATGCCATGACTTGTTAGAATTGCTCTCTATGCTTCACTTAAATATTTATGAGCTATGGAATTGCTCTAGTGCTTCACTTATATCTTTTTGAGAATGGTGTGCTTTAGTATTTTTGAAGAAATTCTCTATTGCTTCACTTAGATTTATTTGAGAGTTAGTAAAAGTTTTAAGAAATTCTCTCTTGCTTCACTTAAATTAATTTGAGAGAAAGAATTATGATGCTCATGATCTTCACTTATATTTGTTTGAGCTTATTAAAAGAAACATATGAAACTAGTCCCAAAGTGATAGATATCCAAAGATGATATAATAAAAACTTTCATGAAGATCATTGGACAAAATAAACTTGATTCCTTGTAATAGTTTTGACATATTTCGATATGATATGTGAGTCATGTTGATGAGTAATTATGCTTTAGTAAGAATATTGGTGTTAAGGTTTGTGATTCCCTATGCAAGCACGAAAGTCGATAGTTATGCAATGAAATTACATCCTACTTGTGGTGCATGCTTCGGTGTTAGTTATGCTTAATGCTCTCTTATGAGATTTTTCGTTTCTTGGTTGGTCGCTTCTCAGTCTTTTGCTAGCCTTCATTTTGCACTAAGTATGATCAGTACTTGTGCATACAAAATCCTTTAAACCAGTTTTGCCACATGAGTCCACTATACCTACCTATATGCGGTATTCTTTTGCCGTTCTAAGCAAATTTGTATGTGTCGTCTCTAATTTTCAAAATAAATTTCTCTTTTGTGTGCTTGTACCGCTCATGAAACGGTAGGGGGTGGCCAATATATTTCCATGCTAGATATGTTATTCTCAAGATGAGTGTTTATTCACTTGTCATTGCATGAGAGTAAGGCAAAGGTATTAGGGATGCCCACTCCCAAAATGAAAAATGATTTTACTTTATGTTGTCAAACAATAAATTCATTGGAAAGTGTTGGTATGTGTCGGTGTCAAAACCGGCGGATCTCGGGTAGGGGGCCCCGAACTATGTGTCTAGGCGGATGGTAATAGGAGGCAGGGAACACGATGTTTACCTAGTTTCGGGCCCTCTTGATGGAGGTAATACCCTACGTCCTACTTGATTGTTCTTGATAATATGAGTAGTACAAGAGTTGATCTACCACGAGATCAGAGAGGCTAAACCCTAGAAGCTAGCCTATGGTATGATTGTTGTTGTTCGTCCTACGGACTAAACCCTTCGGTTTATATAGACACCGGAGGGGCCTAGGATTACACAGAGTCGGTTACAAGGAAGGAGATCTACATATCCGTATTGCCAAGCTTGCCTTCGACGCCAAGGAGAGTCCAATCCGGACATGGGACGAAGTCTTCAATCCTGTATCTTGATAGTCCAACAGTCCGGCCAAAGGATATAATCCGGCTGTCCGGATACCCCCTAATCCAGGACTCCCTCAGTAGCCCCTGAACCAGGCTTCAATGACGATGAGTCCGGCGCGCAGATTGTCTTCGACATTGCAAGGCGGGTTCCTCCTCCGAATACTTCATAGAAGATTTTGAACACTAGGATCGTGTCCAGCTCTGCAAAACAAGTTCCACATACAACCGTAGAGGGAATAGTATTTTCACAAATCTAATCTGCCGACACATTCCGTAGCGTGATATCACACCACAGCCAGGTCACCATTCAAATCGTTTTTCACAACCAACCTCAGCGTGTTTCGCGAGGCGGTTTCCTTGGCACGTCTTGTCGAAGCAGAGATCGTGTCCCCTTATTATGGGATTCCCATCAATACGGACGTGGGTAACCCAACCGCGCCATCAATTACGACGCTTGGGGGATAAGCAAGTTTTACTAGGCTGGTGGGGGCGCATAGTTTCGTCCGCCCTTATAAAGGGATAAGGGTTCACCTTTTTCTACCCATGCCTTCTTCCTCCTTGATCATCCACTCTCGCGCACTCGAGCTCCAGCGCCCAAGTCCACATCCTTCTCCTCAACCCTCTCCAAACATGTCCGGAGCGGGAGGCAAGTGGGTGGTCTCCTCCATCACGGAGGGAGACATCAAAAAGCTACACGGGGTCGGATACTTAGCCGCGGATATCACGCACCGGCTGCTAGCCGCGCGGCAGATCGTCCCTACCCCGAAACATTACGAAAGGGTGGTTTTCCTCACCCACTTCGTCCGCGGACTGGGGTTTCCCCTCCATCCATTCGTCCGCGGCCTTATATTCTATTATGGGCTGGACTTCCATGATTTGGCCCTGAATTTCGTCCTCAAAATCTCGGCGTTCATCGTCGTGTGCGAGGCTTTCCTCCGCATCCGACCGCACTTCGGCCTGTGGCTGAAGACCTTCAATGTCAAACCGAAGGTAGTAGGCGGCCAACAAGCGGAATGCGGCGGAGCCATGGTGGGCAGAATGCCCAACGTTACATGGCTCGAGGGCTCCTACGTGGAGACCATAAAGGGGTGACAATCGGGGTGGTTCTACATCACCGAGCCGCGCGACACCAATTGGGTGGCGGCCCCCAAGTTTCGATCCGGAATCCCCACTCGGCTTACTTCCTGGAAGGAGAAGGGCCTGTCCTGGGGCTCATCGGTGGAGCTGTACGGACTCCAGAAGTGTATCCGGAATATGATAAGCAAGAAACTCAAGCTTGTCAACATAGTCCAGGTCATGCTCTTCCGCCGGATCCTCCCGTGCCAACAATGGGCTTTCAACTTATGGGAGTTCAACCCGGCCCTGCACCAGACTCTACGCGAGTTCTTCGACACGACACATAAGGATGTCTGGAAGGTGTTGTTCAAGGGCGCCGAGGTCCCCCCTCCCCTTACCGAGGACCGCGGGCTAAGCGCGACGTGCCCTGCGAATCCGGTAAGTTCTGTACACCTCGTAGGGTATTTATTTTCCATAGTTTAACCATGTGCGGGGTCTGAGCTTCCATGCCTTTGACAGGACTGGGTGGAGACATCAGAGCAGATTGACTGTCCGACCCATCTGCCCGAAGACCCTGCAGATGCTCTCCTGACGGAGATGTGGACTCCGGCTCCTTATGAGGTGCCGGAGAAGAAGATCAAGAAGAAGGCCACGGGAACCCGAAAGAGTTCCCGGCGCCAGGTGGTATCAGACTCATCGTCCGATAACTCCGAGACGCACTCCTCCCGTGAAAACGAGGAGGAGGAATATGACGGTTCTCCCCCTCCAGCCGGGGGAGACAAGAAAAGGAAGGCCGCCCCAACCGGGGAGGCCGAAGGGTCCAAGAGGGGAAGGACTCTCCTTCCGGACTGTTTCACCACCGCCACCGACAGCGAAGACGAGCGGTTACTCAGGGACAAGCCCCTGGCAAAGTCATAAGTATTCAGATACCAGAGTAACTCATGGCATACTTTTATTGCACTGCTTTCCCTAACGCCGATTATGATCATGCAGTCCGCCCTGAGCCCGTATCGACGTATCCTCGTCGGGCGGTTCCTTGGACTCATCAGATATGAATAGTGATGCACTTCCAACCGCCTCCTCTCCTCGCCCTATGGACAATGTCGAGGTATTGTCTCAAGGGGCACCGAGCCGGGGGGAGATAGTCCTGGAGGAGCCTCAAGGCGACCTTCCGGACTCCAGGCACAAAGGGAGCAAGACTCCCAAGGGCTCCAAGTTCGGCCCTCAGCCGAACACCGCGCCGGAACCTCCAGTGGTTCCGGACTTCGGCAGGTGGCCCCCTTCCAAGAGGGGCAAGCCACCCATGCCGGTGACCTCTATCCATCCAGAGGCACCGGACAACCTGCTGGGAGCGCTTCGCGGTGCTTCCATCGATGAAGAGCACCGCACTTATTATGAGTGCGGTGATCAAGAAGGTTCAGTCCACCAAGAGCGGACTGACTGAAGCCTGTGCCAGCCTTTTAACAGGCTTTGAGGTAAGTGTTTAAAATATAGGAAAATATTACCGCATAGACAGTAGCCCCTGACGCTCTGTTTGGTGTTCACAAAGAAAAGTCGAATAGAGGATCAAATAATATCTACAGGAGTCTAATACAAGTATGTCTATATGCGTATGTAGGCTTCGCTGCTGACCTCTGCCGCACTGACTGCGGAGGTGGCCGCACTGAAGCAGAACCTCGAGCGGTCTGAGAAAGAGCTCGGCCTTGCCAAGAGGCAGCTCGAGGAGAACAAAGGTAAAGTAATATCTTGTCTATATATATAAAATAAAAATATGCGGTTGCAAAATGATAGGATCATCATGGATGTGCCAGGGGCCACGACCGAAGTGGCGACCCTGAAGCAAGCACTGTCCGAGGCCGAAAACAAAGCGGCCGGGGAGCGCACCGAGTGGGAAAAACAAGAGGCATGGCTGGGCGAGGTGCAGCAAGAGGTCCAGGCTCTCGTGAAGAAGCACGAGACTTTGGAGCTTGACTCGAAGACACGAGAGTCCAAGCTTGCCGCGGCCCTCAAGAGCACAAAGCATGCCAAGGCCGAAGCCCAAAAGGCCCTCCAGGAAATTGAGGCGACGAGGAAGATAGCGGCGGGTAAGGCATTCATTATGCAAAGCAAGCATGTGAAAGTAAATTACTTGTTACTTACCCGATTCTGGAGCTCTCCAGGAGCATTCGCAGATTTGCCCCACTGTGTGTCGGATGCCGTAAAGTACTACCAGGCCGAGGAGGGAAGCTCGACGGAGAAGTTGTTCTGGTCTCAGTATACTGGGACCGAACACCCGATGCCTATGAGCGACCAGCTGAAGCAACTGGTCGAGCTGCACAAGGCGGCCGAACAGGCCATGAGGGGCCTTATAGTCCGGATGTGGCCTGGCGACTCCCTTCCCGACAGCTACTTCGGCCTGGTGAGGCGTCTTGTGGATGCCTGCCCACGGCTGGAAGTCATAAAGCGGTCTGCATTGAAGGTGCACACCGGGCTTTTGCCCGTGCGAAGGTGCACTGGGCCAAGATGGACGCCGAGAAGCTGGTGAAGGAGGGGCCGCTGCAGGGCAAGGAGCATCGCCACCCTAAAATGTATTATGAGGGTGTCCTGAAGGGTGCCCGTCTTGTGGCGGACGAGTGTGCGAAGGATGCAATTTTTGAATGAACTTGCTCGTGTGATCCTTGATTATGAAAACTTGTTCATGTTCGCTATGCAACGCTTGTTTGAATTTAAAATATTACCTTCTCTGCGGCTGTTTATCAAATCTGAGAGATAGCCAGTCGTCGGCTTCTGCCCCCATGCCACGAGTGCTGGGGTGTTCGGTATAAATCTGAGCACTTTTTTCCCATTGTTGGGTCCTTCGAGGGAGGTGCTCAGCGCAACGAACAAGGCAATCGGAATGCTTTATCACTCTCACTTAGCCATAGAAGTCTACAATTTTAAATTTTGGCGAAGCCCCTAGTATTCGGAAGGCCGAATTCGGGGTGCTATACACGCCTAAGCCGGACAAAGCCGACTCCTCGCCCTAAGCGGCATAAGTCTTTAGGGACTCAAAACCTCTTGAATAGCGACCAGCTCTCGCCTTATCATGACAGTCAGTTTTAGCTTTCTCTACTGAGGTGCTTGCCCAGATGAACTGGGGCACAATCGCAGTAGTTCTCCCAGTGCTACCTTAGCCGATATAGCGGAACGTAAGGTACCAAAACATGGGAGCCGGGCAAACCCAACTATTGACCCAAGACATGATTCGGAGCTGATGCATATAATGCTCTAAGTTCGGGGTGCCGCACTATCGAAAGTGTTCGGACTTCTCACGCCGTATTATGGGGTACGCTTAAGGCCCTGGCGTATTGGCCGTACCAGAGTGTACGGGTGCTGAATGTCATGAATGAACATATATATATATATATATATAAAAGAATAGAGAATGCGGTACTAGTCTAGTGCTATGCATTGTTTACTTAAAAAGGTGCATCGAAGCAGAATGATACACGTAGTGCGATAAGCAAAAAGTAGGACTATTTGACATGTCCCCTCCAAGGGCAAGCTGAGGAATGGTACTTGAAGCAGGTATTTCACTCGTTATCAGAGACCACCTGGGAATTCCATGATGCGACGTAGCTTTCTGCCTCCTTGGTTGTTATATCGTGTGTCCGGAAATCATACTGCCGGACGGGGTTTCCACAGAGTAAAGTCCTGAAAGAGAGAAAAAATAATAAGGCGGGAAGCCCCTAGTGCGGTTGAGCCGCGTTTTGGGGTGTGCCGTAGTTGTGCCCCCACCTATGCCCATGGTATTTTTAATGCGTAATTATGTACGCGTGGCACGGATTTCACCATTTGGCTGGGACTGGGGTGGGGGCTGCATTGCTATGCGAGCTCGGAACATGCCAGGCGGTCTTGTTGCAGATTACTCCGGGCGCGCTTGACGGTGTCCAGGTGTTTAATCACCGAACTGGTGGATTGCCTGAAGAGGATGCTTTGTGCTTCTGCTGCGAGGGCCGCAGTGTGCTCCTCCGTGCGGAGAGAGCGCTATGTGTTTCCATTGACTGTGATGACCCCCCGAGGTCCTGGCATCTTGAGCTTGAGGTATGCATAATGCGGTACCGCATTGAATCTCGCAAATGCGGTTCGCCCGAGCAATGCGTGATAGCCACTGTGGAACGAGACTATATCGAAGATTAACTCCTCGCTTCAGAAGTTATCCGGGATTTCGAAGACCACCTCTAGTGTGACTGAGCCTGTGCAATGGGCCTCTACACCTGGTATGACGCCTTTGAAGGTCGTTTTTGTGGGTTTGATCCTTGAGGGGTCTATACCCATTTTGCGCACTGTGTCCTGATAAAGCAGGTTCATGCTGCTGCTGCCGTCCATAAGGACTCGAGTGAGGTGAAATCCGTCGATGATTGGGTCTAGGACTAGTGCGGCGAATCCGCCATGACGGATACTGGTGGGGTTGTCCCTGCGATCGAAGGTGATCGGACAGGAGGACCATGGGTTGAACTTTGGGGCGACTAGCTCCAACGCATATACGTCCCTTAGCCACGCTTTCGCTCCCTCTTGGGGATGTGGGTTGCGTATATCATGTTCACCGTCCGCACTTGTGGGGGGAACCTCTTCTGTCCTCCGGTGTTCGGCGGCCGGGGCTCCTCCTCGTCATCGCTATGTAACCCATTATCTTTGTTTTCGGCATTTAACTTGCCGGCCTGCTTGAACACCCAACATTCCCTGTTGGTGTGGTTGGCTGGCTTGTTGGGGGTGCCGTGTATTTGACACGAGCGATCGAGTATACGGTCCAAACTGGATGGGCCCGGAGTGCTTCTTTTGAATGGCTTTTTCCGCTGACCGGGTTTAGAGCCTCTGAATCCGGCGTTGACTACCGTATCCTCGGTATTGTCGATGTTGATGCGCCGCTTGTGTTTGTTGCGATGTGACCTGCCTTTGCTATCCTTGGTATCCGAAGTACCATGGTTCTTTGATATGTTATTGCTGCGAGCCAGCCAGCTGTCCTCTCTAGCGCAAAAGTGAGTCATGAGTGTCTTGAGGGCCGCCATAGATTTCCGCTTTTCCTGGCCAAGGTGCCGGGCGAGCCACTCGTCGCGGATGTTGTGCTTAAAAGCTGCTAGGGCCTCTGCATCCGGACAATCGACGATTTGATTTTTCTTTGTTAGGAACCGTGTCCAGAATTGCCAGGTCGATTCCTCTGGCTGCTGAATTATGTGGCTTAAGTCATCGGCATCTGGTGGTTGCACATAAGTGCCCTGGAAGTTGTCGAGGAATGCGGCTTCCAGATCTTCCCAAAAGCCAATGGATTCTGCTGGCAGGCTATTGAGCCAATGTCGAGCTGGTCCTTTGAGTTTGAGTAGGAGGTATTTGCTGGCATGTAGATCGTCACCGCGGGCCATGTGGATATGCAGGAGGAAGTCCTCGATCCATACCGCAGGATCTATTATGCTGTCGTATGATTTGATATTTACAGGTTTGAAACCCTCTGGGATTTGGTGATCCATTACTTCGTCTGTGAAGCATAGGGGGTGTGCGGCGCCTCTGTACTGGGCTATGTCGCGACGCAGCTCAAATGAGTCTAGTCCGCTGTGTTCGGCCCGGCCGGATTTACTTTTACTGTATTCGGCATGACGGTTATCGTCTCGCGTACTGGCGCGCCCTCGTGATCCGTAGATCGATTTTGCGTGTTTTTCTTTGTCCTCCAATACGTCTCGCAGGTCTAGCATGTTTCCCCGTGCCTTGACATTTTTATTTGAGTGGCGTTAGGGTGCGGGCTGAGCTTTTGGCTGAAATGCCTGTCTATCGCAGCCACGAGGTGGCCGATCAGCCGCGTCATACGCTGGAGATGTAGGTTTTAATGCTTCCTTCTCTAGTCGAGGTAGCAACCTGCACTTTGGGTAACTCTTGGAGGGGCGTTCGAGTTCATATTCCTCGGCCGCAAGGACTTTGGTCCATCTGTCAGCTAGAAAATTTTGATCAGCTTGAAGCTGCTGTTGCTTTTTCTTAAGGCTATTTGCCGTGGCTATAAGCCGGCGCTTGAAGCACTCTTGCTCGACGGGATCCTCAGGCACGACAAATTCGTCATCGTCGAGGCTTGCCTCGTCTTCGGAGGGAGGCGTGTAATTATCATCCTCCGCCTCTCCATCTGCCGCTCTCTCGGGAGGGCTAGCTTCTCCATCCTCCTGCTCTAAATCTTGCTGGAGGGGATTATCGTCATCTTCGGCAATGTCCGGAGTGCTATTATCTCCTGTGCCGGTATCACCGCTTTTGCCTTGGCGAGACTTAGAGCGGCGCCGCTGACATCGGCGCTTGGGTTGCTTCTTGGGGGGGTCATCCTCGGCTGTCCCATCGCCATTGCCTTCTTTGGGTGTGTCCACCATGTATATATCATATGATGAGGTGGCTGTCCAGTGCCCTGTGGGCAGTGGTTCTTGTTCGTCTCCTGCATCGTCGTCCATACCGTCGATTTCTTCGGAGTCGAAGTCGAGCGTGTCGGTCAAATCGTCGACAGTGGCTACTAAGTGGGTGGTGGGTGGGCGATGAATTTCTTCATCATCCGCATCCCAATCCTGCCGGACATAGTTCGGCTAGGGCTCTCCTGACAAGGAGAGAGACCTTAACGAGTTCAGTATGTCGCCGAAGGGCGAGTGCTGAAAGATATCCGTGGAGGTGAACTCCATGATCGACGCCTAGTCCGATTCGCTAGGTACTGGCGCAGGCGGTTCGGAGTCCATGGCCGGGGAAGAATCCGGCAGTTTGGCGTCACGGCTCTCGTGAAGGGTAAGGTCGATACTCGGCTCGATCACCACTGAGAATGCGGCCTCCGTGGCGAGGTCTATCCACCCGTCCATGGATGGCGCAATTGGCTCCGAATTGAGTGTCGGAGCGGTTGCCAGTGCGGTCTCCTGAACACTGTCCGATGGTAGAGCTAAATCATGCTCATCGTGATCGTGCGGCGCACTCGGCAGGGGCTCGAATCTGTCGAAGATCAAGTCTCCGCGGATGTCGGACGTGTAGTTTAAGCTTCCGAACCCGACCTGGTGTCCAGGGGTGTAACTCTCGATCTGCTCCAGATGGCCAAGCGAGTTGGCCCGCAGTGCAAAGCCGCCGAATACAAAGATCTGTTCGGGGAGAAAAGTCTCACCCTGGACAGCATCGCTATCGATGATCGAAGGAGCCATCAAGCCTAACGATGATGACACGGAGGAACTCTCAATGAATGCACCAATGTCGGTGTCAAAACCGGTGGATCTCGGGTAGGGGGCCCCGAACTGTGCGTCTAGGCGGATGATAACAGGAGGCAGGGGACACGATGTTTACCTAGGTTCGGGCCCTCTTGATGGAGGTAATACCCTACGTCCTGCTTGATTGTTCTTGATAATATGAGTAGTACAAGAGTTGATCTACCACTCAGAGAGGCTAAACCCTAGAAGCTAGCCTATGGTATGATTGTTGTTGTTCGTCCTACGGACTAAACCCTCTGGTTAGAGGGGGCTAGGGTTACACAGAGTCGGTTACAGGGAAGGAGATCTACATATCCGTATTGCCAAGCTTGCCTTCCACGCCAAGGAGAGTCCCATCCGGACACGGGACGAAGTCTTCAATCCTATATCTTCATAGTCCAACAGTCCGGCCAAAGGATATAATCCGGCTGTCCGGATACCCCCTAATCCAGGACTCCCTCAATAGCCCCTGAACCAGGCTTCAATGACGATGAGTCCGGCGCGCAGATTGTCTTCGGCATTGCAAGGCGGGTTCCTCCTCCGAATACTTCATAGAAGATTTTGAACACGAGGATCGTGTCCGACTCTGCAAAACAAGTTCCACATACAACCGTAGAGAGAATAATATTTTCACAAATCTAATCTGCCGATGCATTCTGCAGTGTGATGTCACACCACAGCCAGGTCACCATTTGAATCGTTTTTCACAACCAACCTCAGCGTGTTTCGCGAGGCGGTTTCCTTGGCACGTCTTGTCGAAGCAGAGATCGTGTCCCCTTATTATGGGATACCCATCAATACGGACGCGGGTAACCCAACCGCGCCATCAATTACGGCGCTTGGGGGATAAGCGAGTTTTACCAGGCTAGTGGGGGCACATAGTTCCGTCCGCCCTTATAAAGGGATAAGGGTTTACCTTTTTCTACCAACGCCTTCTTCCTCCTTGCTCATCCATTCTCACGCACTCGAGCTCCAGCGCCCAAGTCCACATCCTTCTCCTCAACCCTCTCCAAACATGTCCGGAGCGGGAGGCAAGTGGATGGTCTCCTCCGTCACGGAGGGAGACATCAAAAAGCTACGCGGGGCCGGATACTTACCCGCGGATATCGCGCACCGGCTGCCAGCCGCGGGGCAGATCGTCCCTAACCCGGAACCTTACGAAAGGGTGGTTTTCCTCACCCACTTCGTCCGCGGACTTGGGTTTCCCCACCATCCATTCGTCCGTGGCCTTATGTTCTATTATGGGCTGGACTTCCATGATCTGGCCCAGAAAAGGAAGGCCGCCCCAACCGGGGAGGCCGAAGGGTTCAAGAGGGGAAGGACTCTCCTTCCGGACTGTTTCACCACTGCCGCCGGCAGCGAAGACGAGTGGTTACTTAGGGCCAAGCCCCTGGCGAAGTCGTAAGTATTCGGATACCAGAGTAACTCATAGCATACTTTTATTGCACTGCTTTCCCTAACGCCAAATATGATCATGCAGTCCACCCCGAGCCCGTATCGATGTATCCTCGTCGGGCAGTTCCTTGGACTCGTCGGATATGAATAGTGATACACTTACAACCGCCTCCTCTCCTCGCCCTACGGATAATGCCGAGGTATTGTCTCAAGGGGCACCGAGCCGGGGGGGAGATAGTCCTGGAGGCGCCTCAAGGCGACCTTTCGGACTCCAGGCGCAAAGGGAGCAAGACTCCCAAGGGCTCCAAGTTCGGCCCTCAGCCGAACACCGTGCCGGAACCTCCAGTGGTTCCAGACTCCGGCAGGCGGCCCCCTTCCAAGAGGGGCAGGCCGCCCGTGCCGGTGACCTCTGTCCATCCAGAGGCACCGGACAACCTGCTGGGAGCGCTTCGCGGCGCTTCCATCGACGAAGAGCACCACACTATTATGAGTGCGGTGATCAAGAAGGTTCAGTCCGCCAAGAGCGGACTGACTGAAGCCTATGCCAGCCTTCTAACAGGCTTTGAGCTAAGTGTTTAAAATATAGGAAAATATTACCGCATAGACAGAAGCCCCTGATGCTCTGTTTGGTGTTCACAAAGAAATGTCGAATAGAGGATCAAATAATATCTACAGGAGTCTAATACAAATATGTCTATATGCGTATGCAGGCTTCGCTGCTGACCTCTGCCGCACTGACTGCGGAGGTCGCCACACTGAAGCAGAACCTCGAGCGGTCCGAGAAAGAGCTCGGCCTTGCCAAGAGGCAGCTCGAGGAGAACAAAGGTAAGTAATACCTTGTATATATATATAGGACAGGGCTATTCTGTTATTAGTAACAAAATAATATTCTGTTACCCTTCGGCCCTATATAGGAGCGACGGCGACCGAACCCACCACCTCCCTCCCGATCCCCAACTCCTCCTCCAGCGCGCCGCCCCCTCCCACCCCACCGGTGCTCCGCCCCCTCCCTTCCCCACCGTGCACCACCCCTCCCTTCCCGCCGGTGCGCCGCCCCCTCCCTTCCCCGCCGTGCGCCTCCCCCGCCGGTGCGCCGCACCCTTCCTCCCCCGCTGTGCGCCGCCTCCTCCCTCCCCCGCCGTGCACTGCCCCCTCCCCGCCGGCGCGCCACCTCCTCCCTCCCCGCTGCGCGACGCCCCCGCCCGACGCACCCCGATGCCGCCGGACCAGACCCATGCCGCGGTGACCCTAACTTACCCCGCCTTTCTTCTTCCTCCAGCGCGCAGCCCCGTAGTCCCTCCCTCCAGCGTGCCGCCCCGCACCCCCTCCCTCGAGCGTGCCGCCCCGTCATGGTCCTCCCTCCAGCGTGCCGCTAGACCACGCTCTACGCAGCGCTTCCACGTGATCCTCTATACGCAGCCGGCGTCTCACCTCACGCCGCTGCACAACATCTTCCTTGCGTTGCGACAGCCACCCCAGTTCGGGCGTAGTAAGTACCTCAGTACGAGTTTAAAACGGTGGTCTGTTCGGAATAAAAGAAATGGCAGAAATTCAAATTGTAAAGTTCAAGCAAAAAAAGAAACCCCATGAAAATCCTGCTTAGTAAGTACCTCAGTACAAGTCGTAAAATGAGAGAAGTTCAGAACAATGTTGTCAAAAAAATGTTGAGTTAAAAAAAGGAAACAAAACAAACACATTTTCTTTTTGAATAAAATATCATTCAGTTCAATTATACAAAACATACAAGTACAGGGGCGACGATACAGTAAACCATTGAAAACTTACGAGAAAAATATTACCAAAAAAATAGAGCAAAGTCTAGTTAGTGAAAACACGCTTAATACAAACCCATGCAAGCATCAGTACAAGCACCCTTTTTCAGAAACATTCAAAATTACTCTACAAAAATAGCTCAGTACAAACATACATATATATATATCAGTACGACTACTCTGTGTTTCACACGAGAAAACAGCAAGATCCGTCATGCTGTATTCAAAATTACTCTTAAACGGTTGCGAAGTAGGGAAAACGTTCAACATGACTAAGTTTCGCATTTTTGATAGCTATCCAACGGTATATTATTTGCCATATTTCGACAAACTTTTTAAAAAATCGCGTTCAAAATCAAATTTGACCGTATTCGAATTCGTTTTTAAACCGTAAGGAATTAGAAAAATATTTCTATACGAAAAAGTTGTGCATTTTACATAGCTTTCCAACACCGTATCATTTGCGTCAATCCGACAAACTGTTTGCAAAAAATCGCGAAAATACGTTTCACCCAGAATTTCACCGTTTTTCAAATTACTTTTAAATCATATAGAATTAGAAAAAACAATACATATATGGAAGATGCGGATTTTGACCAGCTTTCCAACGCCTTCTTATTTGCTCCATTCCGACAAAACGTTTGAAAATTGAGTCCAAAATACGATTCACGTTTTCGGTTTTAAAAAAAATGGTTTTTTCAAAACTGCTCTTAAACCATAATGATTTTGCAAAAAAGTTCAATATACTTGAAATATGGTTGTCAAGAGCTTTCCAGCGATATATTACACGCCACGTTCCGACAAAAAAATTACAAAAAGTTTTTGAACTAAAGAAAACGATGTGTTAAACACAACTGAAAGCGTCAGTTCAACCCGCTTCGAAAACATCAGTTCAACCACCTGAAACCGTCAGTTCAAAAAGGGTAACAGAATAATATTCTGTCACTAGTAACAGAATAGCCTAGATGTATATATATATATAAAGATGCGGTTGCAAAATGATAGGATCATCATGGATGTGCCAGGGGCCATGACCGAAGTGGCGACCCTGAAGCAAGCGCTGTCCGAGGCCGAAAACAAAGCGGCCGGGGAGCGCACCGAGTGGGAAAAACAAGAGACACGGGTGGGCGAGGTGCAGCAAGAGCTCCAGGCTCTCGTGAAGAAGCACGAGACTTTGGATCTTGACTCAAAGATGCGAGAGTCCGAGCTTTCCGCGGCCCTCGAGAGCACAAAGCATGCCAAGGCCGAAGCCCAAAAGGCCCTCCAGGAAATTGAGGCGGTGAGGAAGATAGCGGCGGGTAAGGCATTCATTATGCAAAGCAAGCATGTGAAAGTAAATTACTTGTTACTTACCCGAGTCCGGAGCTCTCAAGGAGCGTTCGCAGATTTGCCCCGCAGTGTTTTGGATGCCGCAAAGTACTACCATGCCGTGGAGGGAAGCTCGACGGAGAAGTTGTTCTGGTCTCAGCATACTGGGACCGAACACCCAATGCATGTGAGCGACCAGCTGAAGCAACTGGTCGAGTTGCACAAGGCGACCGAACAGGCCATGAGGGGCCTTATAGTCTGGATGTGGCCTGGCGACTCCCTTCCGAACAGCTACTTCGGCCTGGTGAGGCGGCTGGTGGATGCCTGCCCACGGCTGGAAGTCATAAAGCGGTCCGTCTGCATCGAAGGTGCACGCCGGGCTTTTGCCCATGCGAAGGTGCACTGGGCCAACACTACAAAAAAGGACACATGCGTGACATTTTGGGCCGAACGAATTTTTTTTCTGTCATACATATGACACTTCTATGACGATAATTGTGACAAAACCCAGTATCATCATAGATGTGGTGGGCTCCTACTTATATGATAAAAAATCATGACAGAAAATGGGCTTTTCGTCCTGGGCGGGCCGGAGACGCAGCTGCATGACATTCTTTGGGCCATCCATGACGGAAAAAACCATGGTAGAAGCGAGGGGGAGGAAAATTTCGGGGAGTTCCCCATTACAGTGGGAGGTCGGGGGCCGAGCGATGCGTGCTTCTCTCATACACGTACGCGCGTGTGTGCGAGGCGTTAGCTCTAACTGAACCCGAGCGAGGCGTTGGGCTCTAACTGAACCCGAGCGATTGCACTGCAGGCCACGCATTACTGAACCCGAGCGATCGATCGATGGCTGTTAACTGAACCCGATCGAGCGATTCCTTCGCTACTGCTGCTAACTGAAGCCGATCGATTGGATGAACAGTGAGCGTTGCGGGGGGGGGGGGGGGGGGGGTTGGATGAACAGTGAGCGGTGGCGTTGCCTCTGGATGAACAGGTCCCCGTGGTGTGGTGGAGGGCTGGATGAACAGTAGAC
Organism: Triticum urartu; assembly: GCF_056163025.1. Taxonomy (NCBI): domain Eukaryota; kingdom Viridiplantae; phylum Streptophyta; class Magnoliopsida; order Poales; family Poaceae; genus Triticum; species Triticum urartu. The sequence goes on from NC_141879.1 coordinate 542,142,078, forward strand.
GGTGGAGGGGTGCCCGTGGAGGGGTGGATGAACAGGACCCCGTGGTGCGGAGGGCTGGATGAACAGTAGACGGTGGAGGGGTGCCCGTGGAGGGGTGGTTTAACAGGACCCCGTGGTGTGGAGGGCTGGATGAACAATAGACGATGGAGGGGTGGTTGAACTGTAGCCGGTGGAGTAGCGCGCGGTGGAGGCTGGATGAACAGGAGCCCATGGAGGCTGGAGGAGGTCGACGGTGGAGATGAACACTATCCCGTGTAGTCCCGTTTTGCGGTACGCCACACCCCTCCTGATGAACAGGACCCCCGTTTCGACCGTAGCGCTCCAACACAAGTCCATTTCGTCCGTTTTGCGATACGCCACACCCCTCCCGATCAACAGGACCCCCGTTTCGACCGTAGGAGGTCCGTTTCCTCTGTTTTGCGGTACGCCAGACCCCTCCCGATGAACAGGATCCCGTTTCGAACATGGCCGGTCGAACACAAGGCCGTTTCCTCCGTTTTGCGGTACGCCAGGCCTCGTTTCCATCGCCTGTTCCGTCCAAGCCCTCCCGATGAACACGACGCATTCCGTTGCCTCCCCATGAACAGGACACATTCCGTTGCCTCCCCATGAACACGACACATTCCGTTGCATCCCCATGAACATGACGACGACGATGTTTCTCCGTTCTGACCCAGCCATGTACGCGAGCCCTAGTTGTACGTATGCGCGAGTAGGCGTTCAAGACCCCGCCCGTATGTACACATACGTGGCCGTATTTTCTTTTTTGCACCCTGGCCACTGTACGTACGTGTACATGCTACGTGCACGCCTCTACTACGACACGTGCGCGCCTCTACATCGACCAGTATATATGTACGTACACGTTCGCGACCAGAATGACAACGCTACGTACGCTTCGACCAGGTGGGTCCCAACTGTCAGGAACTTCCTTGCGTGCGAAGATGTAGCTGGTGGGTCCCAGCAGTCAGGGGGGCAAAATACGGTGGCCCCTTCGGTGGGTCCCCGCTGTCAGATGGAGGAATAATTATTTTGCACGTAATAAGGAGGCACTTTCTTGCTGCGGCCGTGGACCCAGTTGTCAGCCTCTCCACGTACAGTCCACATCCGATGGAAGCCGTTCCTTGACCACGTTGACCACGCCGTGCCGAGAGCACCAGGGCGGTGGACGACGGCGAGGCCTATGAAGGGGACGATGCGGAGCCGGGGAAGACGCGGCAGTGGATGCCCACGCGTAGAGGAGTTCGAGGGTTCGCTGGTTCGCTGCGGTGTGAGGCTGCCGTCGCCGCAGAATAACAGGGGTGTGGGTGAGTAGAGGGATGGCCTGGCCAGCGGTGGGAGTAGTAGGGGGCGGTGAGGCCTCCACCGCACCGCAGCCGGCCACGGGAGGCAGGAGCACGAGGCACGACCAGCGCTAGTTTGGGCGGCAGGAGCAAGAAGACCAAAGGTTGAAGAAGCACTACGGCCGTTGGATGGACACCGTACGGTCACTTGAGCTAGAATCGTGCATATCGACTAAGTTGACAAAGCCCTCCGTCCCCGTCAACTTAGTAGGCCCACAAGTCAGCCTCCCACCAAGGTGGGTCCCAGCTAGCAGGGGGTATTCATTTTTTTGAGCGTAATAAGGAGGCACTTCCTTGTGTGCGAAGATATAGCTGGTGGGTCCAAGCTGTCAGCGGCGGTAACGTTTTTTCGCGAAATACAGAGGCCCTTTCGGTGGATCCCTGATATCAGGTGGAGGAATCATTATTTTGCGCGTAATAAGGAGGCATTTCCTTGCGTGCGGCCGTGGACTCAGCTGTCGGCCTCTCCACATACAGTCCACTTCAGATGCATGTGGTTGTTGACCACGTTGACCAGGCCGCGCCGAGAGCACCAGGGCGGTGGATGACGGCGAGGCCTAGGAAGGAAACGACACGAAGGTAGGGAAGACTCGGCAGTTGTTTCCCACGCGGAGGGGAGTACAACTGTACGAGGGTTTACTGGTTTGTCTGCCATCGTCAGAGAATAACAGCAGGTGTGGGTGAGTAGAGGGATGGCTAGGGCAGCGATGGGAGTGTGGTGGGGCGGTGAGGCCTACGCGGCAGCACAGCCGGCCGCGGGGAGGAGGGAGCAGGCAGTCCCGCCGGCGCTTGTTTGAGCGGCTGGAGCAGGAAGAGCAGAGATTGAAGAAGCACGACGGCCGTTCGATGGACATCCAACAGTCACTGCTTGTGCGTCAACCTTTTTTTTAGGAAAGCCTCAAATCTGTGGAAAACAGCATACAACCCATCTGCCATTATTTCTAATAATTTACAGCGCATTTGCTAATTCTTAAGGTTTTTTTGGAGCCCATATTCTTTTTGTTAGCATTATAGCCCATATTGTGGCCATGGTTAAAAAATTAACGAAATTTTGCATATTTCGGTGCGGTCCGAACTGTTTTTAATCCTGAAATTTTGACTCACATTCAAATTGATTTTAAAAATAAATGTATATCAATATAAAATCCAACAAATTCTCCATGCATAAAAAATAATGTAATTTAAAATCTCAAAATGAAAAAAAAAGATATTTTAAACTAATTGCCGGTTTGATGTGTTTTAAAAATGTACAACCCATTTCTCATTACTGGTGGACCATTTTCTCGGCCAGCCGAATGAAGCTCTCCTCGTCTTGAAAGATTTGCAGCCCAACAGGCCTGACAAAGCGACTTACTTGGCAAATCACAAAAAACTGGGCTGTGGTCGTGGACCCAGCTGTCAGCCTCTCCATGTACAGTACTCTTCCGATGGAAGTCAGTCGTTGACCACATTGACCACGCCGCGCCGAGAGCACCATGGCGGTGGACGACGGCGAGGCCTAGGAAGGGGACGACACGGAGCCGGGGAAGACGCGGCAGTGGATGCCCACGCGGAGAGGAGTACGAGGGTTCACTAGTTCGGCTGCGGCGTGAGGCTGCCGTCGCCGCAGAATAACAGGGGGTGTGGGTGAGTAGAGGGATAGCATGGGCCAGCGGTGGGAGTAGTAGGGGGCGGTGAGGCCTCCGCGGCATCACAGCCGGCCACGAGAGGCAGGAGCACGCGGCACGACCGGCCCAACTTTGGGCGGCTGGAGCAAGAAAACCAGACGTTGAAGAAGCACTACGACCATTGGATGGACACCGTACGGTCACTGGAGCTAGAATCGTTCATATTGACTAAGTTGACAAAGCCCTCCATCCTCGTCAACTTAGTAGGCCCACAAGTCAGCCTCCCACCATGGTGGGTCCCAGCTAGCAGTGGGAGTATTAATTTTTCTGTGCGTAATAAGGAGGCACTTCCGCTGGGTCCGAGCTGACAGCGGGGGGGACGTTTTATTCGCGAAATACGGTGGTCCGTCCGGTGGGTCCCAGCAGTCAGGGGAAAACATTTTTTTCGCGAAATACGGTGGCCCGTCCGGTGGGTCCCAGCAGTCAGGGGGAAATGTTTTTTTTGCAAAATACTGGTGGCCCGTCTAGTGGGTCCCTACTGCCAGGTGGATGAATAATTATTTTGCGCGTAATAAGGAGGCACTTCCTTGCGGCTGCCGTGGACCCAGATGTCAGCCTCTCCACGTAAAATACTCTTCCGATGGAAGTCGGTCGTTGACCACATTGACCACGCCGCGCCGAGAGCACCACGACGATGGACGACGGCGAGGCCTAGGAAGGGGACGACGTGGAGCCGGGGAAGACGAGGAGCCGGGGAAGATGTGGCAGTGGATGCCCACACGGAGAGGAGTACGAGGGTTCACTGGTTCGACTGTGGTGTGAGGCTGCCGTCACCGCAGAATAACAGGGGGAGTGGGTGAGTGGAGGGATGGCCTGGCCAGCGGTGGGAGTAGTATGGGGACGGTGAGGCCTCCGCGGCAGTACAGCCGGCCACGGGAGGCAGGAGCATGCGGCACGACTGGCGCTGCTTTGGGCGGCTAGGGCAAGAAGACCAGAGGTTGAAGAAGCACTACGGCCGTTGGATGGACATTGTTGACCATGCCGCGCCAAGAGCACCAGGGCGGTGGACGACGGCGATGCCTACGAAGGGAACGACACGGAGCCGGGGAAGACACGGCAGTGGCTGCCCACGCGGTGGAGAGTACGAGGGTTGTCTGGTTCGGCTGCCGTCGCCGGAAAATAACAGGAGATGTGGGTGAGTAGAGGGATAGACAGGCCAGGGATGCGAGTATGATGGCGCCGTGAGGCCTTCCCGGCAGCACTGCCGGCCACGAGAGGCGGGAGCAGGCCGTTCCGATGGCGCTGGTTTGGGCGGCTGGGGTAGGAATATCAGAGACTGAAGAAGCACGATTGCCGTTAGATTGACATCTAACGGTCTGACGCTAGTAGAGTCGATTGTTGACTAAGTTTCTTTTTTGAGAAACCTTGTGTACGCATGAACTTAGTAGGCCCACAAGTTAGCCTCCAAATCTGTGGCAGACACATAAAGCCCATTTGCTATTTTTTACAATTTACAGCCCATTTGCTAATTCTTAAGTAATTTATTACAGCCCATTTTCTGCCCAGGACCACGGTCAAAAAGTCCAACCTTATTTTGCATATTTCGGTGGAGTCTGAACTGTTGTAATCCCGAAAGGATAAACATTTTTTTAAGAACTTATTGATTTGCCAAAAAAATCGTTTTGTTTTTGTAAGCAAATAAGACGTGGGACAATTTAGTTGGTTTAAGGGAAAACCAGTGGTAAAAAAATCAGCGCTAGATGGGAAAAAACAACAAAAATAAGGATGTAAATATGAAAAGGGAATTTTATGTGTTTTCAATATAATGATATGTGTATATGAACTAGTAAAACTATAGGTAGAGATTAGAAAACGGATGTAGGACATGCGTTTCAAGAGGAAAATAGAACTGGGTTGTGTGTTTGATTCAGTAAAAAAACTGCCTGCAGATGTTGTAAGACAAAATATAACTAACCCTGGCGGGCCAGAGGCCAGTAGATACCTGCTGGATCTTTGTGCCCCGTTGTCGTCATGGGTTGGGCCTGTTAAAAACAAAACAACCCTGGGCACTCTACAACCTAGTTGAAACTTGCTCGGCCTGAAAAAACAATATACGTGCTCAATAAACAAGAGAATTCTGCAAGTACAGACTGATAGCTGGGATGCAGCACGGATATTGTTTTTTTTATCGTGATAATAAGTGCATGCACTTGTTTCGAAAAAATTGGAGAACTGGGAATTCGAACGGCGGGTGCTTATGCTACCCATCAAATAAAAATCAGCTGCCTGAAAATTCGTTTCGAAACAAATGATTCAGCTTTATATCCATGTCGACCCTCGGCATGATGGTTGGAATCAAATGCAAGTTCATACCAAAATATCGTTAACAACAATACCAACTTGCGGACGACAAGATAGTACAACTACCAATACCAAACTAACTTATAATCTTTTTACTCCTAGCCCTAGTGTTCGTCTGGTAGAAAATCTTGCAGAGGACCAGCTCCCGCTCCTTCTCTTGCTCCAGGTCCCCGAGGTGGTACTGGTGCATCACCCAGTTGGTCCTCTGCTGGTTGAAGTTCTTGTTGGTGTGCAGCACCAGAACCTTTTTTGCTGCCCGTCTGCCGGCCGTTGACCATCACCGGCAAGGTATTGCCGGTCTTGTGCCACATCGCATGCATGTCGCACTCCGACTGTATCTTGCGACGCGTCCACGCGCCCCTTTTGAACGCTCTGGAATTGCGCTGGAAGAAATGTTTCCTTAGGCCACTCAGTGTGATACCTGCAGTATTGTGGAATACAGGTTTTAGTGTACCTAGTTGGCATTTTCATAACATCTTTGGCATGTTGCAGTCACTTGTTTCACTTTTTATTAACTGTCAAATTGTAATTGCTTCACCAGGTCTGCGTCTAAAAAGAAAAATATAGCTATAAACAAAGGAATATGTTTGTGAAAGTAGACGGCCGATCGGTGTCTTACCTGGAAGTTTCTCAGGTTGGGTATGCCGTGCTCGCTGTCGATGGTTGGTATGAACAAATCAATGAGAGACTGAAATCTCGCGCTGTCAGCACTCACTTTGTCCTCAAGGTGCTCGATCAGCTCCTGATCCGTGGGATCGAACTTGACGCCAGCCGGCAGCACGGGCCAATCCTTCTTCGACTTGCATCGATAATTCCAGTTATATGGTACTCAATGTATGATCAATCGACTGTTTTAAGTGAATGATGAAAGATTTCGACAGATAAGTGGTACTCCAAATCTGAAGTCCAGAATACCCGAACACACCGCTGGGATTCTTGTGTCACCTCACGCGCAGCGTGTTGTCACGTCAATTCAATATGTGGACATGATGAATAATTTGACCGACGTATACTAGTACTGCTACTGTACTACTTACTAGTCGTATTTAGTGTCACAATTTATACATAGGTTTAACTAACAAGTACGCACTTGAAGCCTAACTTATATATATATATATATATAAACACTATTCTGATCACAACCTGAATTATCTGAGTAACGCGCCTGAATTTCCCTCTGCACGAACCTGACCTTCGGGCTATCTTTGCAACTGTGGCTTCCCCCGCGAATTATTCTGGTTAGTCGTGTTCCATATGATGTTAGTGTAATCTAGAAATGTTTTTTAGCAACTAAAATACCGGTTTTAAATAGGAATCTCGCTCATCGGCAGATTTTGCTCTCGGGTCGTGAGGAATTTGCATTTTTGCAATTTTACTGCTTGAGTTGTTCGACCTGAACTTCTCCGAGTGCTAGGTTGAACTTCCGCCAACATTGTCCAAATGAGGCTTGCGATGTACTGTTGGAAAGTTATGGACACCAGTATCTTGACCTAAGTTAAATTTTTGGCAAAATGTAAGCGGTTTAAAAGCAGTTTTGAAAACCATTTTTTTCTTCATACAAAAAACGTGAATCGTATTTTTGATCGTATTTCTAAACCGTTTATCGGAATGAGGCAAATAATATGGCGTTGGAAAGCTGCTGCAAAACCGCTCCTTCCACATGTTGAAAGTTTTTCCCTAATTCCTTATGGTTAAAGAGTAATTTGGAAAATCGTAAAATTTCACAAACCGAACAGCCGAGTTCGTATTTTCGATGTCATTTCTAAACGGCTAATCCAATTGAGGCAAATGATATGGAGTTGGAAAGCTTATGAAAATGCGCTACCTTTTCATGTAGAAAGTTTTTTCTAATTTTGAACGGTTTAAGAGTAATTTAGAAAACGGTACAAGTTCCACCGAGTTTGTATTTTTTATCTATTTTTTAACCGTACGTCCAAATGTAGCAAATGATATGGCGTTGGAAAGCTTGAGGAAATGCAAAACTTTTTGGTATATATTTTTTCTCCCAGTTCCTTACTGTTTTAAGTCAATTTTCAAAATGGCTAAAAACGTATTTTTGCCATAATTTCTACAAACTTTATCGGAATGGGGTAAATAATATACCGTTGAAAAGCTAAGGAAAATGCAAAAAAAATTCATGTTGATGGTTTTCTGTGATTCCTAGCCGTTTTCAAATAATTTCGAAAATGGCGAGATCATTCATTCTGCCTTTATCACGAAACAGATTCTTCGAAAATGCACCGCGTGAAGAACCTGAACTTCTCGGCATGTCTACTTGAACTTCACTCTGTTTTTCACGTGCTTTTTTTGCCCGTAGCTCTCCATACACTCACCGGAATTGAGGAAGTGATATACCGGTGGAAAGCTGATGTAAACATGCAACTTTCCCGTGTTGATCATTTTTTCATACTCATGACAGTTTTAAAAGTTTTTCACCTCAAATTCATTCACTATAGTAGTCGAACTTCCTGCTATTTTCACGTTGAACTTCTGTGACGTATTTTCGTTTGTATTCTCATCCATTTCTTTAGTGTTACACAAATGATATTCTTTTTGTACAAACCTTTCTCACAATATTTTTTTAGTTTTCTCCGACCAAGGACTTGAACTTACACAAATGATATTCCTGTCGTTTTGAAATAAATTAGAGAAATGACGAGATCATGATTTCTGTCTTCATTGTGAATGGAAACGCACTGCATGAAGTAGTTGAACCTCTCGGGCATGTCTATTTGAACTTCACTCTGTTTTTGACGTGCTGTTTTTTGCACTGCGTGAAGTAGTTGAACTTCTGGGACATGTCTGTTTGAACTTCACCCTGTTTCACTTTTTTTGTATTTTTTCTTATATGAAATACACATCATGTAGTACGTGAACTTCCGGTTATTATCATTTTGTACTTCTCTCTGGTTTAAGAGATTTATTTTAAAACACAAAAAACAACATATTTTATATGTATTTTGGACATCTAAATACACGGTGAACCTATCTCATAAGAAATTTTGAACTTTTCCTCACCGAGCACTTGAACTTCGAGCAACAATTTTTTCCGCTTATGAGTTGTTTTTCAAAGTGCAAAAAATGGCGTTGTGTTTTTTATTTTTTGAACAGGTAAATCCTATGTTTTAATAAACTCCAAACTTCTCGGTTATTTCAATTTGAACTTCACCTTTTTATAATTTGAGTAAATAATTGTATTCAATTTTTATACGGAAAAAATCGAACATGGAAATACAAGGTGAACCTCTCTCGCAAGAATTTTTGAACTTCCCGGAAAGAGCACTTGAACTTCTTTCAGCAGACCTTTTAAACTTTTGTTTTTTCTATACTTTTATTCTCATCTGAAATGCATTATTTGTAGTACTTGAACTTCTCGTTGTTTTCACTATGAACTTCTGTCGCATTTTTGTGTATACGTCGAATTACACGTAATTGAAGGTCGGACGTGATTTTTTGCCATTTTAAAACATGTAATTGGAGGTCGGACGTCCCACAATATAATTTTTGAACCATGCACGAAGGTGCACGTGAACTTGCCACAAATCCAAGTTTTTTATATACTTCGAACTTCTCTGTTATTTTAATTTCAACTTCTTAGTCATATTCTTAGAAAGGAAATATGTTTTTAAATAAACATCAAACATTTTTTTTGTAAATTGCACTTCATAGTTTTATTTTTCTTAGAAACGCTAATATTTGAGTTTCCCGTATACATCAAACTACTCCTCTTTTTTAATTTGAACTTCATTATTTTTCTTCTTTACTAACCAGGAAAATCTGAGTTTCTATATAAATATCGAACTTCGCTATTTTATAATTTGACTTCTTGGTTTATTTTTTTAGCATCAAAATATCCTAGTTTTCTCATAAATATTGGACCTCCTCCACATTTTTCTTTAATTTAGATTTATTTGTAAAAACATAGACAGAAACGAGGGAGAGAATTATGTTAGCATAAAGTGGGTAGCAATTTCGAAATTTCCCTCGTCAAGCACTTGAACTTCTAGCAGGAAATGGCATTGGTTTTTGTTTTTGTTTTTCGAACATGTAAATCCTAAATTTTAATAAACTCCCAACTTCCGTGTTATTTTAATTTGAACCTCTCGTTGGTTTTTATTTTCTATTAGTGATTAGAATCCGAGTGTTTAATAAAGATTGAACCACTCCATTACTTTAATTTGAACTTCTAGGTTTCTTTTAGAAACTAGGAAATCCATTTTCTAAACTATTTTTGTCATTTTTAATTTGAGCTTCCGTTGTGGATATTTTGATGGGGTGTTCCTTTTTTTATTGGAACTTGTTGCAACCAATATTTTTAGGTTTCATTTTATTACTTTTTCGTCATCCGAACTTGTGGTGTTGGCACACACCCACACACAAAACACATTTTTGACATGCGAATTTTTTATACAAACATTCCTCTATAAGATATTTTGAACTTCTGTTTTTTTAGGTATGAACTTCCGATTTATTCAAGAAATAAAGGAAAAACATACCCATAGCTAATTTTGCATAATTTTTTAAAATTGGGAAATCCGTTGTTTTAATTGTTTTGCTCTGGTCTATTTTTTTAATTTGACCTTCTTTGTTTTGTAATAAATATTGAACTTCTGGTTGTTTTGAAATTGAACTTCTAGATTTTTTAGAAAGCGGAAAACCTGTTTTTTATAAACTTTTTTAACTGCTTTGGTTTTTAACTTGACTTTCTTTCTTTTGTAATAGACATTTGAACTTTTATGTTATTTAAAAGAGAGAATCCTTTAACTTGAATTAGATCGAATGAAATAGAAAAGAAAATAGGAGCGATAGGTCGCTGTGGCTAAACAAAAAAAACTGTCCAACCCATTTTTCTTCAATCGCCAAGTTAGGCGGGAGTTGTGTCGATGGCGACAAGTAAATAGATCGAATCGACCTATGATCTAGCTTCACGCAAAGCTCACGTACGGCAGTTTTCCTGCAAAATATGTACGTACGGCTACTACGGCAAATCAATCAAGCTACGTGTGTTTGCTTGCTACTTTAGCTAGCTTTTACACCTTATTTGGTGGATTTGCTCTAGCACTATAAAACCAACAGCGGAAGTTCTTTTTTCACAGAAATAACTTGGTGTATAGCCATGGTAGAACTTCATGGCGTCTCAAAAAAAATAACATCATGGCGAACGTCTCAGAAATTAGGTCAATGGACGTACAAGGAAAATAACAAGATTTTTTTACAGCAAATCTGCAGACACAATGCATGCATTATTTTGTATTTTTGCGTTGCCCTAGTGCTCGCTCCACACGCCCCTGTAGTTAAATCAGTAAAGACTGTTAAGTTCAGTTAGCACATCATTTTACAGCAGCAACCCATCAATGTGCAGGAGCCTGGATGCGTCGGCTGCTTGCAGGAGCAAATTGCAAGCAACATGTCTGAGAGAACGTGGGGCACGAGCGACGAGCGGGAGGCGAAGTCAGTAGCAGTAGTGGCAAACGAAACACAAACACCTTTCAGACACAAAACTGCATGCACTACTTTGCATTCTACAATCACTGAACGTCACCCATAAAAATGTCTGAACTTAGAGATCCATCAAGTAATTATTCCCAATTCAGAAAGTTGTTTTTACCCAAACAGCTGCAGCGCACTCACTGCAGATCCCATGCACATCGACTTCGCGAGGAGAGGACCAAATTCTTGGCAAGGAAAGAAGAATGTCAGCCATGTCCGCTCGTGCTACAGCTACTGCTCGGCCTCCGTCCTGCCGCTCCATCAGCAGCAACGGCTGCCCACAGGAAGACAAGGCACGGACGTGGGAGGAAAAGCTTGCGGATCCCATGGGGTTATGAGTAGGCCAGCCACGCAGGAATCCCTACTGCGGTTGACGTCGCCTTGTCCGTGCGGAATCCATGGCGGCCGACTGGAGGCACCGAGGCCGATCCCTGGAAGCAACCTTCCTCCGGAAGGTCGAGGTGGCCTGTGCGAGAAGGTCAACTAGCAGTGAAGGTTCAAGGGTTGGGAAAGCAACAGGTTGGGGTGCCACGGCGGCGGGTGGATGCGATGCGGAGCAGCCGCAACGGGAAGAAGGCTGGGCGCGGCGGTGGAGTGCAGGGGCGGGGGCGGCGGCGCCCGTGGTGGACGGAGGTAACGACATCGGTAGCACGATGGAAGGGAGGTGACCGCCGCGACGTTCGTTGAGGGGGCGCCGGAGCTCGTCGGGAGGTTGGGATCCAGGGACGACGGGACTGGTGGATCAGAGGCGCGGCGACGGCGGCCAGATCAGAGGACCGCGGTGGAGTGCGGCCGGATCCTGGTGCGGGTGCGGCGCGGCGGCCGGATCCCGAGGCGGGGGCGGCGCGGCGGCCAGTCCCCGGGGCAAGGGCGGCACGACGGCCGGTGCTCCTGCTAGATGTGGAAGGTGAAGTGAGTCGGGGCAAATTAAGATGGACCGGCAAGGTTTTCTCCTTATTAGTTTCGTGGATCTCAGGAACATCCATCGGCTCCTATAGGGCGTGCCGTGATGAGAAGTGCAGCGCTGGACGCAGCGGCATTTGAACACACTGCATCGACGGTGCACGTCCCTTTACGGTTCACACCAGAGAACGTGCTAGTAAGAGTATAGCTGGACAATGGTTTTCGGTTCTCGGTGTATATGCGTATTAAAAGGACCAAGCTAACAGTACGTCCCCCAAGCTGACACACACGGGGCTCAGGTCTATGCAGCACGGCCCCCAATTCATTTTACTCCATCACGTAACATCGCAGCACGCAGCAGCCCTGCCATGCGCAGCCGTATGTCAGTGGTTGTCCAAGTCCACACAGATCATAATTTTCCCTGCCAACCTACTGATAAAAACACAAGTCCTCACAAGCCAGCATTTCCCTAGTTCAAATTATTGGACGACACACCACTGTCACAAACAAAGCTAACAAAGGACTATAAATAAAAAATTACTGGCTCAAAGCAGGCACAAATAGTTCAGAAATACAAATTTCAGGTCAAAAAAATCACAATACAACACACATAAATAAAACATGAGATACCAATCCCATTACACTTCATTTGAATTGCAAATGAGGTGTCACGTTGGTCAAAAGCAGCGGGCGGGCAGTAATAAATACTCCCTCCGTTTCAAAATGTAGTGCTTCCTCTATTTTCGTGCTTCAACTTTGACCATAAATTTAACCAACGAGACCGATTGCGGCAGAAGCAAAAATTATACCAGTAAATTTGTATTCAAAAGAAGTTTTTAATTATATAATTTTTTCTCCCGCCGCAGTCGATCTCATTGGTTAAATTTATGGTCAAAGTTGGACCTCGGAAAGCGCGGACGCACTATATTTTGAAATGGAGGGAGTAAGAGCTTGAAGCAGATGCAGAATAAACTGTGTTTTTAATCAGAACATATGTCATGCTTGTTTGTTTCGGTTGTCAGAAGGACGAATGTAACCACTTCGAGGAATTAACTTTCAGTGTAAATTTTAATTCACGTTTTGTTAAGCCAGAAGCAGTGACGCGGTGCGCATGCATGAATTATCGACCCATGCAGAGCTAGCCATGCACAGCAAGCCGTGCAAAATCTCGACCGACATCGTGTCAGGAAGGCAGCTTCCATACGTGGAAGTAGTAAAGCCAACCACCCACCCGTCTAGACACACACACATATTGAATGGAGCAGAGCACATCCCCATGTACAACACGGGGTGACCCCACCTAGCCAACGTGGCCACGTATTCATCTATATAAAATAATGTATGCTGCCTTTGTCATTCCAGCACTTTAATTGTGCGCATCACCTCGCCCAGACATGCCGCAGGATAACTGCGTCCAGATGCCGCTGCGTGCAGGGCGTCCGCTCTCGTGCCGTGATCCAAATAACTATTCTGATCCCAGGATTAGAATAGTGTTACTCTCTCTCTTTATATATATATATATATATATATATATATATATATATATATATATATTTTTTTCTGGAATCTAGTGCATCCTAATTCACCTGCGTAGGATGTACTGATAATGATGATGGAGATGCTGTGCATAAGCCATATATATCCTTCAAACGAGAGGAGTGCTTCAAACTAACAACAGTACATAATATCCAACAAAAGAGGGTCATGCTACAGCAGCAGAATACATGGCTCAGTCTAGATATCAGCACGAATCAAGTTGTGCATATTTGCTGTTGGCATGAACCACGCATCGCCGCATGTCGGGTTTGCAAAAGCCATCCATCGCATGGAAGCTTGATGCCTTTCACACACCGAAGATTATCTGGCAACAAGCTGTGTCGACGAATCTCTGGATATGGTGATTCATGAAACCCATGGTATGATGTGTAAACACAGCCCCCCTCGCGAATGAAAGTTGCATAGCACAGTAATCATCGCCGGTGATATGATCGATGATTGGTTGGATGATCAGATAATTGAGCCCGAGGAACAAGGAGTGGTTGCCGAGGCTGTAAACCCGCCTCCAGTTGAATACGCCTGGCCCAACGGAGCTGGGATCTTTCTCGAACACGAAGCAGCCATAGCCATTAATGTCACGAACGCCCCACGCATTGTACTGCATGTGGTTTGATGTAATGGTTTGGTCAATTTGGTACGTGCGAATGAGCATCAAATGACCGCCGTCAGCTGAACGAGCGATAAACCACCACCCATCGGTTGGTAAGATTCCAGGTCCTGAAATCATGAAGGCCAGCGCATTTGCGTTTGCTGCAACAATTCAAATTGGAGACCAAAAGAACAAAAATAAACAATCATGTTCAGAGTATGTGTGGAATTAAGATTATTATAACAGTGACGCATATCATAGACAGAGAATTGCAATGCCGTGGTCATAATCATACCCCAAGTTAAAAAAAATAATCCAATGGCTTTCATATTCTAGCAATATGTCATGGTTCAAACATCATGTAACAATGAGAGGAAAACAACTATGACAGCGCCTACTCATATTCTACCAAGCACTTACTACTACTGTTCTCATATCAACTCTAAGCAATAACATGCATTGTTATAAAAATCTTGTAAATGAGAGTAACATATAGCAATCATGATGTTATGGTCATAATATCTATTCTAACAATCATTAGATGCCAATTGTTCTCATATCAACTCTAACAATAACATGTGTGGTCATAAAAATCTAGGAAATGAGAGGAACATATAACAATGATGTGGTTGTAGAGATGCTATGCATTCTAAATTTGTAACAAATGAACAGGCAATCGTATTCATAAGGTAAAGATGAGATGAGATAGAACAATTACATGACGATAGATTCCACCGATATAGGTAGCCAATCTGTGCGTCGACCGTGTAAACGATGCCATCATGCACTATAGCATCAGACAGAAATGTTTCCTTAATAGGATTGATGATGAGCCATAACCATGTATGGCGACCGGATTCCAGATAGACTAATCCCTTGTTGAACAAGGTAATGAGCTTGTAATCCATGTAGTCTTCTACTAGTAAGTGAGCGGGGGTAAAATGAGTGAAGTGAGCGGGGGGATATGGTACACGCGAGCTACCAAGGAAGATGGCGCGGGCGGGCGAGCAGTGAGCGAGGGTAAATGGTGTGCGGCCGACGATGGGGAAGAGAGGAGGAAGAAGAAGAGAGGAGGAAGAAGAGTGGAAGACGGGGAAGAAAGTGCATTCAATCTCAATTCTACTAGTACTACTACCAGGATATACCGTCCTTCGGAGTGTAAATAGTTACACCGATGACATATGGGTCTACCACAACAGGGCCCATATGTCAGTTAATGGAGGATAGAGGTGCGTAGGCGTATTTGCGGAAGTGTGCTCTACTAGCAAACATGATGGCAGTACTGGGTAAGGCTGATTTAGTAACACCAACACGCTGGTTCAGCTTATTAATTGCGAAGACTAGTTGAATAGTTCTCTCTGACCGAGATGGGGAATAAATGGATCGCGAGGACTTCCTTTCTATAGTATCCCTATGCCTCTACGCTCACTCACTCATTTTGCTTCGTACCTAGTCACTTGTTGAAATCTGTAGAAAGACAAATACTCCGTATTTGGGAACAGAGGGAGGCTTTTACTCCGTACTATTTGGGAACAGAGGGAGTATCACCATATGGAGGGAACAGAGGAAGCTTGAAATATGAACATGTCAATGGGAGGGAGTAAGCCCCATGCATGCATGCATGCAACATGCAACACTCACACGTACACATGGACGCATGCAACAATCACGCACCCATGCGGCACACAGCACACGGCGCAACACACACGCTCACGCTCAAGTGCTCAACCTACTCCCTACGTCCGTGAAAGACTGTACATTTAGAGATTTACACATTGACCAGGACATAATTAACGCCAAAAAGTAGCAGACTTATGTGTGCATGCGACCATTGAGATAAGAAGATTAAATGAAGGCCATTGCATGCTGTAATTAAGGATAGACATGTAGCCTATACCTACAGCACAAGTTGGTGCATTAGTCAATCAATATCGATTTAGATTAAAGGCTAAATGCATTGGAAGTGTAGATGTACATCATGTAGTACACTCTTTGTTGGAAGACCGAGGGAGGACACGTGCATGCACTCACACACACAGCCAGGGCGGTTCGCGCGCAAGGGTTGGACTCGTGTCGCGCCTGCGTAAAGTTTTGTTTAACTAATTTCTTTGCTCTGCCAACTGACAGGTGGGACCTAGAAACCAGGTGACAATTTAACCAGTCAACAAAGTGCCACATCGACTATGTGGCCGGTCAGTAGGGTGCAATACGGTGCTCTACGATGAGCTAGTGATCACATAATCGCTGCAAAACTATATATAGTGACCGTAAAGAGCGTATTGTTACATACGTTGACCGCCAGTGTATTTTTCTCGTTTCAAATTAAGCCATATTAATCGGAAAGGACGCAGTATGGACTACTACTAGTACTAGTACTGCTTTGATGTGTCTCGTCAACTCGCCGAACAAGGAGAAGCTTGCTTACTACGCCTCTCCCTCGCCCACGCACGCGGTGGTTCGCAGGACGAGGAGAGGGTTTTGACTACAGCGCCCTCTCCCTCTCCCTTGCCCTCGCCCTCGCGGTGGACGTGCAGCAGTTCAATCGGTGTCAGATTGCTAGAAGCATATTGTACTGTAGTATCATCATTGTTGGACCTTCCGAAGAGGCGAAGAGCCAAGTGCAAGGTTCACACGAGTACGAACTGTTGAACCTCCCGAAGAGGCAAAGAGCCCGCAAGGTTTTATAGGAGTTGTCGTCCTAGTAGGAGTGTACTAGTACAACTATAGCGAACGATGCTATTGTATGATGCCGCCACGTCACGTATATCCAAAGCTGTGCCACCTTTTTTCTCAAAGAGCGTGTTGGAGCCCGTGCAACAACCACACAAGTTGCACGTACACATAACACATTTACTAGTAATAAATTATAAAGGACAAATGCCAGTATGCCACACAAGTTCATCTCCAACTCATGTGATAAATTTGTGCACGACTAGTCTACATATATTCACATCGCTACCATTCACAATTACCGTACTCCACTTACATGTTATAGATGGGCTACATGTCCTCCTCCAGGTTCCAGTCCCAGGTGTTCTTCATGGATGGCACGATCCATAGCGGTGGGCAACGGGAATCATCATCGCAGCTTTCTAGTCCGGTTCCACACGATGGAGACTCATCCAAGCTGAAACGGCATAAATCAGGGATAGCGTGTCCCAGCATGTCGTTCATCCGGCGGTGCGCACTGAACACACAACCATGCTTCATGAATGGCAGGCCTTTCGTGTCGTGCACGAAAGGTGGCATCCGCTTCACAATGGGGTAGCTGTCCCCGATGAAAAGCGAGTACTCTCCAAGAGTGTTCCTCGGCACCCACGTAGCATCACGGGGGTCGAACTCGGCGCTGTTCATCTGGTACACGCGGCATCCCAGATCTGGACACATGGTGACGTACATAGTCAAGGTCCATGCATAATAATGTTGTGCTCAAATGTGGAGGTCAGTAATACTGTGCAGCAAATAGTACTACTCCGGTATGGAGGAAGTAAAATAACTGGCTTATTATATATAGCCACTCTTGGCTACATGGATGAGATAGTAAGACATGGAAAAACAAAAATGGTGGAAGCTAGTGGGTTTAAGTCTTCAAGGGCCTAGCTAGCTATACGCGTCCTCCAAGGTAAAAATTACTCCTACTAGTACTACAAAGTATACTACTAGTACAACAATGAAAGAGAAGGCGAGAGGGTTAAAAAATGGAATACCTGGGTAGATGGTGAAGGTCCGATCATGGTAGATTATGTGACAATGTGGCACATCAGTGGTACCATGGGTAACGACTGCTAAGATAGTTGATCCCAATATGCCAAAGTCAGCTACAAGGTTCCAGGGTAAACCGAATCACGGATGCAAATGCACATCCAGGATCGGCGATCTTATTTTGATCGGGGGATGACTGGTCCCTGCAAAATAATGGAGTACCGTTAGGGATGCAAATGTTGGTTTGTGCATTCCGTTTGTAATCTCCCGTACCGTAGGATATCAACCAGATGAAACAAGTCCCCTGGCTTGTCACCGCGAAGATGCGGCCTAGATGGCGCACGGCGTCTTCGAACGTGTAGGGGTACAAATCTACCGCCGCCAACATGTGCCAGCCTCTGCTGTTACTGCCTCCTGCATTGATGGCAATCCTTATGTCGAACACCGTGATAAGATAGTAATCGTCGTAGCCGCGTCGCTTTGTCGGCGGGTCCGCAATGGCTATCTTCTTCAATCTCATGTAGGCATCATCATACGTATTCTTGCCCAGCCTGTCCGGAAGGCCGATCCCAATGGTGGAGAAGGGGTCTACCGGAACGGCCGCACTGCTATGGATGTTGTGCAAAATCATGGTGGTATCCGGCCGGAGGTATGCAAGCCAATCTTCGTTGGCACCGACCCAGACCTATATATAAGACGATGGGCAGCGGAGAAATTACGGGATGGAAATGGAATAACTAAGTACTACATGATCAAACTCCATTACTGACCTGCTCATTAGACAAAATCCGACTACCGCTCAACGTCGTCAACTCTAGCGGAGTCAACGCGCAACCATGCCCAGGGAGCGGTGGACTGTTCGAAGAATTATCCCATAGAAGAACCTTCTCCTCGAGGACGCATGGAAGACCAACAAGCATGGCCTTTTCCCAAGCTTGTTTAAGCAGCGTCTTGAAAAAGTTGGTGCAGGAAGCACCGAGTCTTGCGGCGGTGAGGACGTCGGAGCGGCGTGTGATTTCTCCCAGAGAATCATCGTCCAAGGTCTCCCAGCCCCGACGAGGAGGAGAACCGCCTGGCGAATCCATGGGAGCAGCGACGAACTGGCTTCTCTTCAGGGGGAGGGGAACTGGCGAGGAGGAGATAAGAGCGTAGTAACCACATGGCCTTGTCCCTTCCAACTGTAGATCGTTCCTCAGCGAAGGGGTGAGGCTATTATTTACTACTCTAAATAATAGCACTAGTAAGAAATTTTTGGCACTAGGTAGTAGTTTTTGGTACCATGGAGTACTAGTACTAGCATTATGGAACGTTATGGGATTGCATTATATTGTAAATAATAGCACTAGTAAGAAATTTTTGGCACTAGGTAGTAGTTTTTGGCGTGGATTAAGAAATTTTGGGTATGTTTTTGCCATTTTTTGTACATGCCAACTAGTGTCAAAAAACGTCATACATTATGTGACGGAGGAGTACGTACTCGTACTGTAGCAGTACTAGTACTACTTTTCTCAACTAGTAGTGCGATGTACTGTACTTCTAGTCTAGTCTTGTATAGTGCACTAGTTTTGAACTCTTGAATCTCAGGGCCAAGGAGCTACAGTTGGAAGTGGAGGGTACTACTGTTCTCTAGAACCATCGCTATACTATCAATGCAGGGGAAGTACACCTGCGTAGTGGCCTAGTGGGTACTCTCGGTGCTCTATTCAGCCGCTCCTCTCACGTAGCTGGCCTACTCAGCCACTCCTCTCACGCACACACTAGCAGCCTGTTTATCAGCGACGGTTACTGCGGGGCCAGAACATTTGAGTTATTTGATACAGCGAGACTAGGCTTTTCGCTTCCATTTGTGGAGGTGTAATGGATCTCTTCGAACTTTGTTAGTAGTTCCTTCTTTATGAATGAGATGAAGCAAAGCTTTTGCCTTCGTAGAGAAAGCAGAAAACTGACTGTCATGATATAGCGTGAGACTGGTCAACCACTCGATGACCTATCGGAATGTTAGAATTCCTCCGCCTTAACGAAGGGCCGTTTTCCGGCCAGGCATGTACGCACCCCGCGATTGGGAGAGTGCGGAGCCACCAGGGGCTATCTAGTAGCCCCACTGTCAAACTCGTATGGCTAAGTGAAAGTGTTAAAGCATTATAGTCCGGTTACCTCGCTCGCTACGCTATCACCTCCTTAATAGGACCAAGACGTTGGGTTAAGTGTGAACACGCATTTTCTGCGAGCACCTCCGCATTATATGCGTGGGGGTTGAAGCCGACGGCTGCAATCTTTCAGGTTATACACATGTATACATAAACGGTCGCACATGAGGCATCATACTACTTTCAGGCAAAAGTATAAACATAGCCTTATAAAAACTTCATAAAAGCATTGTGTTTACAATGAGAATACATATCACTCAAACATAATATTCTTCGAGCACTGGGCCTCTATCAAACGAGCACCCTCAAGAACCTCCTTGAAATAATGCTCGGCAGCCACTCGGCCTATGGCCGAACCCTGCGCTGCAACAGTGGTAGCGTCCATCTCCGCCCAGTATGCTTTAACACGGGCAAGGGCCATCCACGAGCCTTCTATGCACGCCGACCTCTTCATCGCATTAATGCGCGGCACCGCACCAAGGAACTGCTGTACTAAGCTGAAATAGCTGTTCGGCTTTGGCTTTTCCGGCCATAGCTGATCCACAACAGACCTCATGGCGAGTCCGGACAACCTATTCAGTTCGGCCCATTTGGCTAGCTGGTCAGTCAATGAAAGCAGACGCTCTGGAACGTGGAATTGCGACCAGAACAGCTTGTCCACTTCACGATCTATCTGACCTTGAAAGTACTTGGCCGCATCGGCAGCGCTTGCCGCCAAATCCATATACGCATCTGCCGAACTCCACAGCCGATCCAGAGGGGCATACCGTATATCTCCGAACTTCCTCCGTAACATGAAGGGTTTCCCAGCCGCAATATCCCCGGCTTCCCGCAGCTCCTCCTTCTTCGCTCTCAGAGCAGAACGGGTGTCTTTGTCCGCCGTCGTGGCCTTCTCAAGGTCCGTTGCCTTCGCTCGGTTTTCTTTTTCAAGGACCCAGCAATGGTCGGCAGTGTCTTTTAATTCTACGGCCATTTTGGCCATCTTCTCTTGGCTCTCGCAATGTGCGGCCTTCTCGGCTTTCAACTCTTCGGCTGCCTTCAAAGCAGCTGCATTACTAATCCTCGCTTGTTCCTTGGCTCGGGCAAGTTCTGCCTGCAAGGTTTCCACAGTGGCAGCTCCATCTGCAGTCACAACATATTAAAGATACTGGCATCATGCTGCTCTTACTATGTGGCATTCACCAGATAATAATACTTACCCCGTGCCTCGTCAAACCTCTTGTTAACAAGCTCGATGTCGGCGTCTGCCGCATCCAGTTGCCGTTTTAATTTGGCAAACTCACTAGTCCGGCTAGCCACCGGAGCTTCCACCACCTATGCATAGGGGCAGTCTGGTTATTGCCTGGAATATGATCCTCTGTTCGCCGCCGTTCTCGACGACAACCAGAGTCTCAGGGGCTACTATCTACACAGGGCACACCTAACATGTGCATTACTATCACATATTATCTCACGTACCTCAAAGCCTGTCAGTAGACTCACAAAGGCTTCATGTAATCCGCTTTGGGCAGACAAAATTCTCTCCATCACCGTACTCATCAGCGTACGGTGTTCTTCTGAGATGGCCGCTCGCCCCACCAACTCCCTCAGAACGTCCGACCGCACACCAGACGGTGCCAGACTCTTTTGTCTGCTCTCTTCGGGAGCCGGACACTGGGGACTTCGGGGGTCTATGGGATTATCTTCTGGCCTCACCAGATCCGGAGAGGCCTTCCGTGACGACACTTCGGGGTCGCCCGCTTCTTGAGCGGAGGAGTCCGGGGGAGGCATTTCGCTCTCCATCATCTCTGGAAGAAGATCCCCCGAAGACGAGCTCATCTGAGAGGGGCTAAGGCCCGAACTGCAAGATATATGCGGTGGTTATTTTCTCAGAAAAAAGATAGCATACCTTTACTATTAAAGTATTTTGGATCACTTACGACTCGTTGGAGGGCTGATCCCCCCGCGAACTTTGTGCGGCAAAAGCACCCCCCGAGGCAGGGCCCTCTGTGGGAGACTTCTTCTCCCGTTTGGAGGCTTCGGCTTCCGGATCCTCGGAAGTAGTCCTTTTCCTCCCCCGGTTGTCCTCCTTCATGGAGACACTCATTCCCTCAGTTGGAACGGGCAGCGATGGGGGCCGTGTCTGCCCGTATTATCCCCCCGGTATCTTCCTTCGAGGGCTCCGGGCAAGGTGCGACCTCGAGCATCTTTTCCAATACCGGATTTTCCAAACCCTCAGGGAGGGGGGCCAAACACCGAATCATCTTCGCCTTTGTTAGCCAGTCCTGGTCAAAAAGCGAACTCTCAGAAATAACTTCGTGACGAATAAAAGATAGTGTGTTCGGCCAGAGGATTTCTTACTTGTTCGGCGGCGCGGTTACTGCTCAGGCCCACGTCCTCGGTAATATCCGGACACTCTACTTGAGGTCCGAAGAATGACTTGTACATCTCCTCGTGTGTTAGGCCGAGGAAACTTTGAATGGCACGCGGTCCCTCTGGGTTGAACTCCCACAAGCGAAGGGGGCGGCATTTGCAAGGCTGGACTTGACGAACTAGCATAACTTGTATTACCGCAGCCAAATTAAAATCTCCCTTGAAGAGATCTCGGATGCGGTTTTGCAGTATAGGCACGTCCTTGGCTGGACCCCAGCTTAGACCTCTGCTAATCCATGACATCAGTTGTGGTGGGGGGCCCGAGCGGAAAGCGGGGGCAGCCGCCCACTTGGCACTTCTGGGAGCCGTGACGTAAAACCACTCCCGTTGCCACAATTCAGATACTTCTGGAAAGGAACCTTTCGGCCATGGAGCTCCTGCCATCTTGCCTATTGATGCACCTCCGCACGCTGCATGTTGCCCCTCGATCATCTTCGGCTTTACTTCAAAGGTCTTGAGCCACAGGCCGAAGTGGAGAAAGGAGTCCGAAGCTAGATCGTGGAAATCTATCCCGTCATAGAACATCAAACCCCTGACGAAGGGATCCAGAGTGAGGCCTAGACCTCGGAGGAAGTGGGAGACGAACACGACATTCTCGTTGGGTTCGGGAGTAGGGATGATCTGCCCTCGAGCAGGCAGCCGATGCGAAACCTTGGCGGTCAGGTATCTGGCCTCCCTCCACTTCTTAATGTCCTCTTCCATAACAGAGGAGGGCATCCATCAGCCTTGAAGGCTGGATCTGTACATGATTGAAGATCCGGAGAACCTAACCTGGGCTTTGGGTGTTAGAACTCGAGGCGGGGGAAGGGTTCGATTGAGCATGAGAGGGAAAAAGCGAAAACCTTGTCCCTTTATAAAGAGGGTGAATATCAAGCGTCCTCTCCGTAGCCGTTTAGGACTTGCCTATAATCTAGGAGTCCTAGACACGGCTGGGTTACCCACGACTGCATTAATGAAAATCCCGTAATTGGGGGAACACGATCTCCGCTTTGACAAGATGTGTCAAGAAACCGCCTCACGTTATGTGTGGAGCTGGTTAAAAGAAACGGTTCGAATAATCACCGGGCCATGACGTAATGTCATGCTGCCAAAACAAGCCAGCAAATTAGATCTGCGAAAAAATTATTCTCTGCGGTGGAATGTGGAACTTATTTTGCAGGGTCGGACACTATCCTCGTATTCAAATTCTTCTGTGATGTATTCGGAGAAGGAACCCGCCTTGCAATGCCGAAGACAATACTGCACGCCGGACTCATCGTCATTGAAGCATGGTTCAGGGGCTACTGAGGGAGTCCTGGATTAGGGTGTCTCCGAACAGCTGGACTCTCTCCATTGGCTGGACTGTTGGACTATGAAGATACAAGATTGAAGACTTCGTCTCGTGTCCGGATGGGACTCTACTTGGCGTGGAAGGCAAGCTAGGCAATACGGATATGGATATCTCCTGCTTTGTAACTGACCTTGTGTAACCCAAACCCTCTCCGGTGTCTATATAAACCGAAGGGTTTTAGTCCGTAGGACAACAATCACAATATACAATCATACCATAGGATAGCTTCTAGGGTTTAGCCTCTCTGATCTCGTGGTAGATCTACTCTTGTACTGCCCATATCATCAATATTAATCAAGCAGGACACAGGGTTTTACCTCCATCAAGAGGGCCTGAACTTGGGTAAAACGTCGTGTCCCCTGCCTCCTGTTACCATCCGGCCTAGACGCACAGTTCGGGACCCCCTACCCGAGATCCACCGGTTTTGACACTGACAGTCATCATATTTAGGATAAACACATTTGGAATTTCATTTGAATTGGACCGTATGATGGTATTTGCTTGTAGTAGCTCAATGATCCATATTTGAATTGAATGGACAATCTAAGTTTCGAGTTGGAGACATTGATTTTCAAAACTTGCACATTTTTTTGCGTGCCAAACAAACAAATTGTTGGCCATGATATCATAGTCGGCCGTACGAGAGAAGAATACTTATAATTTTAGGCGCCAGAAGCTTTCAAACTTCCTGCTCACATCGAAATATCACAGGCCCGAAAGTTTAGCCCTGCGATATTCCTGTTTTACCCCTGCCACATGAATGGAAAAGGGCTGCTTTGGTAACTCCATTGTTTTCCCCTCTTTGCCCCCAACATTCTTCCCCAGAGCCCCTCCCCTTCCCCTCCTCGACCCCCAACCACGGCAAGCCGCCGAATCTAGTCCTCCACCGCAGCGGTGGACCTCACACCCCGCCGGATCTACCTTCTGCACCTTGGAACCCCCAACTGCCAACTCACCACTTCACCGGAGCTGCTTCAGCGACTGGCTTGTCCACCGCTCCAGATCTCCTTGACCGCCATCATGGTCCACCGCACCGGATCTACTTAACCGGCACCCTCGTCCACCACAGCGTAGGCCCTTCACTGACTCCCTCATCTGCCCCTTCGCTGGCCCTTCATACAAGCCCTCGTCCGCCGCAACAGATCCGCCTCACCGAAAGCACTGTACAACGCGCCCGCTGAAGCCTTCGTCCACTGCACCGGACCCGCTCCACGGACGCCATATTCAACTCCACCGGCCCTGCTTTACCGATGCCGCAGCCTCATCAGGTTATTTCGATTTGTACTCCTTCGGTTTTTCTCTTTATCGTGCAACTATTCACTTACCACAGATGAGCTTTCTTGTATGTCGACAGGCGCCGCAACCGTAGCACCGGAGCCGCTTCAGCGACGGCGACAGCCGGCCCAAACTCAACCGCAACACGAGCACCATCGACGGTCCTTAGCTATCAAGTATGACAATGATACCCATACACCGCCGAGAATCAGGTACTATTATCCAACGGCCGGCGCCTACGTTCACTTTCCTAACATAAGCACGACACCTTTGAATTTCTTCAGGGCATCATTCAGTTTTTTATGAGATATGTTATTCTGCTTGCACCTGTTGGGCCATACTTCTGGCAGTGAACATGTTACATGTGCTAAATTACATACCAGTGCACATATAGTTAATATGCTTTAGTTTTTGTTCTGATGCCACCTGTTGGTTCCATCAGACTGCTTAATGTTCTCTATGCTTAATTACACATCAGCAAACTAGCATGTGGTTCCGCTGCTTTTTGTTTGTTTTACCCTACATTTTTTGATGCTAGCTATTACATCACTGCTCCGAGCCTCTGTTCATTACTTGTTTGTGTGCTCTTGATCTTCCCAAGTTGCATGACTAATTTGTTGCTTCTATTAATTATGGAGCTGCCAACCCCATCAAGCAAAATATTTGTTCTTTTGGGGCTGGCACCTCGAACAAGCATAAAAATAGAGGGAAGCAGATATACTCCCTCCGATTCTATTTACTCTACGCATAACTCTTGACCCGCATACCAAGGAGGGCACTGGTTTAATTTTTCTGGACTAATTTTCCAATTAATTAGGGCAGAGGCGAATGGGGCGGGGCACAAAAGGAAACCAGCACTAGGAATCGGCAACACGCAGACTAATACGAGAAAACTGAGAAAAAGTTATACGCAAAGTAAAAAGAATCGGAGGGAGTATTGTCGTGTATGCACACACCCTTCTTTCATTAGTTTAGATGAACCATTGATGATCAATTCGGACCAGTGCATGCGATTAAAATTAATTTTACCTAAATAGATGGTGCAGAATAAACTACAACGACTAGATTTGCAACCACGGGATGCTGACGATATCTTCAAAGAACATTGCAACAACAGCTAGGCTTCACAACAACATATGGTAAGCCAGTGTGTTTTAGTACATGTGAAATGTAATGCGAGTGGGCTGCTTTCTTGGCTTGTGCCCTCAACGTGTAATCCTACCGAATTACAAATAGTTTAGTTGTCTACTTTGCTGTATTGCTTGATTTGAATGCTTATTTGTTGTTACGCTATACCTGAGTTGGCCAACATGTCAGCAGTGCCTGCTGTACTATCGTAAAGAAATGCATGCCTATTTCATTTGAGTCCTTAACTTTTCCTCTCAACTTCATCACAAGACTGTCTTCGTAGTTTATATGAGGCCACACTATTAAGTGCTTTCTCAGATTATTTCAACTGCTTAGATGCCTTGGCAACTTAAATATAGCGGTTGTACACTCCCTTTCAACTAGGTATGTCAACTGGGTCCGGTTTAATCCCGATTAAAGTCCACTAGTGGTATGATAGTTCAAAAGAGTTTTTGTTTTTTTGAGGAAAATGAACTAGGGAGGTAGCAAAAACTAACTAGATGGGACTGGCGGATTTCATTTATTTGCCACTTACATCCCTAGTTTCATCTTACCATTTTAATTTCTTTTCGGCTGATGCTGCTTCGAACCATTTAAATATAGTTTGCCATGCTCGGCAATAATTCATCCGTCGTTTACCATGTAAGCTTACTGCCTGGATCATACGATAACTATCTCTTACTGATGTCCAGCGGAAACCTTTCAGGATGCCGTTCACACTAGGACACAATGTACAACCCCAGAATCTATTTGTGGAAGCAGTGCGCCATCCATGTTACCAGATGGTAGCAGTTCAGAGGCAACACCGCCGGAGAGCAGTCTGAGCACATATATTATAGTGCTTGAGGCTCTACTAGAGGCAGAAAGAGATGGTGTGGCTTCCATGAATGAGGTAATATTTATCTTGAGGCTGGAAATTACGGAATTAGAGGCACACATTATGCAAGCAACCCGAGAATTGGAGGAAGTAAGAATGTTGCATTTGAAGACGGAGGAGGTCCTGCTGTTTCTGCTATCTGAAGCCCAAGATAATCCCGGTTCTTCTTTAGATACCAGTTGAAATTTTCATTAGATTATTGTACTTGCATGTTGTGTCATGTCTCTGAATGGATTATGTTGCAAGACCCCCTATGTTGTCCATGTGTTGTAATGATCCGAATTTTTTAGGCAAGGTAATCCTCAGTACTTGTATGATTGACATAAGGTGAACTGTTTGTCGTGTGAGCATATTGTATTGGATGAAATAACTATTTGACTCAGAGTGTATCCAACCTACTGAATTGGAAGATCACGGCATTTCTAAATCATAATCATATATAAAGGTGGAATAAATCTTTGTTGTGGTTTTGAAGAAATAAATAACAAAACGTATAATTATCTGTGGATATTCGTAATCGAATACAAATTGGATTTGAATTTAGTTTGCCAGGTCCCAGGGCAAACGTGAATGCTAATTCTCCCAAGTTCTGAACGAAGCGGCTAAACACCCACTATAATTTGTGGGCTGCTCGAAGCAAGTGTTTGCGAGATGGAAATTACTGTCTACCCCTGACACTTGACATCCTTATCGACATGATTTACACTGCTGTCGATAGGGGTAGACTAGTAACTTCAATCAGACGTGACATGACGGCCTCTGAGCCCATTCAAACACGGTGGGCGCCAAATGTGGGCGACAAAACACATTTGATTCAAGCTCGTCCGAAAGACATGTGTCTCTTCCTCCATTTCCCCATTCATACATGGTGGGCGGCAAAACAAACTCTCCTTGTCCGAAATCGATGTAGGCTTATATTTTAAATAGGGGCAGATGTGTAACTTCCATCAGACGTGACACAACCGCCCTACCTGTCGGCCCCGTTCATACACCGTGGGCGCCAACCGTGGGCGACAAAACACCCTCTCCTCGCCCGAAATCGATGTAGGCTAATATTTTAAATAGGGGCAGATGTGTAACTTCCATCAGACATGACACAACCACCCTACCTGTCAGCCCCGTTCATACACCGTGGGAGCCAACCGTGGGCGGCAAAACACCCTCTCCTCGCCCGAAATAGTTACCGGCAAATATTTGGGAGATGTGAGATAACCGTCCTATCCCCAACCGATGCGATGTCCGAAATTTTAAACGGGGGATAAGTTCGTAACTTTCCCCCATTTCATAGAAGCGCGTCCCAAAGTTTGAGATCCCCCTCCCCTCCATTTCCACATTCATACACTGTCGGCGGCATGACAACCTCCGCACTGCGACCAGCCTCCTCCGTCCGCCACCCCATCCTCCACCTTGCCGGAGCCGCTACCCCTACCCCGTCATCCACTGCAAGAGATGGACGTCTCTCATCCACGGCGCTAGACCAGGATCCTTTTATCGCCTCCTCTCGCTTCATCGGCGCCATCGTCCACCTTGCCATTGCCGCTCCTACGACCGCCTCATCCACGACAATAGGATATATCCCCCGACCCGGCCATCTGCCATCTAAAGTCTTCTTCCCCGCCGCCGACAACCATTGCACCCACAACACCCTCAACGTATCAGCATAGGCCTACACGACATCGCAAGAGAGGTGGTACTCTTCCATATGTGCTTAAGTTATTGATCTCACTCATAAAATAGATCGTAATTTGTTTACTGTACTTTTCTTGTCCGTACCAAATCGTAGTGGCTAGTTGAAAGCAGACATTGGTTGCGAAGTAGCTTTGTCCGGTTTGCACCTTCAGATCCGCCATGGTATGGGCACTATACTCGTAAAGCTTATGGTTTCCCCCCTTTATATTCACTACCATCATCGTAGGTGCTTCGTGTCGTGCTAGCACTGCTCCTCAAGACCTCAACCCAAAGCTTACGTGTTGAAATACGAATCTGATATGATGCTCATATCACTAAAACAGAGAACATTTAATTGGTCACCTAATGTTCCTATTTTCGTTTCGAAAAGCATGTGCGCCACCCACTGGTCCAGCTAGTTCCACTTGCCTGTTTTTTCTCTTGATGCTTAGGGTTTTCCCCTTTTATCTACTCTACTATGATCTGTGTAGGTGCTTTCTATTGTACTAGCATTACTCCACCCTTCAAGCTAAACAACACAACACTCAGAATTCGAAAGCTTAGTTGTTCAAATATGATTGTGATATGATACTGATATTAGTTAACCGACACATTTAATTGGTTAGCTAAAGGTCCCACTTGAGTTTCCAAATGCATGTCGCGACATATAGAGAGACAGCATAATTGCATTTCTTTGTCACTT
Organism: Triticum urartu; assembly: GCF_056163025.1. NCBI lineage: Eukaryota > Viridiplantae > Streptophyta > Magnoliopsida > Poales > Poaceae > Triticum > Triticum urartu. The sequence goes on from NC_141879.1 coordinate 542,171,170, forward strand.
GTTGACCGTACTTTCTTCTCCATACCAAATCTTAGTTGTTATTTCAAAGCAAACATCGGTTGCTAACTACCCTTTGCGCAGTTTGCAGCTTCAGATCTGCCATCCCACTGCCACGGTCAACACTGTACTCATCATGCTTATGTTTTCCCCATTTTATGATGACCACAATCAGCCTACGTGGTTTGTGTCGTAATAGCACTGCTCCACCCATCGAGCTAAACAAGCTTAGTTGTATAAATTCATATATGATATTATTGCTGATATTAGTAAAACTGAGAGATGTTTAATTGGTTAGCTAAATGTTCCTACTTTAGTTTCGAAATGCATGTGAGCCACATATGGAGAGACCGGAAATAATAGTATTTCTCTGTGCGCTCTGGTTCATCATGGGTGGCCAACCGACATTGTATTAAAAGACTTGTAATATCTTCAATCTGCTTGCTCTTCTGCTCTTCTTTAAGATGATACTCTTCTCTTGCGGTCAACTGGTCAGGTCGAGTTGTTCTCCCTTAGTATATTTTGAATCTGTCAGGTCAGGTCAACTTGTTCTTCTTTACTATATGTTGAAGCTATCATCTGCGAAGTATCATCACTTTTGGAGCTCTCATATTTTGAGTAGTAGGCCACATTATATTAATGCACACAACAAATTACAGCATGCATGGCATCTTTTAAAAGAATTGCAGAGATAACACAAAGGGGTTTACAGGGAGGCAGTATTGGATTAGAATCACTTCTGCATTACAAAGAAAATCTCACTTGTTTTTATGTTTTCATGCATGTCAGATATTGAACATTATCAAAATGAATATGAGAATGGGTGCACGAGAGTAATATTGCAGAATGATCCACTGCCTAACAAACTTGGCATGGTGGAGGATGGCCTATCTTATTCACCCATCAAGGTGCTTGCTCTAACTTTGCAAAGTTGTATTGGTCGCACATATTTTGCTTCTGACCTCTTGCATTACTTCTACTTTGTTACACCATCTGCTTAGTTTAAGCATATTATATGAGTATATGCCATACCTATCCATTTTCTGTACCTATTCCATGTGTCGTCACACTATCTTTTTCCAGCCAAATGTTGTTCTTTCATAATAGGTGTCCAAAAGGAAGAGGGTGAGTGCAGGTCGTCAAGGAGTACAAACTAGGTATTTGGAAAAGGTAGTGATACCTATTAAATCAGATAGATCAGCAGCCACAGAAAACACAGGCCCAACTGTACCACACTTTACCCCTACTCCAGTGGCCAAACCCCTATTAGAACTGCTGGGAGCCCAGCGTCAGGTACTGTCTATGATATCAATTCAAAATTTGAACTCCTAAATTTCTGCTTGTGCCTTACCTTCTCTCTTGTATGAAAATTAATTTCAGATGAATCTCCTTGCTCAAAGGATCATACGATCTCAAAACAATAATGGGCTCTGCATTGCTCTTGTCAGTACCTCTCTCCCTTTTGCCTTGTAACGCTGTACTTAATTAATTGCTATTTGATCATGTATCATCAGTCTACACCTGAGCTTCATTACCCTCTATTTCTTCCAATATTATTTGATCTATATTTACTCTTTGCAAAATGTAGAATAATGGCAACGCTTATAAAGAATTTTCTTTGGGGAATTTATTGAATTATCCTTCCATCAACATGGAGAAGGGCTTTGTCCAGCCCGTGTTAACATGTAATGTAAGTTCATCCTTCTCAAGACTTCAAACTTTGTTCTAGTATAGATTTGGATAGGCATCATTTCCCCCACTGTTGTTTGCTTTGCTGCTTACATCTGATTGGATGTTTGCAACAACTACCAGTTTCAAATTGTAGTTGTAAAAACATGTTCCTTATGCAGAACAGATCCATTTATTTGCTTATATAATTGTGAAACCTGTTACGTGTCTCCTTTTTTCTCTTTCAGACTCGTATCTCTTACGCCAGGCAGAACTTTAGGGAAGATAGTGAGCCAAACCATCTTGAGGACATCGAGATGACCCCAAGGTCCTGTCTTGATGAAGACAGTGAGTTGAAGCTACTCACCAGCAGGTTTAAGACAACCTCTGTGCAGTCGCTGCCTCAATCAGTTTGACTTCTTCAGTCCCAACTTAAAGCGGAAAGGCTTGCTTCAGCTCAGCTCCGACTTGAAGTCAAAGATGCAATGAAGATGTCAGAGGACTGCCGTGCGCACCATCATGACTTAAATCTAGTGTTGATGCATCTATCGTTGACACAACTGAGGTCTACTCAGCTTCTTCAGCTGTTTGGGGGGGGGGGGGCTGACTTGGCCAGGCCTAGTGCCTTCTGAAGTGCTCTCAGTTTTGTATATTCTTTTGTCGGCACATTTATTTGCACTGGTGGCGAACTTTGATGCCCAGTGGATGTAATATGTGTGATAGCCATGATAGCCTAGCGTAAGCTGCTTGCTTATTTTATTTCCTTGTTGTCTTGTTTATTTGTTTGCTTCTAGTCAATGCAGTTCTTTTTCTGCGGTTTGCTAGTGGCTGCAATAACCTATTTTTTAAAACTAGGCCACAATAACCATGGGCTAATATTTACTGTAGTGACACTGGGCCTCCTACGGGCCGTAGAAACAGTGGGCCTTCTACGGGCCGTAGAAACGACGGGCCTTCTACGGGCCGTAGAAACAATGGGCCTTCTACGGGCCGTATCATCAATGGGCCTTATACGGGCAGTATGATCGATGGCCAAACATGGGCCAATAAAAGGCCGCATTATGGCCGTAAATGGGCTAGAGTTGGAACCGTCCGTTCATGGGCCGACCATAACGGGCCATCGTTAATAGGCCGTATTTGATGGCGCTATGAAAACGGCCCAACGTATTAACGGACCACAAATGGGCCGACTGTAACCACGGGCTGAATTTGGCCCACAAGCAGAAAATGACAGTAATGGGCCGTAAGTAAACGAATGCTGGAAATGAGCCCAAGAATAAATGGGCTCTGAGAAGGCCAAAGGATAACATGGGCTGGAAACGGCCCAACAGAATAACGGGCCGTTAATGGGTATAAAGTGATACACTATTCATTATGGGCCAGTTTCACCACGGGCCGTTAATGTGTGTAAAGTGATTCACTGTTCATTACGGGCCAGTTTCACCACGGGCCGTTAATAGGCCAAGAGTTACATAGGGCCTCATATGGGCCGAAAGATGTCATGGGCCATACATGGGCCAGAAGTGAAAACGGGCTGGAATCATATTGGGTGGCCCAGATGACGCTACTAGGCCTAATTCGGATAGGGCGTAACGGGCCTTGGGTTAGCGGGCTGTAAATGGGCTATATGTGGACATGCCATTAACAGGCTTTACATGGGCCGGCCCGCCACCTTTTGACCAAGTCAAACGGGCCGGCCTTTTCACAGGAATGGGCCTCTGTTGGTCCGTGCCACGTGCCGACGTATCATAGGCGCCTATCTGACCCACTGACGAGCTGACACGTGTTTCGTCCGGCCAATAAGAATTTTACACATGGAAATTTCCCATTGGTCGGGGCTGTTAACAGGTTATCGGATCCAAAACCCGACCCGATAGCTTAACGGCGTTCCGTTATGGTGGATGCCACATGTCGGTCACCCTTGACGAAAACACTTCTGTGACGCGCGATTTATCGTCATGGAAGTGGACACTTCCGTGATGATAATTTTGGTAATGTCATGGAACACTTCTACGACAGCACAAGTATGACTATCTTGATTCTGTCATAAATTTGTCATGGATGTACATGGATGACAAAAAACGCGACCTACTGTGAAAAACACGTATCATCACAGAAGTGTATTTTTTTTGTAGTGCAAGATGGACGCCGAGAAGCTGGTGAAGGAGGGCCGCCGCAGGGCAAGGAGCATCGCCACCCTGAAATGTATTATGAGGGTGTCCTGACGGGTGCCTGTCTTGTGGCGGACGAGTGTGCGAAGGATGTAATTTTTGGATGAACTTTCTCGTGTGATCCTTGATTATGAAAACTTGTTCATGTTCGCTATGCAACGCTTGTTTGAATTTAAAATATTACCTTCTGTGCGGCTGTTTATCAAATCTGAGAGATGGCCAGTCGTCGGCTTCTGCCCCCATGCCACGAGTGCTAGGGTGTTCGGGATAAATCTGAGCACTCTTTTTCCCATTGTTGGGTCCTTCGAGGGAGGTGCTCAGCGCAACGAACAAGGCAATCGGACTATAATGCTTTATCACTCTCACTTAGCCATAGAAGTCTACAATTTTAAATTTTCGCGAAGCCCCTAGTATTCGGAAGGCCGAATTCGGGGCGCTATACACGCCTAAGCCGGACAAAGCCAACTCCTCGCCCAAAGCGGCATAAGTCTTTAGGGACTCGAAACCTCTCGAACAGCGACCAGCTCTCGCCTTATCATGACAGTCAGTTTTAGCTTTCTCTACTGAGGTGCTTTCCTAGATGATCTGGGGCACAATCGCAGTAGTTCTCCCAGTGCTACCTTAGCCGATATAGCGGAACATAAGGTACCAAAACATGGGAGCCGGGCAAACCCAACTATTGACCCAAGACATGATTCGGAGCTGATGCATATAATGCTATAAGTTCGGGGTGCCGCACTGTCGAAAGTGTTCGGACTTCTCACGCCGTATTATGGGGTACACTTAAGCCCCTAGCATATTGGCCGTACCAGAGTGTACGGGTGCTGAATGTCATGAATGAACATATATATAAAAAGAATAGAGAATGCGGTAATAGTCTAGTGCTATGCATTGTTTACTTAAAAAGATGCGTCGAAGCAGAATGATACAAGTAGTGCGATAAGCAAAAAGTAGGACTATTTGACATGTCCCCTCCAAGGGCAAGCTGAGGAATGGTATTTAAAGCAGGTATTTCACTCGTTATCAGAGACCACCTGGGAATTCCATGATGCGAAGTAGCTTTCTGCCTCCTTGGTTGTTGTATCGTGTGTTCGGCAATCGTACTGCCGGACGGGGTTTCTAGAGAGTAAAGTCCTAAAAGAGAGAAAAAATAATAAGGCGGGAAGCCCCTAGTGCGGTTGAGCCGCGTTTTGAAGCGTGCAGTAGTCGTGCCCCCCCACCTATGCCCATGGTATTTTCAATGCGTAATTATGTACGCGTGGCACGGATTATATCCTTTGGCCGGACTGTTGGACTATGAAGATACAAGATTGAAAACTTCGTCCCGTGTCCGGATGGGACTCTCCTTGGCGTGGAAGGCAAGCTTGGCAATACGGATATGTAGATCTCCTTCCTTGTAACCGACTCTGTGTAACCCTAGCCCCCTCCGGTGTCTATATAAACCGGAGGGTTTAGTCCGTAGGAGGAACAACAACAATCATACCATAGGCTAGCTTCTAGGGTTTAACCTCTCTGATCTCGTGGTAGATCAACTCTTGTACTACTCATATTATCAAGAACAATCAAGCAGGACGTAGGGTATTACCTCCATCAAGAGGGCCCAAACCTGGGTAAACATCGTGTCCCATGCCTCCTGTTACGATCCGCCTAGACGCACAGTTCAGGACCCCCTGCCCGAGATCCGCCGGTTTTGACACCGACATTGGCGCTTTCATTGAGAGTTCCTCTGTGTCGTCATCGTTAGGCTTGATGGCTCCTTCGATCATCAATAGCGATGCAGTCCAGGGTGAGACTTTTCTCCCCGGACAGATCTTTGTATTCGGTGGCTTCGCACTGCGGGCCAACTCGCTTGGCCATCTGGAGCAGATTGAGAGTTACGCCCCTGGCCAGCAGGTCAGGTTCGGAAGCTTAAACTACACGGCCGACATCTGCGGAGACTTGATCTTTGACGGATTCGAGCCCCTGCCGAGTGCGCCGCACGGTCTAGATGAGCATGATTTAGCTCTACCATCGGACAGTGTTCAGGAGGCCGCACCGGCAACCGCTCCTACCCTCAATTCGGAGCCAATTGCACCATCCATGGACGGGTGGATAGACCCCGCCACGGAGGCCGCATTCTCAGCGGCGATCGAGCCGAGTATTGACATTACCCTTCACGAGAGCCGTGATGCCAAACTGCTGGATTCTTCCCCGGCCACGGACTCTGAACCGCCTGCGCCCGTACCTATCGAATCCGACTGGGCGCCGATCATGGAGTTCACCTCCGCAGATATCTTTCAGCACTCGCCCTTCGGTGACATACTGAACTCATTAAGGTCTCTCTCCTTGTCAGGAGAGCCCTGGCCAAACTATGTCCGGCAGGATTGGGATGCGGATGATGAAGAAATTCGCCGCCCACCCACCACCCACTTAGTAGCCACTGTCGACGATTTGACCGACATGCTCGACTTCGACTCTGAAGACATCGACGGTATGGACGACGATGAAGGAGACGAACAAGAACCACTGCCCACAGGGCACTGGACAGCCACCTCATCATATGATATATACATGGTGGACACACCCAAAGAAGGCAATGGCGATGGGACAATAGAGGATGACCCCTCCAAGAAGCAACCCAAGCACCGACGTCAGCGGCGCCGCTCTAAGTCTCGCCAAGGCAAAAGCGGTGATACCGGCACAGGAGGTAATAGCACTCTGGACAGTGCCGAAGATGACGATAATCCCCTCCAGCAAGATTTAGAGCAGGAGGATGGAGAAGCCAGCCCTCCTGAGAGAGCGGCAGATGGAGAGGCGGAGGATGATAATTACACGCCTCCCTCCGAAGATGAGGCAAACCTCGACGATGACGAATTTGTTGTGCCTGAGGATCCCGTCGAGCAAGAGCGCTTCAAGCGCCAGCTTATAGCCACGGCAAATAGCCTTAAGAAAAAGCAACAACAGCTTCAAGATGATCAAGATTTGCTAGCTGACAGATGGACTGAAGTCCTTGCGGCCGAGGAATATGAACTCGAACGCCCCTCCAAGAGTTACCCAAAGCGCAGGTTGCTACCCCGACTAGAGAAGGAAGCATTAAAACCTACATCTCCAGCGTATGACGCGGCTGATTAGCCACCTCGTGGCCACGACAGAGAGGCATTTCAGCCAAAAGCTCAGCCCGCACCCCGACGCCACTCAAATAAAAATGTCAAGGCATGGGGAAACATGCTAGGCCTGCAAGACGTATTGGAGGACAAAGCGAAACATGCAAGATCGATCTACGGATCACGAGGGCGCGCCACTATGCGAGACGATAACCGTCATGCCGGATACAGTAAAAGTAAATCCGGCCGGGCCGAACAGAGCGGACTAGACTCATTTGAGCTGCGTCGCGACATAGCCCAGTACAGAGGCGCCGCACACCCCCTATGCTTCACAGACGAAGTAATGGATCACCAAATCCCAGAGGGTTTCAAACCCGTAAATATCGAATCATACGACGGCACAACAGATCCTGCGGTATGGATCGAGGACTTCCTCCTGCATATGCACATGGCCCGAGGTGACAATCTACACGCCATCAAATACCTCCCACTCAAACTCAAAGGACCAGCTCGGCATTGCCTCAACAGCCTGCCAGCAGAATCCATTGGATGTTGGGAAGATCTGGAAGCCGCATTCCTCAACAACTTCCAGGGCACTTATGTGCGACCACCAGATGCTGATGACTTGAGCCACATAATTCAGCAGCCAGAGGAATCGGCCAGGCAATTCTGGACACGGTTCCTGACAAAGAAAAATCAAATCATTGACTGTCCAGATGCAGAGGCCCTAGCAGCTTTTAAGCACAACATTCGCGACAAGTGGCTCGCCCGGCACCTTGGCCAGGAAAAGCCGAAATCTACGGCAGCCCTCACGACACTCATGACCCGCTTTTGCGCGGGAGAGGACAGCTGGCTGGCTCGCAGCAATAACATATCAAAGAACCATGGTACTTCGGATACCAAGGATAGCAATGGCACGTGACGTCGCAACAAACAGAAGCGCCGCATGAACAGCGACAATACCGAGGATACAGCAGTCAACTCCGGATTCAGAGGCTCTAAACCCGGTTAGTGAAAAAAGCCATTCAAAAGAAGCACTCCGGGCCCGTCTAGTTTGGACTGTATACTCGATCGCTCGTGTCAAATATACGGCACCCCCGACAAGCCAGCCAACCACACCAACAAGGAATGTTGGGTGTTCAAGCAGGCCGTCAAGTTAAATGCCGAAAACAAAGACAAGGGGTTACATAGCGATGACGAGGGGGAGCCCCGGCCGCCAAACACCGGAGGACAGAAGAGGTTTCCCCCACAAGTGCGGATGGTGAACATGATATACGCAACCCACATCCCCAAGAGGGAGCGAAAGCGTGCGCTAAGGGACGTATATGCATTGGAGCCAGTCGCCCCAAAGTTCAACCCATCGTCCTCCTGTCCGATCACCTTCGATCGCAGGGACCACCCCACCAGTATCCGTCATGGTGGATTCGCCACACTGGTCCTAGACCCAATCATCGACGAGTTTCACCTCACTCGAGTCCTTATGGACGGCGGCAGCAGCCTAAACCTGCTTTATCATGACACAATGCGCAAAAATGGATATAGACCCCTCAAGGATCAAACCCACAAAAACGACCTTCAAAGGTGTCATACCAGGTGTAGAGGCCCATTGCACAGGCTCAGTCACACTGGAAGTGGTCTTCGGATCCCCGGATAACTTCCGAAGCGAGGAGTTAATCTTTGATATAGTCCGGTTCCGCAGTGGCTATCATGCACTGCTCGGGCAAACCACATTTGCGAGATTCAATGCGGTACCGCATTATGCATACCTCAAGCTCAAGATGCCAGGACCTCGGGGGGTCATCACATTCAATGGAAACACAGAGCGTTCTCTCCGCATGGAGGAGCACACTGTGGCCCTCGCGGCAGAAGCACAAAGCAGCCTCTTCAGGCAATCCACCAGTTCGGTGAGTAAACACCCAGACACCGTCAAGCGCGCCCGGAGTAATCTGCAACAAGACCGCATGGCATGTTCCGAGCTCGCATAGCAATGCTGCCCCCACCCCAGTCCCAACGAAACAGCAAAATCCGTGCCACGCGTACATAATTACGCATTGAAAATACCATGGGCATAGGTGGGGGGGGCACGACTACGGCACGCCCCAAAATGCGGCTCAACCGCACTAGGGGTTTCCCGCCTTATTATTTTTTCTCTCTTTCAGGACTTTACTCTCTGGAAACCCCGTCCGGCAGTACGATTGCCGGACACACGATACAACAACCAAGGAGGTAGAAAGCTACGTCGCATCATGGAATTCCCAGGTAGTCTCTGATAATGAGTGAAATACCGCTTTAAATACCATTCCTCAGCTTGCCCTTGGAGGGGACATGTCAAATAGTCCTAGTTTTTGCTTATCTCACTACTTGTATCATTCTTCTTTGACACACCTTTTTAAGTAAACAATGCATAGCACTAGACTATTACTGCATTCTCTATTCTTTTTATATATATGTTCATTCATGACATTCAGCACCCGTACACTCTGGTATGGCCAATATGCCAGGGGCTTAAGCGTAGCCCATTATACGACGTGAGAAGTCCGAACACTTTCGACAGTGCGACACCCCGAACTTATAGCATTATATGCATCAGCTCCGAATCATGTCTTGGATCAATAGTTGGGTTTGCCCGACTCCCATGTTTTGGTACCTTACATTCCATTATATCGGCTAAGGTAGCACTGGGAGAACTACTGCGATTGTGCCCCGGTTCATCTAGGCAAGCACCTCAGTAGAAAAAGCTAAAACTGACTGTCATGATAAGGTGAGAGCTGGTCGCTGTTCGAGAGGTTTCGAGTCCCTAAAGACTTATGCCGCTTAGGGCGAGGAGTTGGCTTTGTCCGGCTTAGGCGTGTATAGCGCCCCAAATTCAGCCTTCCGAATACTAGGGGCTTCGCCAAAATTTAAAATTGTAGACATCTATGGCTAAATGAGAGTGATCAAGCATTATAGTCTGATTGCCTTGTACGTTGCACTAAGCGCCTCCCTCGAAGGAGCCAATAATGGGAAAAAGAGTGCTCAGATTTATCCCGAACACCCCAGCACTCGTGGCATGGGGGCAAAAGCCGACGACTGGCCATCTCTCAGATTTGATAAACAGCCGCATAGAAGGTAATATTTTAAATTCAAACTAGCGTTGCATAGCGAACATGAACAAGTTTTCATAATCAAGGATCACACGAGCAAGTTCATTCAAAAATTACATCCTTCGCACACTCTTCCGCCACAAGACGGGCACCCTTCAGGACACCCTCATAATACATTTCAGGGTGGCGATGCTCCTTGCCCTGCGGCGGCCCCTCCTTCACCAGCTTCTCGACGTCCATCTTGGCTCAGTGCACCTTCGCACAGGCAAAAGCCCGGCGTGCACCTTCGATGCAGACGGACCGCTTTATGACTTCCAGCCGTGGGCAGGCATCCACAAGCTGCCTCACCAGGCTTAAGTAGTTGCTGGGAAGGGAGTCGTTAGGTCACATCCGGACTATAAGGCCCCTCATGGCCTGTTCGGCCGCCTTGTGCAGCTCGACCAGTTGCTATAGTTGGTCGCTCACAGGCATCGGGTGTTCGGTCCCAGTATACTGAGACCAGAACAACTTCTTCGTCGAGCTTCCCTCCTCGGCCTGGTAGTACTTTGCGGCATCCGACACACTGCGGGTCAAATCTGCGAACGCTCCTGCAGAGCTCTGGACTCTAGTAAGTAACAAGTAATTTACTTTCACATGCTTGCTTTGCATAATGAATGCCTTACCTGCCGCTATCTTCCTCATCGCCTCAATTTCTTGGAGGGCCTTTTGGGCTTCGGCCTTGGCATGCTTTGTGCTCTCGAGGGCCGCGGCAAGCTCAAACTCTCGCGTCTTCGAGTCAAGCTCCAAAGTCTTGTGCTTCTTCACGAGAGCCTGGACCTCTTGCTGCACCTCGCCCACCCATGCCTCTTGTTTTTCCCGCTCGGTGCGCTCCCCGACCGCTTTGTTTTTGGCCTCGGACAGCTCTTGCTTCAGGGTCGCCACTTCGGTCGTGCCCCTGGCACATCCATGATGATCCTATCATTTTGCAACCGCATCTTTATATATATATATATAGACAAGGTATTACTTACCTTTGTTCTCCTCGAGCTGCCTCTTGGCAAGGCCGAGCTCTTTCTCGGACCGTCCGAGGTTCTACTTTAGTGCGGCGACCTCCGCAGTCAGTGCGGCAGAGGTCAGCAGTGAAGCCTGCATACGCATATAGACATACTTGTATTAGACTCATGTAGATATTATTTGATCCTCTATTCGGCTTTTCTTTGTGAACACCAAACAGAGCATCATGGGCTACTATCTATGCGGTAATATTTTCCTATATTTTAAACACTTACCTCCGAGCCTGTTAGAAGGCTGGCACAGGCTTCAGTCAGTCCGATCTTGGCGGACTGAACCTTCTTGATCACCGCACTCATAATAGTGCGGTGCTCTTTGTTGATGGAAGCGCCGCGAAGCGCTCCCAGCAGGTTGTAAAGTGCCTTTGGATGGACAGAGGTCACCGGCACGGGCGGCTTGCCCCTCTTGGAAGGGGGCCGCCTGCCGAAGTCCGGAACCACTGGAGGTTCCGGTGCGGTGTTCGGCTGAGGGCCGAACTTCGAGACCTTGGGAGTCTTGCTCCCTTTGCGCCTGGAGTCCGGAAGGTCGCCTTGAGGCGCCTCCAGGACTATCTCCCCCCAGCTCGGTGCCCCTTGAGACAATACCTCAACATTGTCCGTAGGGTGAGGAGAGGAGGCGGTTGGAAGTGTATCACTATTCATATCCGACGAGTCCAAGGAACCGCCCGACGAGGATACGTCGATATGGGCTCGGGGCGGACTGCATGATCATATTCGGCGTTAGGGAAAGCAGTGCAATAAAAGTATGCTATGAGTTACTCTGGTATCTGAACACTTACGACTTCGCCAGGGGCTTGTCCCTGAGTAACCACTCCTCTTCGCTGTCGGTGGCAGTGGTGGAACAGTCCAGAAGGAGAGTCCTTCCCCTCTTGGACCCTTCGGCCTCCCCGGTTGGGGCGGCCTTCCTTTTCTTGTCTCCCTCGGCTGGAGGGGGAGAACCGTCATCTTCCTCCTCCTCGTTTTCACGGGAGGAGTGCGTCTCGGAGTTATCGGACGATGAGTCCGATACCAACTGGCGCCGGGAACTCTTTCGGGTTCCCGTGGCCTTCTTCTTGATCTTCTTCTCCGGCACCTCATAAGGAGCCGGAGTCCACATCTCTGTCAGGAGAGCGTCTGCAGGGTCTTCGGGCAGAGGGGCCGGACAGTCAATCTGCTCCGATGTCTCCACCCAGTCCTGTCAAAGGCATGGAAGCTCAGACCCCGCACATGGTTAAACAATGGAAAATAAATACCCTACGAGGTGTACAGAACTTACCGGATTCGCAGGGCGCGTCGCGCTTAGCCCGCGGTCCTCGGTAAGGGGAGGGGGGACCTCGGCGCCCTTGAACAGCACCTTCCAGACGTCCTTATGCATCATGTCGAAGAACTCGCGTAGAGTCTGGTGCTGGGCCGGGTCGAACTCCCATAAGTTGAAAGCCCGTTGTTGGCACGGGAGGATCCGGCGGAAGAGCATGACCTAGACTATGTTGACAAGCTTGAGTTTCTTGCTTATCATATTCCGGATACACTTCTGGAGTCCGTCCAGCTCCACCGATGAGCCACAGGATAGGCCCTTGTCCTTCCAGAAAGTAAGCCGAGTGGGGATTCCGGATCGAAACTCGGGGGCCGCCACCCAGTTGGTGTCGCGTGGCTCGGTGATGTAGAACCACCCCGATTGCCACCCCTTTATGGTCTCCACGTAGGAGCCCTCGAGCCATGTAACATTGGGCATTTTGCCCACCATGGCTTCGCCGCATTCCGCTTGTTGGCCGCCTACTACCTTCGGTTTGACATTGAAGGTCTTTAGCCACAGGCCGAAGTGGGGCCGGAAGCGGAGGAAAGCCTCGCACACGACGATGAACGCCGAGATGTTGAGGATGAAATTCGGGGCCAGACCATGGAAGTCCAGCCCATAATAGAACATAAGGCCGCGGACGAATGGATGGAGGGGAAACCCCATTCCGCGGACGAAGTGGGTGAGGAAAACCACCCTTTCGTAAGGTTCCGGGGTAGGGACGATCTGCCCCGCGGCTGGCAGCCGGTGCGCGATATCCGCGGCTAAGTATCCGGCCCCGCGTAGCTTTTTGATGTCTCCCTCCGTGACGGAGGAGACCATCCACTTGCCTCCCGCTACGGACATGTTTGGAGAGGGTTGAGGAGAAGGATGTGGACTTGGGTGCTGGAGCTCGAGTGCACGAGAATGGATGAGCAAGGAGGAAGAAGGCGTGGGTATAAAAAGGTGAACCCTTATCCCTATATAAGGGCAGACAAAATTATGCGCCCCACCAGCCTGGTAAAACTCGCTTATTCCCCAAGCGTCGTAATTGATGGCGCGGTTGGGTTACCCACGTCCGTATTGATGGGAATCCCGTAATAAGGGGACACGATCTCTGCTTCGACAAGACGTGCCAAGGAAACCGCCTCGCGAAACACGCTGAGGTTGGTTGTGAAAAACGATTCGAATGGTGACCTGGCTGTGGTGTGATGTTACGGTACGGAATACATCGGTAGATTAGATTTGTGAAAATATTATTCTCTCTACGGTTGTATGTGGAACTTGTTTTGCAGAGCCAGACATGATCCTAGTGTTCAAAATCTTCTATGAAGTATTCGAAGGAGGAACCCGCCTTGCAATGCCGAAGACAATCTGCGGGCCGGACTCATCGTCATTGAAGCCTGGTTCAGGGGCTACTGAGGGAGTCCTGGATTAGGGGGTATCCGGACAGCCGGATTATATCCTTTGGCTGGACTGTTGGACTATGAAGATACAAGATTGAAGACTTCGTCCCATGTCCGGACGGGACTCTCCTTGGCGTGGAAGGCAAGCTTGGCAATACGGATATGTAGATCTCCTTCCTTGTAACCGACTCTGTGTAACCCTAGCCCCCTCCGGTGTCTATATAAAACAGAGATTTAGTCTGTAGGACGAAAATCAACAATCATACCATAGGCTAGTTTCTAGGGTTTAGCCTCTCTGATCTCGTGGTAGATCAACTCTTGTACTACTCATATTATCAAGAACAATCAAGCAGGACGTAGGGTATTACCTCCATCAAGAGGGCCTGAACCTGGGTAAACATCGTGTCCGTAAGACTGAATGATTTTACTTTATGTTGTCAAACAATAAATTCATTGGAAAGTGTTGGTATGGAAGGCACCCGTGGATACGGCTAGCCATGGAAAGTGAAAGTATGGTTGAAAAAGGAATAAATTTTAATTTATGTTTGGGAACCTCCTATGATATATCTAGCATGGAAAGTATTGGGAACTACTTTATCATTTTCATTGACAGGAAAAGCATGCCTCCCAAAATGTTTTTATCTCTATCTTTTTCGCTTTGAGCTTTGGCACCTCTACAAATCCCTACTTCCTTCGTCGAAAGGCCTTTCTTTTACTTTATGCAATTTTTATTTTTTATTTGAGTCTCCATCTTCTCTTATAAAGCACCAACTAAGGGGCACTATGACCGTACTTGAGCATTGGGTATAGCTAATATGCGAGTGTGTTTCATGAATGGATCAATGATTGAGCATAATGGGCTAGGGATAACTTATTTTAGCGTTGATATTTTGAAAGATATAGTTGCTTGTTGATATGCTTGAGTATTGAAATTCTCATGTCAAAACTAGACTATTGCTTTGAACCATATAAAATTCCAAATGACCATGCTACAAAGAAAAGAATATGTGATGACATGTTAGGCAGCATTCCACATCAAAAATTCTGTTTTCATCATTTACCTACTCGAGGACGAGCATGAATTAAGCTTGGGGATGCTAATATGTCTCCAACGTATCTATAATTTCTGATTGTTCCATGCTGTCATAATATCATTCTTGCATGTTTTACAATCATTTTATAGTCATTCTATATCTTTTTTGGTACTAACCTATTGACATAGTGCCAAGTGCCAGTTGCGGTTTTCTACATGTTTTTTACATCACAGGAAATGAATACCAAATGGAGTCCAAATGCAGCGAAACTTTTTGTGGAATTTTTATGGACCAGAAGACACCCAACGGGCTGGAGAAGCACCTGGGGGGGGGGTGCCTCGAGGGGGCACAGTCCACCAGGCGCGCCCAGGTGGGTTGTGCCCACCTCGGTGGCCTCCCTCACCGCCTCTTTGCTCTATAAATACCCCAATATTCCAGAAACCCTAGGGGAGTCGACGAAAATCAATTCCAGCCGCCGCATGTTCTAGAACCACCAGATCCAATCTAGACACCATCATGGAGGGGTTCATCATGTCCATTGGTGCCTCTCCGATGATGCGTGAGTAGTTCATTGTAGACCTATGGTTTCGTAGTTAGTAGCTAAATGGATTCCTCTCTCTCTTTTGATTCTCAATACAATGGTCTCTTGGAGATCCATATGATGTAACTCTTTTTGCGGTGTGTTTGTTGGGATCCGATGAACTTTGAGTTAATGATCAGATCTATCTTTTTATCCATGAAACTTATTTGAGTCTTCTTTGATCTCTTATATGCATGATTGCTTATAGTCTCGTATTTCTTCTCCAATATTTGGGTTTTGTTTGCCCAACTTGATCTATTTATCTTGCAATGGGAAGATGTGCTTTGTGATGGGTTCTATCTTACATTGCTTGATCCCAGTGAGAGAAGGGGAACCGACACATGTGTATCATTGCTATTAAGGACAACAAGATGGGGTCTATTTCTACACAAATAGATCTTATCTACATCACGTCATCATTCTTATTGCATTACTCCGTTTCTCCATGAACTTAATACACTAGATGCATGCTGGATAGCGGTCGATGTGTGGAGTAATAGTAGTAGATGCAGGTAGGAGTTCGTCTACTAATCTTGGACGTGATGCCCATATAATGATCATTACCTAGATATCGTTATGATTATTTGAAGTTTTATCAATTGCCCAACAGTAACTCGTTTACCCACCGTTTGCTATTTTTCTCGAGAGAAGCCACTAGTCAAATCTATGGCCCCCGGGTCTCTTCTTTATTATATTTGCCTTCGCGATCTATTTTTATTTGCTTTTATTTTCAGATCTATTAAACCAAAAATACAAAAATACCTTGTTGTAATTTATTGTTATTTACTTTATCTCGTGTTCCCGCGAGATCTATTTATCCAATCTACTACAATTTTACCTATCTTTTTACCCGTGAGGGATTGACACCCCCTCTCTTACGTCGGGTTGCAAGTATTTGTTCTTTGTGTGCATGAGCTGTTTACGTGGTGTTGTGTGGTTCTCCTATTGGTTCGATAACCTTGGTATCATCACTGAGGGAAATACCTATTGTTGCTATGCTACATCATCCCTTCCTCTTTGGGGAAATACCGACGTAGTTCAAGCAAACATCAGCTTCCTCAAATTGCCCTAGTACTTCGTGAGCTATCACGCTGGATGCACACCCACTTAGTTTCTTTTTTAGCTTTCATACACTTAATTATAACTCTAGTGCATCTGTTGCATGGCAATCCCTACTCACTCACATTGATATCTATTGATGGGTATCTCCATAGCTTGTTAATATGCCTAGTTGATGTGAGAATTTCTCCTTCCTTTTGTCTTCTCCACAACCACCATATTCTATTCCACCTATAGTGCTATATCCGTGACTCACCCTCATGTATTGCGTGAAAATTGAATTTTTTTGAGAATACTAAAGTATGAAACAATTGCTTTACTAAAACCGGGGTTGTGCATGATGAAATACTTTGTGTGATGAAGATGGAGCATAGCAAGACTATATGAAATTGTAGGGATAACTTTCTTTCGCCATGTTATTTTGAGAAGACATGATTTCTTTATTAGTATCCTTGAAGTATTATTGTTTTTATGTCAATATTAAACTTTTTTTTGAATATTATGGATCTGAATATTCATGCCACAATAAAGAAGATTACATGGATAAATATGTTAGATAGCATTCGACATAATTTTTTTGTTTTTATCATTTACCTACTCGAGGACGAGCAGGAATTAAGCTTGGGGATGCTCGATACGTCTCCAATGTATCTATATTTTTTGATTGTTCCATGCTATTATATTATCAGTTTTGGATGGTTTATATGCATTAATATGCTATTTCATATTTTTTTGGGACTAACCTATTAACCTAGATCCTAGTGCCAGTTTCTGTTTTTCCTTGTTTTTGAGTTTTACAGAAAATGAATATCAAACGGAGTCCAAACGGAATAAAACTTTCGCGATGATTTTTCTTGGACCAGAAGACATCCACGGAACTTGGAGAGGGGGTCAGAAGATGACCGAGGAGGCCACCAGCCTCCTAGGCACCCCCTAGGGGGCGCCCTGAGGGCTTGTGGGCCCCTTGGGTGTCCTCCAACCCTAATTCTGGCTCCATAAATACCCAAATATTCCCAAACCACCAGAAGAATCCACCAAAATACTTTTTCATCGCCGCAAGCCTCTGTTCCCGTGAGATCCCATCTTGGGGCCTTTTCCGGCACCCTGCCGGAGGGGGATTCGATCATGGAGGGTATCTACATCAACCTTGCTGCCCTTCCAATAAAGCGCGAGTAGTTTACCACAAACCTACAGGTCCATAGCTAGTAGCTAGATGGCTTCTTCTCTCTCTATGATCTTCAATACCATGTTCTCCTTGTTGTTCTTGGAGTTTTATCCGATGTAATATTCTTTTGCGATGTGTTTGTCGAGATCCGGTGAATTTTGGATTGATCAGATTATCTATGATATTATTTGAGTCTTTTCTGAACTCTTTTATGCATGATCAAATATCTTTGTATTTCTCTTTGAATTATCGGTATGGTTTGGCCAACTAGATTGGTTTTTCTTGTAATGGGAGAGGTGCTTAGTTTTGGATTCAGTCTTGTGGTGTCCTCACCCAGTGACAAAGTAGGGTGTCGGTGTCAAAACCGGCGGATCTCGGGTAGGGGGTCCCGAACTATGCGCCTAAGGCGGATGGTAACAGGAGGCAGGGGACACGATGTTTACCCAGGTTCGGGCCCTCTTGATGGAGGAAATACCCTACGTCCTGCTTGATTGTTCTTGATGATATGAGTATTACAAGAGTTGATCTACCACGAGATCAAAGAGGCTCAACCCTAGAAGCTAGCCTATGGTATGATTGTATGTTGTCCTACAGACTAAAACCCTCCGGTTTATATAGACACCGGAGGGGTCTAGGGTTACACAAGGTCGGTTACAAAGGAGGAGATATACATATCTGTATTGCCTAGCTTGCCTTCCACGCCAAGTAGAGTCCCATCCGGACACGGGACGAAGTCTTCAATCTCGTATCTTCATAGTCCAACAGTCCGGCCAAAGGATATAGTCCGACTGTCCGGAGACCCCCTAATCCAGGACTCCCTCAGTAGCCCCTGAACCAGGCTTCAATGACGATGAGTTCGGCGCGCAGTATTGTGTTCGGTATTGCAAGGCGGGTTCCTCCTCCGAATACACCATGGAAGAGTTTGAATACAAGGATAGTGTCCGACCCTGCAAATAAGTTACACATACCACCATAGAGAGAATAATATTTCCACAAATCTAATCTGCTGACATGTTTTGACAGCATGACATCACGCCATGGCCCGGTTATCATTCGAACCGCTTTTCTCAACCAGCTCCGCACATAACGCGAGGCGGTTTTCTTAACCCGTCTTGTCAAAGCAGAGATCGTGTTCCCCTTATCACTGGATTCTCATCAATACGGACGTGGGTAACCCAACCGCGCGTGTTGGTATGACTCCTAGATCTTAGGCAAGTCCCAAACGGCCACGACGAGCACGCTTGATATTCACCCTCTTTATAAAGGGGACGAGGCTTTTTCTTTCTTCCCTTCCGTGCTCGATCAAATCCTTCCCCCACCTCGAGTTCTAACACCCAAAGCCCAGGTCAGGTGCTTCGGACCTTCAACTATGTCAGGATCCAACCCTCAAGGTCGGTGGATGCCTTCCTCCGTCACAGAGGAGGACATCAAGAAGTTGAGAGAGGCCAGATATCTGACCGCCGAAATTTCGCATAGGCTGCCTGTCCGAGGGCAGGTCGTCCCTACTCCCGAACCCAACGAGAGCGTCGTGTTCATCTCCCACTTCCTCCGAGGACTAGGCCTCGCTCTGGATCCCTTTGTTAGGGGTCTTATGTTCTATTATGGGCTAGATTTTCACGATCTGGCCCCGAATTCCCTTCTTCACATCTCGTCATTTATTGTCGTATGTGAGGCCTTCCTCCGCATTACCCCCCCCCCCCACTTCGGCCTGTGGCTCAAGACCTTCAATGTGAAGCCGAAGATGATCGAGGGGCGTCACGCAGCGTGCGGAGGTGCTTTAATAAGCAAAGTCGCTGACGCTCCATGGGCAGAGGGTTCCTTCCTAGAGGTGTCCGGATTGGGGCAGCGGGAGTGGTTTTATATCACAGCTCCCCGAAGTGCCAAGTGGGTAGCTGCCCCCACCTTTCGCTCGGCCCCCCCCACCACAACTGATGTCATGGATCAGCAGGGGGCTGAACTGGGGTCCAGCAAAGGACGTGCCAATACTGCAGAGTCGTATCCGAGATCTCTTTGAGAGAGATTTCAGTCTGGTTATGGTAATGCAAGTTATGCTAGTTCGTCGAGTCCAGCCTTGCAGAAGTCGGCCCCTCCACATGTGGGAATTTAACCCGGAAGGACCGCGAGCTATTCAGCATTTCCTCGGCATGACGCTCAAAGAGATGGTACAAATCGTTCTTCAGACACCTAATAGAGTGTCCGGACACCACCGAGGACATGGGTCTGAGCTGCAACCGCCCTGCTGCCCAAGTAAGTAATCCCGTGCCGAACCTGCTGTCCTTTTATTTATCATGGCATCATTCTAAAGAGCCACTCTTTGACCAGGACTGGATAACAAAGGCGATGATGATCAGGTGTTCGGCCCCCTTCCCGAGGGCTTGGACAATCCGGTACTGGACAAGATGCTCGAGCCGATGCCTTATCCAGTGCCCTCAAAGGAAGATGATGGGGGGAATAGAGAGGGCGAAAGTGGGCCTCAGTCGCTACTTATTCCAGCCGGGGGAATGAGAGCCTCCGCGAGGGAGGACAACCAAAGGGAAGAATCTGACATTCTCTCTCCCCGGGGAAAGATGAGGACTACCTCAGAAGATCCAGAAACTAAGGTTTCCAAACGGGAGAAGAAATCTTCGTCAGAGGGTCCTACCTCGGAGGGTATTCTTGCCGCAATGTCCGCGCGGGGATCAGCCCTCTACTGAGCTGTAAGTAATCGAAAAGTACTTAATAGTGGAAACATCCTACCTTACTTCCGAAGACAATAACCGATGTTTATAAATTGTAGTCCGGATCGTAGCCCTTCTCGACAGAGTTCGTCTTCGGGGGATCTTCTTCCAGAGATGATGGAGAGCGAAACGCCTCCCCCTGACACCCCGCCTCATGAAGCGGGCGACCTTGAAGTGTCGTCGCGAAGGGTATCTCCGGATCCACTAAGGCCAGAGGATAACCCTTTGGCTACTCGGAATCCCCAGTATCCGGCTCCTAAGGAGAGCGACAGCAAGGGTCCGAAACCGTACAATGTGCGGTCAGACGCGCTGAAGGATCTTCTGGGGCAAGCGGCCATCTCGGAAGTGCATCGTACACTAATGGGTACGGTAATTGAAAGGATTTCATCCGCTAAAAGCAGTTTGCATGAAGCCTTTTATGAGCCTGCTGAAAGGCTTCGAGGTACGTGAAATAGTGTATGTTTTTGATAGTA
The DNA here is from genome assembly GCF_056163025.1 of Triticum urartu. NCBI lineage: Eukaryota > Viridiplantae > Streptophyta > Magnoliopsida > Poales > Poaceae > Triticum > Triticum urartu. Next base: position 542,191,907 of record NC_141879.1, read on the forward strand.
CCGCATATGTTAGGTGTGCCCTATGCAGATAGTAGCCCCTGAGACTCTAGTTGTCGTCGATAATGGAGGCAACCCGAGGATCATATACCCAGGTAATAATTCGACTGCCTTTATGTGCAGGTGGCTGAGGCTACGCTGGCTAGCCGAACTGATGGATTTACCGAGCTAAAGTGGCAACTTGATGCGGCCGATGTCGATATCGTGCTTGTCAACCAGCGGCTTGACGAGGCACAGGATGAGTGATTTCTCTGGTGATCGTCACATAATAAGAGTAGCATGATGCCAGTATCTTTAATATGTTGTGACTGCAAATGGAGCTACCACCGTGGAGACCCTTCGGGCAGAGCATGCCCGATCCAAGGAGCAAGCAAGGAGTAGCAATGCGGCCGCTCTAAAGGCGGCCGAAGAGTTAAGGGCCGAACAGGCCGCGCATTGCGAGAGCAAGGAAAAATAGCCAAGATGGCTGTAGAGTTAAAAGATGCCGCTGACCGTTACCAGCTTCTTGAGGAAGAAAACCGAGCGAAGGCGACGGACCTGGAGAAGGCCCTGGTGACTGCCAAGGAAGCCCGCTCCAAAATTAGAGCGATGAAGGAGGAGCTGAATCAAGCTGCAGATGTCGTGTCTGGGAAGCCCTTCTTGTTGCGGACTAAGTTCGGAGATCCGAAGTATGCTCCTCTGGACCGGCTATGGAGTTCTGCGGACGCCTACGTGGATTTGGCTGCAAGTGCTGCTGATGCAGCCGAGTACTTCAAGGATGAGAAAAGGTCCCGAAGTGGAAAAGTTGTTCTCGTCACAGTTTCATGCTCCAGTCCGCCCGCTGCTGTTGAATGAGCGAATGGCCGAGTGGGCAGAGCTCCATAGGTTGTCCGGACTTGCCATGAGGTCCGTTGTGGATCACTTGTGGCCGGGAGGGCCAAGGCCGAATAGCTACTTTAGTTTAGTGGAACAATTCCTTGTTATGCCACACATCGATGCTATAAAGAGATCGGCGTGCATAGAGGGTGCGCGGATGGCCTTTGCCCATGTCAAGACATACTGGGCGGAGATGGAGGCCACCACTGTTGCGACACAGGGTTCGACTGTAGGCCGAGTGGCTGCCGAGCACTACTTTGAAGAAGTTCTTGAAGGCGCTTGTTCGATAGAGGCTCAGTGCTCGAAGAATATTATGTTCTAGTGACATGTATTCCCATTGTAAAAACAATGTTTTATTGAATTATCAAGGCTATATTTATACTTTTGCCCGAAAGTACTATGATGCCTCCTGTGCGTCCGTTTATGTATATATGTATATAACCTGAAAGTTTGCAGTCGTCGGCTTCCGCCCCCACGCATATAATGTGGGGGTGTTCGCAGAAAATGCATATCCACACTTGATCCAAAGTCTTGGTCTGTTAAGGAGGTGATAGCACAGCAAACGAGGCAATCAGACTATATTGCTTTAACACTTTCACTTAGCCATAGGAGTTTGACGGTGGGGCTACTATATAGCCCCTGGTACTTCTGCGCTCGTCGAATACGGGGCGCGTACGTACATGACTGGGAAACGGCCCTTCGTTAATGCGGAGGAATCCCAAAGATTTCGATGAGTCATCGAGTGGTTGACCAGTCTCTCGCTATATCATGATAGTCAGTTTTCGGCTTTCTCTACTGAGGTGCTCATCCGGATGAACTAGGGCACAATCACAGTAGTTCTCCCAGTGCTACCTTGGCCGATATAACGGAACGTAAGGTACCAAAACGTGGGAGCCGGGCAAACCCAACATGTGATGAAAGACATGATTCGGAGCTGATGCATATAGGGCCAAACTCGCGACACCAAACACTCCCTAAGGTGTTCGGTCTTTATAACATATACCGGGCTAAAAAATGCCCTTAATAAGAAACCCCATGTTTCCAGGTACGTGCAAAATCCTGACGTGGCCACATGCCAATAACGCCAGCATCCCTCTCGGTTGTGTGGAGTATCTGGAGGATGTGAGCAACAAGAGACAGTAAAAAAGGTTTACGCAGGGTATTAATCTAAAAAGAAACCTTTGGGCGGGTCCCTGCTACATGTCTGCGCCTGTGTCTCCGTTGTGCCGTGTCCTGGACGTGTGTAGCATGATTGTCATCTGTAAAAGGAAAGAACTTAGGTGAAAGTTGCCGTGCCAAAAAGAAGAATTGGTTATTATGAATGAACTATCAAAATTCAAGTGAAGCCCAGTTGAGCCGGGCTAGCCCTGATTACACGTGGGAAGCCCCTGGTATCGTTTATGAGGGTTTGATCATCAAACCAATCTCATGTATATATGATGGAACGCCGGGTTCGCTTAACCGTGTCCGTGGTCTTGATGACCTTCCGTTTTTTTTGGTTGGTGAGGCCGTCTAGTTTGCGGCTGTTAGAGCCGCCGCATCCTCTTCCGTACGTAAGAAATGTTCGGTATTTCCGCTAACTGAGATGATGACACGTGGACCGGGCATCTTGAGCTTGAGAAAAGCATAATGCGGTATTGTGTTAAAACGAGCGAAAGCCATTCTTCCGAGTAGTGCTTGATAACCACTTCGGAATGGGGCGATGTGAAAAGTTAACCTTTCGCTTCGGAAGTTATCAGGAGAACCGAATACCACCTCTAGTAGTAGAGAGCCCATACAGCGGGCCTCTTGGCCTGGTATTACTCCCTTGAAGGTAGTATTACTGTGGCTTATTTGTGTCGGGTCTATCCCCATTTTGCGGACTGTGTTCTGATATATCAGATTTAGATCACTGCCGCCTCCATGAGGACTCATGTGAAATGGTACCCATTTATTATTGGGTCTAACACCGAGGCCGTCAGTCCTTCGTGCCGGATATTTGTCTCGTGATCCCTACGATCAAAAGTGATCGGGCAGGCCAACCAGGGGTTGAACCTAGGCGTGACGGGCTCTATGGCACGTGTGCCTCGGAGTGCATGCTTGCTTCTCCTCTTTGTCACATGGATCACGTTTACTGTTTTAACCTCTGGTGGGAACTTTTTCTGGCCTCTAGCGCTTTGCTGGCGAGGTTCATCCTCGTCTTCGCTTGGTGTCTCTTCCCCTTTGTGTTCGGCGTTTAGCTTACCGGCCTGCTTGAAGACCCAACATTCTCTGTGGGTATGATTTGCAGGTTTGTCTGGGGTGCCGTGAATCTGACAGAGTTTGTCAAGAATTTTGCTTAGGCTAGATTTTCCTTCTCTGCTGCCTTTGAAAGGCTTTTTTCGCTGACCTGGTCGGGAGCCCCTGAATCCGGCGTTTACCGCCGTGTTATCTGGGCTACCTTCTTTATATCAACGCTTGTTTTTGTTGCGTCATGGTTTACCATTGCCATCCCTGACTTCGGATGTGCTTGGGTCGCGGGTGCTGCTATGGGCCAACCAGCTGTCCTCGCCCGCACAAAAGCGGGTCATGAGGCTTGTTAGGGCTGCCATTATTCTCGGTTTTTCTTGGCCGAGGTGTCTGGCGAGCCATTCGTCTCGGATGCTGTGTTTAAAAGCTGCTAAGGCTTCGGCGTCCGGACAGTCAACGATTTGGTTTTTCTTGGTGAGGAACCTGTTCCAAAGCTTTCGGGCGGACTCTCCGGACTTTTGGATTATATGACTTAAATCATCTGCATCTGGAGGTCGGATATAAGTCCCTTGAAAATTGGCCCGAAAAGCATCCTCGAGCTCCTCCCAACTTCCAATTGAGTTTTCGGGGAGGCTTTTTAGCTATTGCCGAGCTGGCCCTTTAAGCTTGAGAGGCAAGTATTTAATGGCATGGAGATCGTCTCCACGAGCCATATGAATATGGAGGATAAAGTCCTCTATCCAGACTCTAGGGTCTGTGGTCCCGTCGTACGCCTCTATATTCACCGGTTTGAATCCCTCTAGGAATTCGTGATCCAGCACCTCATCAGTGAAACATAAGGGGTGTGCGGCACCCCTGTATTGGGATGTGCCATGGTGTTCGGACGGTTGTAGTATTCGGTGTTGGTTTTGTACCGTAGCGCGCTTCCTAGATCCATAGATGGATCTGGTCGCGCCAGATTTTTGACGCAAGTTCTCACGTAGATCGTGTGTTGACTTATGCGCGACTTTGTTAGCCGCTCTATCGTGTTCACAAGGTGGTGGATCCGGCCGGTTGGCCGTATCATTCTTCGGCTGTATGGGCTCTAAGGCCTCATCGTCAAATTCCGGTAATAGCTTGCGCTTTGGATAGCTATTTTTATGGTAACTTCCACCATACTTTTTTACTTTGTTCCACATGCTGTTGAGCGTATCTTGTGCGACCTTGAGCCTTTGCTTCTGTTTCTTCAGGCTCCTCGCTGTGGCAATAAGCCTTCTGCGGAGGTTCCCTTGCTCCAAGTGCGTTTCCGGGATGATGTGTGCATCTTCGTACGGACTGTTTTCTTCCCCCAGATGGGGTTTGATGAGGCTTATCCTTGGAGTCGTCGTGTTCGGACGTTGGATCCGTAGTATGTTTGCAGTTTGCATCTTGATCGTGCTCTGCCACCAGGGTGGTGCAGTCGTCGTTTCTTCTAGAGTTGACTGGACTGATATTTCATCTTGCGCTGTTATCACTGTTTTTGCTATGGCGGGACTTAGAGCGGCGCCCCTGACGTCGGCGCTTGGGTTGCTTGGAGGGGGCATCCTCGGTTGTCTCTTTGCCATTGCCCTCTCTGTGTGTATCCACCATGTATACGTTATGTGATGAAGTGGCGGTCCAGCGCCCTGTGGGCGGTGGTTCCTATTCATCTCCTGCATCGTTGTCCATACCGTTGATGTCTTCGGAGTTGAAGTCAAGCATGTCGGTTAAGTCGTCGACAGTGGCTACTAAGTGGGTGGTGGGTGGGCAGCGAATTTCTTCGTCGTCCGCATCCCATTCTAGTCGGACATAGTTCGGCCAAGGTTCTCCTGACAGGGAGAGAGGCCTTAATGAACTTAGCACATCTCCGAAAGGTGAGTGCTGAAAGATATCTGCGTCCCGTCGGATTCGACGGGCACGGATGTAGGCGGCTCGGAGTCCGTGGCCGTAGGTAAATCCAGTGGTTCGGCGACGTGGCTCTCAAAAGGGGTAAAGTCAGTATCTGGCTCTATCGCCACTAAGAGTGCGGCCTCCATGGCGGGGTCTATCCCTCCGCTCTCGAATGGCATGATTTGCTCCGGATTAAGGGCCGGAGTAGTTGCGGATGCGATCTCCCGAACACTGACCGACGGCAGAGTTACGTCATGCTCGTCGCGATTGTGCGGCGCGTCCGACATGGGCTCGAATCCGTCAAAGATCAAGTCTCCGCGGATGTCGGCCGTGTAGTTCAAGTTTCCAAATCTAACCTGATGGCCAGGGGCGTAGCTCTCGATCTGCTCCAGATGGCCAAGTGAATTGGCCCGCAGTGCGCAGCCGCCGAATACGAAGATCTGTCCGGGGAGGAAAACCTCGCCCTGGACCACATCGCTAGCGATGATCGAAGGATCCATCAAGCCTTATGGTGACGACACAGTGGAACTCTCAATGAAAGCACCAATGTCGGAGTCAAAACCGGCGGATATCGGGTAGGGGGTCCCGAACTGTGCGGCTAAGGCGGATGGTAATAGGAGGCAGGGGACACGATGTTTACCCAGGTTCGGGCCCTCTTGATGGAGGTAATACCCTACGTCCTGCTTGATTGTTCTTGATGATATGAGTATTACAAGAGTTGATCTACCATGAGATCAAAGAGGATAAACCCTAGAAGCTAGCCTATGGTATGATTGTATGTTGTCCTACGGACTAAAACCCTCCGGTTTATATAGACATCGGAGGGGGCAAGGGTTACACAAGGTCGGTTACAAAGGAGGAGATATACATATCCGTATTGCCTAGCTTGCCTTCCACGCCAAGTAGAGTCCCATCCGAACACGGGATGAAGTCTTCAATCTCGTATCTTCATAGTCCAATAGTCTGGCCAAAGGATATAGTCCGGCTATCCGGAGACCCCCTAATCCAGGACTCCCTCATAGGGGTAGCGATGCACGTATTGTATTGTTGCCATCAAGGGTAAAAACATGGGGTTTTCATCATATTGCTTGAGTTTATCCCTCTACATCATGTCATCTTACTTAAGGTGTTACTCCATTCTTATGAACTTAATACTCTAGATGCATGCTGGATAGCAGTCGATGTGTGGAGTAATAGTAGTAGATGCAGGTAGGAGTTGGTCTACTTGACACGGACATGATGCCTATATTCATGATCATTTCCTTGGATATCGTCATAACTTTGCGCTTTTCTATCAATTGCTTGACAGTAATTTGTTTACCCACCCTATGTATTCTTTCAAGAGAGAAGCCTTTAGTGAAACCTATGCCCCCCGGGTCTATTTTCCATTATATATTTTCAGATCTATAAACCAAAAAAACAAAAATATCTTGCTGCAATTTATTTAGATTTATTTTAGTTTACCTTTTTATTTATCTTTTATACATATCTCTATTAGATCTCACTCTTGTTCGAGACCATGAAGGGATTGACAACCCCTTTTTCGCGTTCAGTGAGTGTTTGTTAGTTTGTGCAGGTGCATAGATTGGAGACTTGCTTTTGCCTCCTACTGGATTGATACCTTGGTACTTATATAAGGGAAATACTTAGCTCTACTTTGCTGCATCACCCTTTCCCGTTCAAGGGAAAAATTAACGCAAGCTTAAGAAGTAGCAAGCTCATCATCATTCATTTGCTGTGTTCATAGATGGAAGATTAAAAATCAACAAAAAAGATCATAACGGTAATACATGCGATCACACATTACCAACACTGTGTTTGCGGCCTCAACGAGGTCGGTCTATTGTATCTTGACCATGTTGGGTTTTCAATCAGGGGAGCCTGCTACTTGTGAGCTGCGTGGGGATTTCCCCGAAGAGGAGATGATGATGCAGTACACTAGAGATAAGTATCTCGCTCATTTAAGAACCAAGGTTATCAATCCAATAGGAGAACCAAGCAACACCTCATTAGCAATACCTACACACAAAATAACAAACACCTGCACCCAACGCAAACAAGGGGTTGTTAATCCCTCGACGGTTAATTGCAAGGATCAAATCTCATAGTGATAGATAGATAAATAAAACATAGATAAAGTAAAATAAAGAAAATTGCAGCAAAGTATTTTTGTGATTTTAATGTATGATAAAATTAAGACCCGACGGCCATAGTTTTAACTAGAGGCTTCTCTCTTGAAAATAGCATATGATGGTGTACGATGGAAAGTATGTCTAGAGGGGGGGGGGGGTTGATTATACTACTTGACCAAATAAAAATCTAGCCTTTTCCCAATTTTAAGTCTTGGCAAATTTTAGCAACTTAGCACTAGTCAAGTAAACAACCTACACATGCAAGTCTAAGAGTATAGCAGCGGAATGTAAAACATTGCACATGAAGGTAAAGGGAGGAGTTTGGAGGGAGCAAACGCAATGTAGACATGGAGATTTTTGGCGTGGTTCCGATAGGTGGTGCTATCGTACATCCACGTTGATGGAGACTTCAACCCATGAAGGGTAACATTTGCGCGAGTCCACGGAGGGCTCCACCCACGAAGAAGCAACCTTGTCTATCCCACCATGGCCATCGCCCACTAAGGACTTGCCTCACCAGGGTAGATCTTCATGAAGTAGGTGATCTCCTTGCCCGTACAAACTCCTTGGTTCAACTCCACAATCTTGATGGAGGCTGCCAAGTGACACGTAACCAATCTAGGAGACACCACTCTCCAAAAGGTAATAGATGGTGTGTTGATGCTGAACTCCTTGCTCTTGTGCTTCAAATGATAGTCTCCCCAACACTCAACTCTCTCTCACAGATTTGGATTTGGTGGAAAGATGATTTGAGTGGAAAGCAACTTGGGGATGGCTAGAGATCAAGATTTATGTGGTTGGAGTAGAATATCTGGACCTCAACACAAGTGTAGGTGGTTCTCTCTCAGAAAATGTATGTTGGAAGTGTAGGCATGTTCTGATGGCTCTCTCCATGAATGAAGAGTGGGTGGAGGGGTATATATAGCCTCCACACAAAATCTAACCGTTACACACAATTTACCAAACTCGATGAGACCGAATCGTGAAACTTGGTTGGACCGATTCAGTTCAAAATGTGAACGTTAGGATTTTTGGTGGGACCAACACGTCAACTTGGTGGGAACGATTTCATTAGGGTTGGGGCATAACGTAATATCGGTGAGGCCAATTACACAAACTCGATGGGACCGATTTTGGTAATAAGCTAACCAGAGAGTTGGTCAGGCAAACTCGGTGGGAGCAATTTGCTCATCTCGGTTAGACTGAAATGTTACGAAGGGGGAACAGAGAGTTTGCATTGTGAACTCGGTGGGACCGATCGCTCATCCCGGTTAGACCGAAATGTTACTAAGGGACACAGAGAGTTTGCAATCCCATCTCGGTGAGACCGAGATCCCTATCGGTGAGACCGAAGTGACTAGGGTTTTGTGGCAGTGGCTATGTCAACTGAACTCGGTGGCGCCGGATGGAAAGTTTTGGTGGGGCCGAGTTTGACTTTTGGTTTGGGACAAATGTGGATATGAGAAAGTGTTTGAGGGTTTTCGAGCATAGCACTAAGCATTTTGAGCAAGTAACCCATTAAGCAACACCTCATCCCCTTTTAATAGTATTGGATTTTCCTATGGACTCAATGTGATCTTGGATCACTAAAAGGTAAAATGTAGAGTCTTGAGCTTTAGAGCTTGAGCCAATATTTTGTCCTTAGCATTTTGAGGGGTCCACATTTCTAATCCATGCCATGCCAATCATTGAGCTTTCCTGAAATATTTATCTTGAAATAGTATTAGCTCAATGAGCTATATGTTGTTAGGAATTACCAAAACCACCCAGGGATAGCTGCACTTTCAATCTCCCCTTTTTGGTAATTGATGACAACATATAGATCAAAGCTTCGACAAATGATTATAAGATTTAAATACATCGTCGCTTTGAGAAGTATGTGATAAGCAAGATCCCCCCCTAAATTTGTGCATTATTTAAAATTTGCTTTTGAATGCAAATTCACGATCAATTAGGATCATGGGTTACTCTTCCATGTCACATACATCATGGTGGAGCGCTCAAAATGATATAACCTAAAGGCATGCACTCAACAGCAAGCAAAGTGAGTGATCATATAAGAATATAAGAGATAATATCATCCAAGCAAGCATTAAGGTAGCATATGATCAAACACATGATCAAACAAGTATCTCACACAGACAAAACACATAGTGTATCGACCAAGCGCATAAAAAGGTTCAACCAAAAATAAGAGAGATAAAAAGCAACACACTCTCTCTCGAAGCCTGTGATCTATACATATTTCTCCCCCTTTGGCAACAAGTTACCAAAAAGTTTGAAAATGCATAGTGCTATGAGTCTCTAAGGCTCGGTCTTTGGGAGGTGGTGTAGAGAGAACTCCAAGGACAAAGGCATATGTCGATGTAGTTGGAGCTGGTGGAGTGGCTGCTGGAGGTGGTAATGAGGCTGTAGCTGCTGGTGCTGACAAAGTAGTTCTAGAGACTGGTACTGGCACTGCGGCAGACTTCTAACCTCAGGGCACACGCTGAAAAGCATCAGTAGTTGCCTTCCCTCTCCTCTCTTCTGCTTCCTCCTGGAGCTGCTCAACGGCAGTCTGTATCTCAGTTACCTTGAGGTCAAGATCATAGAATTTTGTCTCAACAATCCTCTCCAGGCTCTCCTGATTCTGAGTCAGGGTGGCCAAGCCCTTCTCAATCCTCAGTGTAGCTTGAATCAGATAGCCTAATTGATCTTGTTTTGACTTGAGGAACACATGAGGTGCTTCTTCTGCACTTGGCATCCTTGTAGCTTTCTCTGCCTTAGCTTTGGCTCTCTTCTCTTGTGTTTGTACTGAAGATGGTTCCTCCCTATTCATCACAACTGTGTTGTCTTCAAATTCAGGATAAAGGGATAGATGCTCCTTGTCCAACAAGTATGTTCCTGTGCCCATCTTAGAATTGATGAGCTCCTGAATATGTGGAGCATACCCACAACTTCCCTTTTGGTTAGCATCAGTCCTCTTGATTGTCTCTAGAATCAGACTCATGACCTTGAACTTCTGAGGGACATCAAAGATTTGCAGCATGTTGGTGGAATGTCCTCTGATCATCTTGTGATCTCCCGACTTGGGTAGCAATGTGTGCCTTAGGATCCAGTTGATGGTAGGCCGACCAGACAATAAGTAATGTATAGATCCAAGCTTGTGAGTCTCCAAAGCTTTATCAGGGATCTCTTTTTACATGTTTGCCATGGAGTTGTGGTATTTCTTCTTCTTGGGATACACATCCAAGTCATCCTCATGTTCCTCTGGGGCATTGATCAGCTTGGCCATTCTTCAACAGTGGATTGGTACATAGTACCTTCAGACATCCATATGATCTTCCCACCTGGGTAAAAGTGAGCAGTGGAGTAAAACTGCATGATCAGCTCATCATTCCATTTTGTGAGCTTTTGTCCAACAAACTCATCTACTCCACATGCTTTGAAGCTATCATATACTCCTAGGAAGTGATCTTCATTATCATTGATGAATTCCCAATCAACCCATCTCATGTCATAAACAATGGGCTTCTTGTCGAGCAAAATTGTCTCATAGAAGTCTTGCTGTTCTTTTGTGTGGAACCTGTAGTCAAATGCTATCCTTTTCCTCACAACATAGGGATCAGACTGTCTCCACAATCTCAGTCCAGCATCTTTTCTGATGTGCATGTCTTTAGCCACCGGATGAGTATCATTGTGGTCTGGGATCTTGGGTTTCAATTTCCTCAAAACAAGAGACTCATCATCCTCTTCTTCAGCTTGAGGCACTGGGACCTTGTTCTTCTCTTCTGCAGGAATACTTCTAGTGTTTCTCTTGGGCTTTGACTTCTGAGCTTGAGCTTTGGGAGCAGACTTGGGCTTTGATGTTGTAGCCCCTGACTTAATTGCATCTCCCATAAGCTTCTGAGCTTTGGGTGCTGGAGCATCCTCTTCCTCTTCCTCTTCTTCCGCGGGATCCTTGAACATGGACGATCTCCCTAGAACTCTGGCAGTGGTCTTCTTGACCCTCTCCTTTCTCTTCTTGCCTTCTCCAACCTCTTTGGGTTCAAGAGTGAACTCCATAGTTTCTTCCAAGGCTGCTTTCCTAGGCTTGGATGTTGTCATTCTCTTGGCAGGTGCCTTCTTGTGCACCTCTGACTTTGTTGTAGCAGCTGAGCCATACTCCTTCTTCAACACTTTCTTCTTTGAGGTGGCCTCATCCTCAACAACCACATAGTCTTCATCCTCAGAGTCTGAGGTTTTCTTCTTCCTTGCTCTAGTGGCTGCCTTGGGCAAGTTACTAGGTGTGCCCCTGCTGCCATCATCTGAGGTGCTTGATGGATCCGAACCCTCACTCAATTGCACATGTTCCTCAGATTTGTTTTGACCGTCACTCTGGTCAGACATCTTGGTAATCACTGACAGCAAGCCCTGTGAATAGATGTAGATGAGGTAGAGTGGATGAGCATCACAAAGTGCAAGTTTTTGCAAAACAGATGACTTAAAAACTTAGTTTTAGTTCTCCACAAAAAGCATTTCAGAGCTACCGATTTGATAAACTCGGTGACACCGAAGCAGCTTTTGGAACCTAAACTAGTGAACTCGGTCAGACTGAGTCACAGTTCGGTGGGCCGAGACTGCTAGGGTTTCATAGAGAATCGAACTCGGTCACACTGATTTGCAATTTTCGGTCAGACCGAAAATGCGTGTGCTTTGGCCTAAGCCAAATCGGTGAGACCGATTTCTACAATTCGGTCGGTCCGAGATGAGTCCGGTGGAGACCTAACCCTAAATTTTCAAATCCAATCTAATCTAAACAAAGTTTTTAGTGGATGGATTGTTTGCATACGTGGTCATGATCATGGAAAAGTAATTTGCTACGAATCAGAGTTGGGAAATAGCACAAAGAGTCGAACTCATACCCTAGTTCGGCGGGAGTTCGCTACGGTGACAATGGCGGAGCAGAATTCTGTTGACGGCGACGAACACTAGTGGCGGGAGGCCGCTGGCGACGAGGAGACGATCCGGAGACCCGAGGAGGCAGAGCAGGACATGCGCGGGGTGAAGGGTTTTGGAGAAATTTCCAAAATTCAACTCGTCGGTATATATATCTCGACCCTGTCGGTGTGACCGAGTGGAACAAGTCGGTGGCACCGAGATGCAGAATCGCGAGCGGTTACTGCAACTCGGTGTGACCGAAAAGTTCAAATCGGTTGCACCGAGATGGAAAACCTGGATCAACTTTGTGAACTCGATGTGACCGAAGTGGATGACTCGGTCATACCGAAATGAACAAAGAGGTTTTGGAAGTTTAAGTCTATGACGAATCGAGGACTCCGAGTGCTCCTCACACAGAGTGGTTCGAATCTGACTTGATCAAACTTTGTGATGTAGCATGAATAGAGTTTGAGACGAGAAAAACATAGATAGCTAGAGGAGGTTCTTAGGCATTCTTGTTCATCCACTTGGCAAAAGAGAAAAACGACAAACAATCAAAACAACAAGTGGATGTCCTCGAATGAGTAAAATATGCAACCAACATGCTCACACAATAAAATGGCAAATGAAATATGTGGCAGATCATGCACAGACACTCTAGCATCTATCAAGCAATTGGTGATGACTATGTCATCTATATATGAGTATATTGACTGAGGAGTCAAATGAGAACATTTGATCATAGGTCATACTCATCATTTAAGCATGAGTGGGGTTGCCACTTTTACATAAAGCATTGTTGTGTTCACACCATTAGAGTTGCTTTAGCTCAATTGATTAGAGTAAAGCTCTGCCTAGATGTGATATCCCCCTTAAGAGGGATGAACTAACCTTGGGTTTTGTCGATGATGACTTCATGTAGGTGTTGAAGATGTAGATGCTCAATGTTGACGTAGATCATTTGGAGCAATCCATTAGAGTGAGTTGCACTTTCAATACCTACACGGGTTAATCCCACAAGGAACAAACAAGGATATCCATAGACATAGAGTGATGTTCACATAAGATGATGTCCATGAAAGCATTAGGTTACCTTGTCCCTTGTCTTATCAACAAGAGGGTTTGTGACTCCTTGAACTAGTGCGAGATATGGAAGTTGTTTGCACGTGTCCTTGCCAAAAGATATGAGTGAAGTGTGTTGGCGGAGTCACCCTCAAGAACTCTCTAGTTCCTTTTCTTCGGGATCCACACCATCTTGATGGGAATCCTTGGAGTTGTAGTCATACTTGATGAAGTTGAACTTGATGTGGTCTTGGGAACCCACTTGACCAAGGCTTTGGGAGCTTCTTCAAATGCATCAATCTCCTCTTGAAGCTTGTCCTTGCCTTTTTGCTTGTGGTCTTGTGGTGGAAGATCATCTTGAGCTTGTGTTCCTTGGAAAGAAGTAGGATCATACTTCTCTTGTTGAGGAACAAACTTTGTCTTGGGGTATTGATCTTCTTCACACTCAACTCCATTGGCACTGAACTTTCATTCAAAACCAACACCTTGATTCTTCCGGTGCCTTCCTTGCTTGCGTACAATTTCCTCAAATTGCCTACTTCCGGCAAGGCTCGTGTAAACATCTTTCTCTATAATTCCCTTCAATAAACTATTTTCTTGCTCAAGTGTAACTTGGCTAAGATAATCATTAGTGGAATCAAGAGAACTACTAGAAGCAACAACATTGGGTTTAGCATGATTATTGTTACTACTAGAATAAGAATCTTTCTTACTCTTTTTGCTAGATTTAACTTGTGGCATGTAAGTAGACAAGAGTAAACGCTTGGCTATGTAAGAAGAACTTTTCTTGCGAAGTTCATCATTGATCGCTTTTAAGAACCCATGCTCTTGCTCAAGGTTAAGCTTTTTGAAGCGTAACTTCTCATGAGTCTTTAAAAGCTCTCGATGATTTTCCAAGGTAGTTTCATGAGCTAACTTAAGAGTGTTTAGTTCTTTAGTTAGACGCTCAATCTCCTTCTTATCATTGCCATTCGTTTTATCTTGACTAGCACATATGCCCGTGCGTTGCAACGGAAAACAAAATACCATATGTTCTTATTATAAAAAGAGCATTGGTCAAGACGCTCTATCGATCTACATCCGATATTTCAATATGGCATCTCACCTGTGTCACAATTTATACTCTTTCTCACCCACGTCGTTAGTGGTTGCGGTGTTCATCTGATTGCAATATGTTCGAATGTAGTTAAGCCCAAGATGATGAGCTCGGACAGGACACAAGGCACTTGCCATTGAACATCAACATAACAATGCTCTCCCAGTCTAGCATCATCATCCAAATGTTGCCCTCGCCTCTAGCACATTCTTCCCATCTGACTCCCCTCACACACACCTTCATGATGAGCAACACAGGCATACTTTCGCCCGTATGTAACGTGTCCATTATTTTTATACTTTTTCTTTGATGCAAAGATATATAGTCTTGATGAGTCTATATATACACGCCGGTGCATGTCGACTTGTGCAACTTCTAACATATTTTAATCTGATTACCTTCCTAAGTAATTAACCGGCCATATTGATCGTTGGAACTCATAATTTAACCAAATCAAGCGCTTGTTGCTACTTCAAAAAAATGAGAAAATTAATTTCCCATGTATGATTAATTTTCTAATCTAATATCAACTGGTCATCTTGATTTATTAAAAAAGGTCATCTTGATTGTTAGAACTATCAACAATTACTCAAATTGCTCATTGATATGGCTACTGCATAGAGAAAGTGAAAAGAATTGCGCACATAGATAAGTGGCTTGAACTAACAGCTAAATATAGAAAACCTATGATTATTTACATGAGTTAGCTAGTGTACTTGGTTATCTACCTTCATTTGGTTTGTGACGTTGAAAATTAGATACCCATGCAATGCTTCAATTTGTAGACACTATTTTGCATACAAGCCCTCGAGTTTTTTCACCTTCAACCTGCAGTCCACCCTTATCCCGAGACACACCGCACTCCACCAGTGCTCCCCAAGGACGCATCTCTCCATCCCCTTTCTTTATCTCTCCCGACGCATCTCGCCGCAGCTCCGGCGCCTCCGCCTCACGCCAAGGAGAACCACATTGCCCCCACGAACAACGGCCCCATGCCGGCTTGTGCGTGCATCAGTTATACGATGCACGGCGCTCCCTCGAGCTCGCCTGCCATGTGTTGGCCGACGGAAGGGAGAGCCCACCAGAGTCCTCCGCCACTGGCTGCCCCAGTTTTCTTCCCCGATCCAGATCCCAGAGACCCGTGCGCGCGACCGCCACCATGAGGAGGCCGAAGCCGACAAGGCAGGGTCTCGCCCAGTGTGGTGACCTTCACATCCAAATTTCCATTTTTCTTTCTTCTTTACAATCCATTGTTGCGATGCTTATCTTGCTTTCCCGATGATGCATGTCTCCATTTATTTAGTTCTTTCTTCTGCTGATCATAGGAGTACAAATGCTGGAGTTCCTAATTGTAATACAGATGACGTGTCCTGGTGCCTTGATCATATCTTTGGCCTGAACAAGTTTTTGCATGTTTCCTGGTGCTAAATTCCATGTTTTCATGTTTCCTGGAGCATTGATTCTCAATACAGATGATGCTATGTTGATATTTCTATGTTTATTCGAGTATAAATATTGAGATGACGCTCTGATGCTATTACCATGTTTTCATGTTTGTTTGCATGTGTTGTGATCTTGCTGTCTAGTGGGAAAATTGGAATAGACATGACGTATTGTTGTGACTAATAGCAGAAGGACTAATGACATCCTTGTGTTTGCAACTATCTGGAGTATTGGAGCAGTGTCGGGGGTTTGGAGCGACATATGCCAATGGATGGCTTATCATGGTGGGGGCGAGTAGAACGTCGCCGGTGCTTGGAAATGGGATGAGGCGAAGACATGCACGCCGGCGAATCTTACCCAACTTCGGGGCTCTCCGGGGAGATAATACCCCTACTGCTGCTCTGCGGGGTCTCCGCATGATCACTATGGTCAAGTGTTTACATGGTTGCTCCTTGAGCTGTGTCTGGTGGTAGAAGAGGGAAAGGCTAGCTCTCTCCTTCTATCTGGTATGGTATAGAACTACTGGGATTCAACCCTTTGCATGGGTGCCCTGGGGGGTTTATATAGGCCTACCCCCAGGGGTACAATGGTAATCCATCTGGGCGCGGGCCCATCCGTCAGTGCCTTCGACCTCCGACTTCTTCGCCGACTGCTGGGGCCCGCCAACTGGTGGGCCCTGCCGACTGGTCTGGTACGGAGCCGACAGGCTGCGTCCGCCGCGGGCGGGTCTTGCCGGCTGTCGATTACTGTAGCCGTGCTTCTGATGACGCAGGCTTGGTCAAGGGGTCGTGGCAACAGCCCCACCGCCTGGCGGGCGATCACTATGGCCACTCCCCATCTCATCTTGATTAATGGCGCGTGGGCCCCGGGGGAGGGCTCTGCCGACTCCCCCGGGCCGACTCCCGACGGGTCTGACTGGCGGTTCTCCCGCCGTCTCCTGAGGTCTTGCTGACTGGTGGGCCCTGCTGCCTCCGGCCGTACAGACAAGCCGTCGTGGGCGCAGGACTTGGTACTGTGGTGCTGATGTCAGGGCTGGCCGGGCAACAGTGCCACGCCGCACGGAGATCTTCCCGGGTACGGCATGCTGTGGCCATGCCTGCCCTTGGTAAGGGGTGGAGTGGGTTTCACTGTAGCCACGCCTCTGCCCCGTCCCCCTCGATGGGGTCATGGTTCGTCGGAGTCGCCGGCCGACTCCCCAAAGCCGGCTTCTCTGGAAGTCGTCCCTGGGACTCGACCGTGAGCGGGCAGTCGGCCGCCCCGACGTCGACTCCTCAGGAGACGGCTCTTCGCCCTAGGGTCTTGAGGGGCGCAGCCTGCCCCGATGTCTTGAAAGGTTATGGGACTCGGGTTGGCCTACCCGTGGCCCATTACTCCGACAGTAGTCCCCGAAGCTGGTGAGGCGCCGCGGACGATCGGCCTAGAAGCCTCAGCAGTTTCTCTCTCCGGGTGCTCGACACATGGTCTTGATTGACTTCTGTCGGGCCGTCTAGAAGGAGTCGGACTTGCTCAACTCGGACTTCACTCAATTTTGACTTGCTCGGTACTTCGAACATCGCGGCGGGATCTCAAGTGGCGTGCTAGCTAAGCCTCCAGGCCGCCGCCCGTTCTTGGCCTGTCAAGCGAGGGCACGTGGCCAGGCCATCCTGCCAGCCTACGCGTGCGACGGGACAGGCCCATAGGCGGGGCCCGCCACTACCGCGGCTCGGTGGACGGTTGGGATTCCTAGGGAGTTACTGTGTGCAGTAACTTTTACGGGGATCATGGGGGCCATGGGGTTGTGGGCGCAGTAAATCCCCACTTCTGCCCCCTCGGCTTCGCAGCCCACGGGGCTATAAGTAGGGGAAAGACGGGGGTATGCGCGCCCCTCCTTCCCACTACCCCTCGTTCTCTTCTTCCTTGGTGCTCCCCGCTCTCCTCCTTCCTCTGCGCTCCTCACTCTCCTCCTTCCTCTTCTCTTCTTCGCTTCACCGCACGCCCAAGCTCCAGCGAACACCGCGGCGACAGCTCGCGATGAGTTCTTCCTCCGCTGCCGCGCCTCCCCCAGTGCGCTCCGGCACTTGGCACGGTTCCGAAGTCCATGAAGACCACATCGAGTTCCTCCACCAGACCCGTCGGCTTCCCGGCGAGGATCGCGTGCAGGTGCATCTTGCGCCGGAGGGGGAGATTTCCCCCGCCCCGCAGGAGGGCGAGCGGGTCATCTTCCGCTCGCACTGCCTGCGCGGGCTGGGGCTGCCGGTGAGCAGCTTTTTCCGGTCTTTCATGGAGTTCTACGGACTCCAGCCGCATCACCTCACCCCTAACACCGTGGTGCTGCTGTCCGCCTTCGTGGCCTTGTGCGAAGGCTTCCTCGGAGTCCTCCCCACCCTCGAGCTCTGGGGGGAGTTCTTCTTCTCCAAGCTCGGCACCCAAGCCGCGGGCGTGCCGGCTCAATGCGGCGCCTTCATCGCCGTGCGAAGGTCAGGGGCCGACAACCCCTTCCCCTCCATCTCGCTGATAAAGTCGGTGAAGATGTGGCAGAGGTCCTACTTCTACATCAGGAACGTCGCCACGAGGGGCGACTGGGTCAATCTGTCGGCTTTCGAAGCCGGCCCGCCGGCTGGCAGACTGCCCAACTAGTCGTACCGAGCCAGGTCGCTGACGCCTGCGGGAGCCGGCGCCATCACGCGACTCCGAGTGCTGACGCAGTCGGAGGGTCTGACTGGTCCGATCCTGCCGGCCGCCTTCGTGTCGCGCCGAGTTCTTCCACTCCAAGGCCGCCCTCACATGATATGCCAGATGAGCGGGCGCCACGACCCGAGTCGGATGTGCACCAAGGACATGCCTCATGAAGAGGTGGCCCTCATGGTGAACTATCTTTCGGACAGCAGGCTCCCGGAGGACTGGCGATTCGGCAAGGAGCCGTACTCCCACGCCAAGCCCCCGCCCGTGGTGAGTCTCCTTTCCTTTCTTTCTTTCAGATTGTCTTCTTGCCGAGTTTTGTTTTGACCAGTTTGCCTTGGTTAGAATCCCCTTCTTCACCCACCAGCCGGCACCTCAGGGCCGGCCTGTGAGTTCCTCGCCGACCGGGCGGAGAGCAATGTCGACGACCCCGATCTGGGGGCAGCGGCTCTGGAAGATGACGCCAAGGGAGGAGGAGGGACTACAGGCGACTTCAGGCCTTCGGCTACCTTCGCCGACTGGCCTGAAGACAGCGCCGAGGGAGAAGTTGCCCCTCGCCATCGGCCAGGAGCCAGCTAGCCTGGCGCGGGCTCTTCTACCGCGCCGGGCACTCCAGGCGGCAGGAAGAAGCGCAGGGCCATGCCGACCTTGTTCGGCAGTCGGCCGAAGAAGCCCAAGGGCTTGGCTGCGGCTACCTGGCGGGACGAGGCAGCCGCGAAGGCCATCCACTTCCGTAAGGAAGTGAAGAAGCCGCCGTTGGTCTCCGCGTAAGTATTCTGTCTTCAAAGTTTTATTCTTTCTTCGTGATTTGTCTGAGTCTCTGCTTGCCCCTCTTTCTCGAGGGCTCCCCTCTCTCTTGAGCGGGTCGCCGCCGCCTCTTTCATGGGGTCAGCGGAGACGTCCGCCACCACTCGGCGGATTGACCCCGCTGCTGACCTCCGGGAGGCGACAGAGCGGAATGCGCAGGAGAGGCGCAACGAAGAAGAGGCCCTCCGCCTGGAGAAGGTGGAGGCCGACAGGGCGGAGGCCTCCACTAAGAAAAAACTAGCGGAGGCCGAAGCCGCCGCCGTGGCGAAGCAGCAGGCTGAGGAAGCCACATGTCGCCAGTCGGCCTTGCTCGTCACCCCGCTGAACTCCGCGCCGCCGCCTCCGGCGCTCGCGGGGCCAACTGGAGAAGCCGGCGGGGAGAACCTTGTCGAGGAGAGGGAAGGCAGCGACCCCTCTACTCCGGTCGCGAACGTTCCGCCGCCGCCTCTGTCGCCGTCTGAAGGCGCGCAAGGCGAGCAGCCAGCGGACCCTCTGGTGCCGCCGACCGAAGACGAGGCCATGGCGAGGCTACTCCTCCAAGTCGGCTCGCCAACGCGCCATCGTCTGGAGAAGGCGACTTCGGCACCCCGCCCCTGGAAGCCGGCACCGCCAGCTCGGCGGCCCCAGGCGCCGAGGCGACGAGGGCCGCACCCGTTGGGTGGGTGCGAGGAGGCGGCACGGGGCCGCTGAACCGGGCGCTCCTGGACGTCCAGGCGAAGCTCCGTGCTGAGGGCGAGGCTCTCCAGAGTTGCACCAAGGCGTTCCTAGCGTCGCGAGCAGCCGTCCGGGTATGTCTTTTTCTTTGGTCTTTGTTTTCTTGCTCCTCTCTGTGGGGGCGCGCCAGCGCACCCACTGGGTGTAGTCCCTGAGTTTCGAGCCGGCTGCTGAGCAGGCGGCCCGGAACTCCAATTGATGAACTTCTAGGTACTAACTTTGTCTGAAATGCTTGTCGCAGGATTACCACAACCTCCGCGTTGCTGCCTTCAACCGTAACATTGAAGAGCTGGGCAAGCGGACTGCTGACTTGGCGAAGAGCCGGAGTAAGTCCTTTTTTCTTCTCTGCGGGGGTGCACTAGCGCACCCGCGGGCTGTAGTCCCCGAGATTCGGGCCGACTGCTGAGCAGTCGGGTCGGATCTCCCCGGCGACCTACTTTATTGATGACTGTTATCTTTCTTCCTTTCCTTCAGGAGCCAACGCTGCTCTTCAACAGCAGCTGAGCGAAGCCAACTCCGCCCCGCGCGCCAAAGGGGAGGAGTGCAGCAAGCTCGCCACAGAGCGCGATCTGCTGGCCACTCAGTTGGCAGAGCAGAAGGAGCTGCTTGTGAAGTCGCAGAGGGAGGCGGAGGAGACGGAAACCGCCCTCTTGGCCGAGTTCGCGAGCGAGCGCTCCTCCTGGTCTGACAAGGAGGCGCTACTGTCCTCTGGCTTCCACGAGATTGAAGACATTATTGATGGCGAGTCTCTTTATTTTCTTTCCTCGAGCTGCTGATTTAAATTGTGCCGACTCCTGGTTTTTGACTTGCTTCTTCGTTTCTTCGTGTATGTGCAGACTGCTTCCCTGGGTAGTCGCAGGCCACCATCCAAGCCATCGAGGCTAACCGTGTGAGTCGGAGGGCGGAGGGCGCCGAGTTCGCCGCCGATGCCCCCCGAACTCTTGACGAGCACATCCTAAGCATCGAGGCTCGCCTCCGGCCGGCTCACCGGATGCTGCGCCGGCTCCAGCGCGTCGGTGCCCAGGCGATCACCTCCCTTTGGCCGGATATATAGGCTCCACGCACCCCTAGCCTGACGGCCAACTGGCTGGAGGTCGTGGCTGGTTGTCTTGAGGCCTGGAAGGGCTCTTCGGCCCAGGCTGGAGCACGCCGGGCATTGGAGTTCGTCAAGGCGTGGTACCCGGGGCTGGATCTAGACCGGTTGGCCACGCTTCGGTCAGAGGCCCAGCCGGAGCTGGCGGCTACGAAAGATGCCCTCGTCAAACGTGCTGCGGCGATCGCCGAGTACACCGACACCAGCATCTTCGTCCCCGAGCGGTCTGAAGACGGCGGGGAGGTACCGTCGGAGTGGTTTGGGATGAACCCAGACTACGGGAAAGACTCGGCGGAGGTGATTGGCTCCAGCGTCGAGGAGGAGGACGAAGCGGAGGATGGAGGCGAGGCGGAGGCCCCAGAAGACGGAGCAGACGGCCAGCCTCAGCCCGACCGCGCCTCCAGCAACGAGCCGCGTGCGACCGCTCCGACTGCTGCCAGAGGTGATCAAGTCGAGACTAGCTAGCCGGCTGCCCCGACGCCTGACGCTGGCGCCTCCTCCGACCCTCCGAATCCGTCTGCCGCCTCCTAAGCTGCCGCTGTATCTTTTATTTTATCTGCTTCAGTAGTCTTTGAAGAACTTATTAATTCGCACAATTCCACCCGTGGGGTGTATTTTGAACCTCTACTCGATGATTCGGCCAAGGGCCTATGTTATGTAAATATATATATATATCTTTCTTTTCTTGCTCATTGCTCTTTTGGCTTTTTCCTTTGCCGCTTTCACTTAGTTGCCTGCCTTGCCAATCGGACAGCCGCTCAGCGGACTGTTTGCTGGACCAAGTGCTAGGCTACTTTGGGAAAGCAAGTACTTAGCCGATTTCAAGAGTTTTTGAGCAAGTTGGATTGAAGACGACAATCCGACTGTCCGAGAGTCAGTTTGTGAGAGAGGCTTGGGCGTTTACACACTACTTGTCCGACTGCAGGAAGCATTTCATAGTGCAAGGCAGCAAGTCCCCGGGCCGACTTGTCGAGCCCGGTGCCAAGCGGCATGACAAAGAGTAACATACTTGTAGGCATAATTTTTATCATACAGACAAAAGAGGGCAGTCCCCGAGCTCGTCTCGGGGGGCCCAAAGTCTTGATACTTAAATACAAAAGGTAGCGTGGTACATACTGCATCAACTATAAAATCTTCGAAGGAGATTTGCATTCCATGACCGCTCTGTCTCCTTGCAAGAGTCGTCCCTCTTGCGTGCTCGGGGCTTCTGAGCGTCGATCAGGTAGTAGGAATCGTTGCCCAGTACTTTGCTGATGATGAAAGGGCCTTCCCAAGGCGCCGACAGCTTGTGCTGGCCGGCTGTTTGCTGGATCAGCCAGAGCACAAGGTCGCCTTCTTGGAAAGATCTTGGCTTGACCTTCCTGTTGTGGTATCGGCATAGGCTCTGCTAGTAGATGTTGGACCGGTTGAGTGCCAACAGCCAGCCCTCTTCCAGCAGATCAACGTCGTCTTGTCGTGCTTCTTCTGCTTCCTCCTTGGTGTACATGGTGACTCATGGGGAGTCAAACTCTATGTCCGTTGGGATGACGGCTTCGGCACCATAGACGGGGAAGAAGGGCGTGAAGCCAGTTGACTTGTTTGGAGTCGTGCGCAGACTCCAGAGAATGGCTGGCAGCTCGTCGAGCCAGCAGCCAGCCGAGCGTTCCAGAGGCTCGATCAACCGAGGCTTGATGCTGGACTGGATGAGGCCGTGTGCTCACTCCACTTGGCCGTTTGACTGCGGATGGGAGACGGATGCTAGGTCCAGTCGGATGCCCTGTGTTGCGCAGAAACGGGCCAAGGCGCCTTTGGCAAAATTTGTGCCGTTGTCGGTGATGATGCTGTGTGGTATGCCGTACCGAATTGTGATATCGGTGATGAAGGTCACGGCAGTCGGACCGTTCAGTTTCTTAATTGGCTTCACTTCCACCCACTTGGTGAACTTGTCCACTGCGACAAGTAGGTGAGTTAAACCACCTCGTGCTGTCTTGAATGGTCCCACCATGTCTAGACCCCAAACTGCGAAAGGCCAGGCAATGGGGATGGTCTTGAGCGCAGAAGCCAGCTGGTGCGGCTTGGAGCTGAACTTCTGGCACCCTTTGCATTTTTGGACCAACTCCTTGGCCTCTTCCAAGGCAGTCGGCCAGAAGAAACCATGCCGAAAGGCTTTGGTGATGAGTGCTCTTAAAGCCGCATGGTGGCCGCATTCGCCTTGATGGATGTCTTTGAGAATCGCCTGGCCTTGCTCTGGCTCTACGCAGCGCTGGTAGACACCAGTGACGCTGCGCCTGACCAGCTCTCTGTTGATTATGGTATAGGCTGCCGCCCGGCGTTGTACTTGCCGAGCTGAGGTCTCATCAGTTGGTAGCTCTTTGTTTACCAGGAATTTGAGGATGGGCTGGGCCCATGAGGGTGCTGCTATTTCTTTGACTACCAGAACTGCGACTTGGACGAGGGCGGCTGGGCTGGGAGGCGGCGGGCTGGAGTCAACAGCCGCTTGCTGGGTTGATGAAGTCCTCAGGCCGACTGGCGCGGTCCTTGAGCCGAGTTCTGGAATCTTTGAGTCCGCCACCACAGTCCCCGGGCCGGGCTCGACTGTGGCAGCTTTGGAGTCGCCCACCAAAGTCCCCGTTCCGTCTGCCGGAGCTCCGGAGTTGGATCCTCCGTCTTCGGGAGGAGCCGGCACAAAAATGGAGTATGATTCTGGTGAAGGCTTGACGGACGGCTTGAGAAGGCGTTGAAGGGCGACGCCAGATGGTATTGCTTGGCGGGTAGAGCCGATTCGTGTCAAGGCGTCTGCTTGGTCATTGTCGTTTCTTGGCACATGGAGGAACTCGCACCCTTCGAAATACCCGCTGAGTTGCTGCACGAGGAAACGATAGCTCGCCATGTTTGCGTCTTTCACGTCCCAGTCGCCAGATGACTGCTGGACCACTAAGTCCGAGTCGCCATAACACAAGATCCAACGGATGCCAAGTTCTTTGGCAAGCCAGAGCCCGTGAATGAGCGCCTCGTACTCGGCAACGTTGTTGGAGGCGGCAAAATGGATTTGCAGTGCATATTTGAGCTTGTCGCCTTTGGGAGAGGTGAGGATGACGCCGGCTCCCAAGCCGGTGCGTATCTTGGAGCCGTCGAAGTGCATCCGCCAATGGGTGGAGTCAGGTGCTGGAGGCAGGCACTGGGTCTCAGCCCAGTCGACAAGGAAGTCGGCCAGTGCTTGTGATTTGATAGCGGTGCGGGGCTGGTAGTAGATGGTGTAAGGAGCCAACTCTATGGCCCACTTGGCCACTCGACCAGAGGCATCTCGGCTACCGATGATCTCGGCAAGTGGAGCCGTGCAGACCACTGTGACTGGATGCTCTTGAAAGTAAGGCTTCAATTTCTTGGCAGCAAAGTGCACGCCATAGCATATCTTCTGGTAGTGGGGGTAGTTCTGCTTGGAGGTCGACAGTACCTCGCTCAGGTAATATACTAGTCTCTGGACAGGTAGCGCCTTGCCTTCCTCCTTGCGCTCTACTACAATGACTGTGCTGACTACTCGGCTGGTGGCGGCGATGTACAGGAGCATAGGTTCCTTGGGAGTCGGAGCCGCCAGGATGGGTGGAGTAGTCAGCATCTTCTTCAACTGGTGGAAAGCTTTGTCCGCCTTATGGTTCCACTCGAAAAAAGTGGTCTTATTCATGAGTTGGTATAAGGGGAGGGCTTTTTCGCCCAGCCGACAGATGAATCGGCTGATGGATGCTAAGCAGCCGGTGAACTTCTGCACATCCAGTAGTCGGCTGGGTACCTCCATTCTCTCAATGGCCTTGATTTTTACTGGGTTGCATTCTATGCCGCGCTCAGAGACCAGGAAACCTAGCAGCTGGCCGGCTGGTACTCCGAAGACACACTTCTCGGGGTTGAGCTTGACCTGGAACCGGCGTAGGTTCTCAAAGGTCTCCTTGAGGTCTTCCAACAGTGTTCCCCGCTTTTCCGTCTTCACCACCACGTCATCTACGTAGACGTGGGCGTTCCTGCCGAGCTGCTTGAGGAGACACTTCTGCATGCAACGCTGAAAGGTGGCACCGGCATTTCTCAAGCCGAACATCATGGTGAGGTAGCAGAATGCTCCAAACGGCGTGATGAAGGCGGTCTTCAATCTATCAGCCGGGTTCAGCTTGATCTGGTGATATCCTGAGTATGGATCCAAGAAACTCAACAGCTCACATTCGGCTGTGGAGTCTATCACCTGATCGATTCTTGGTAGAGCAAATGGGTCCTTGGGGCAGGCCTTGTTGAGGCTCGTGTAGTCAATACACATTCGCCACTGCTTGTTCTTCTTTAGCACCAGGACTGGATTTGCCAGCCACTCCGGAAACAAAACTTCCATAATGAAGCCGGCTGCTAGGAGTTGGGCTATCTCTTCTCCGACGACTCTTCTCTTCTCTTCTGATAAGCGGCGCAGGGGCTGCCTGACCGGCTTTGCATCAGATCGGACATGTAACTTGTGCTCGGCGAAATCCGTCGGTACACCTGGCATGTCTTTGGGAGACCATGCGAAGATGTCCCGATTCTCACGGAGGAAATCGACGAGCTCGCCTTCCTATTTGCTGTCGAGGTTTGCACCTACGACGGCGTACCTCTCTGGGTGCTCCGGATCCAAGGGTATCTTCTTTGTCTCTTTGGCCGGCTTGAACGAACCTTCGGCTTCCGACTCCTTTGGGTCGGGCGATATCTCCGGCTGCTTGCCGGCCATCGCCACAACTCGTTCGAGGAGTCGCTTCTCGGCCGCGATTACCAGGGACTCGGCCAGCCGACTAGTCTCGGCCGCGGAAGCGGACGACTTCCGGTAGTCGCCGGCCACAGTCAGAATTCCCCTGGAACTGGGCATCTTCATCTTGAGGTAGGCGTAGTGGGGGACCGTCATGAACTTGGCCAAGGCGGGTCGGCCAAGCAACGCATGGTATGGGCTCTTAAGGTCCACCACCTCAAACCAAATAGGCTCTCTTCGGAAGTGATCTTTGTCCCCAAAGAGGACGTCGATCAGGATCTTGCCGATTGGTGAGCAGGAAAGCCCAGGAACAATGCCGTGGAACACAGTCCGGCTGTTCTGAAGCTGTCTTTGCTTGATTCCTAACTTCTCCATGGTGTCCTTGTACAGGATATTGATGCTGCTGCCCCCATCTATCAGAACTCGCGAGAAACGCGCGACCCGTTTGTCCGTGGCAAAGGTGGCGTCCAGGACCAAGGCGTAGGAGCCCGGACTCGGCATCATTTCTGGGTGGTCAGCCCTGCTCCAGCTGACGGGCCTCTCAGACCAGTGCATGAACGCTGGCGTCTTTGAGGCTACTGCGTTCACCTCTTGTCGCTGCAGCCTCCTGCTGCGTCGATCATCAGCCACACTGGTGAACACCACATAGGCTCCATGCTCTTCAAGGTATTCGTCTTGTACTACACCGACTGGCCTGACTGCCGGCTGCTGGGGCAGAGGCGGAGGCGGCTGCCCAGCTGGTGGGGGCGGCATGAGGCCGTCTCCCTTGGCGATCCTGGTGAGCCAGTGGCACTTCCGGGTGGTGTGATTTGACGGCTTCGCACCGCTGTGGAATTTGCAAGGTCCGTTCAAGGTCTGCTCATAGGAGAAGGCCGGCAACCAGTTCGGCTTGCCGCCTTTCTCTCGCTTGGGCGGAGGCTGCTCTTCTGGCTGCTGGGCTTCAACGGTCGCGACCTGCCGGCTGCTGGAAGCCGGCTGCGGGGCCTTGCACTTGTTGTCGCCCTGCTGTTGTCGCCGGCCGGCGTCTGCCGCCAGAGTTCTTGGAGCTTGAGGAGCTACTTTGCCAGTCATGCTGATTTGAATTTCCGCCTTCATGGAGGAGTCGGCCGTGGCGTACTTGTCCGCTATGACCAGCAGCTCGTCGAGGGTTTCTGTCTCATCACAGATGAGCTTGTGCTTGAGGAGGGTGCCTTCTCGGCACCCGGCTGTGAAGTACTCGATGGCCTGCACCTCGTGCACGCCCTCGCAGGAGTTCCGGAGCTCAGCCCAACACGTGAGGTAGTCGCGAGTCGACTCGTCAGGACCTTGCACGCACAAGGAGAGCTGACGAGGCTTGGGAGGACGCTTGTACGTGCTGGTGAAGTTGCGGACGAACGCTTCGGTGAAGTCGACCCAGCTGTTGATGCTGCGGGGCTTTAGGCTGTTCAGCCATGTCCGGGCCGTGCCCTGGAGCATGAGCAGAACGTACTTTACGGCGACACGCTTGTTGCCGTTTGCTATGCTGACAGCCGTGGAGTAATCGACTAGCCAGTCTTCCGGCTTCACGGAGCCGGTATACTTGGGCGTGTCTCTTGGGAGCATGAACCCTCTGGGAAAGGGCTCGTCCCGAATGTGGGGCCCGAAACAAGGCGGACCCAGCTCGTCTTCTTCTTCCAGCGCCAGGGACCGGTGAAGTCGGTCCATCCGGTGGCGGGCGTCGTTCTCTCCAACTCCCTCTCGGCGGCCAAGGCGGTCACCGAGAGTCGGATGGTCAACAGGCAGCGGGGAGACTCGCCTCTCCTTGCGGGGAGGGGGAGGTGGACAGTCGTCCCGTCATTCCACTGCTATTGGGCGGCCATCTCGGTCGCGCTCTATGGCTCTATGGTAATGCGAGTCCGACTGTGGCTGACAGCCGGCTCCTTGTCCTTTCTTCCTCGGGCGCCGCCAGTCGGCGTCCGAGACGTCGCGCCTTGATCTCGGTGCGGGTCGTTGTTTGGCCGCTGCGGCGCCTCCGTGCGGCAGCCGGCCTCGTTCTGCGCGGCGGCCGCGTCGAGGAGCCGCTGGACTCGCTCCATCATGAGGCAGCGTTCTTCGCCCTCGAAATTGTCCAGCTCATCCGCCGGTGCCTGGGTGGCTCGGATGTTCTCCGCCGGTGTAGCGTACACGGGGCGGCTAGCCCCAAACAGGCTGGCGATGGCTCTGTCGCGCTGCTGGACCGCGCCAAGGCGGCTGGGCCCTGCTGGGGCCGGCGAGCCGCCAATGGCGCGATCCATCTCCCGCTGGTAAGCTTCTAACAGGCGTCTCATGCTGGCCAGCTTCTTTGCGCCTTCGACGAGCTGAAGGCGGCGCGCTTCTAACGTCTTTGTGTCAGCATCTTCCGGAATGGGCGCGACTAGGTCTTGCAGCGCCGCGCCGAGTGAGTCGGGCGCCCCTCCGCCAGGGAACTCGTCATGACTGATGACTAGCACCTCAATGACGGTGCTTCCGTCGCTCTCTGCGTGGGGGAGTGGTTCATCATAGACCACCACGTTCGTGGGGAATGCGTCGATCGACGCAGTGTCAGAGTCAGACCAGCATTGGGTCGGTGGAGCCTACGGACTCCAAGTCTACGGCAGGCTCACCGGAAACGTGGAGTTGATCGAGGAGGCCCGCGAGGAGGTTCTCGGGGCCGCTGCGCCTGCGTTGGACGTAGGTTCGTCGGAGAGGCGAACCTCGCCGACAAGTTCGGCCAAGGAGCTGGCTGTGCAGGCGATCTCAACGCCGCGCAGCGCGTCGATGCAAACTTCGCCTGGCGTGCCTGGCTGGCTGCGCTCGCCAGGGAGGAAAAGGGTTCCCGTCCAGAACAGATCTCCGGACGGCGGTGCACCAGGCCCCACGGTGGGCGCCAAATGTCAGGGGTTTGGAGCGACATATGCCAACGGATGGCTTATCATGGTGGGGGCGAGTAGAACATCGCCGGTGCCTGGAAACGGGATGATGCGAAGACATGCACGCCGGCGAATCTTACCTAGCTTCGGGGCTCTCCGGGGAGATAATACCCCTACTGCTGCTCTGCGGGGTCTCTGCATGATCACTATGGTCAAGTGTTTACACGGTTGCTCCTTGAGCTGTGTTTGATGGTAGAAGAGGGCAAGGCTAGCTCTCTCCTTCTATCTGGTATGGTATAGAACTACTGGGATCCAACCCTTTGCATGGGTGCCCTGGGGGTTTATATAGGCCTACCCCCTAGGGGTACAATGGTAATCCGTCTGGGCGCGGGCCCATCCGTCAGTGCCTCCGACCTCCGACTTCTCCGCCGACTGCTTGGGCCCACCGACTGGTCTGGTACGGAGCCGCCAGGCCGCGTCCGCCACGGGCGGGTCTTGCCGGCTACCGATTACTGTAGCCGTGCTTCTGATGATGCAGGCTTGGTCAAGGGGTCGTGGCAACAGCCCCGCCTCCTGGCGGGCGATCACTGTGGTCACTCCCCATCTCATCTTGATTAATGGCGCGTGGGCCCCGGGGGAGGGCTCTGCCGACTCCCCCGGGCCAACTCCCGACGGGTTTGACTGGCGGTTCTCCCGCCGTCTCCCGAGGTCTTGCTGACTGGTGGGCCCTGCTGCCTCCGGCCGTACAGACAAGCCGTCGTGGGCGCAGGACTTGGTACTGTGGTGCTGATGTCAGGGCCGGCCGGGCAACAGTGCCACGCCACACGGAGATCTTCCCGGGTACGGTGTGCTGTGGCCATGCCTGCCCTTGGTAAGGGGCAGAGTGGGTTTCACTGTAGCCACGCCTCTGCCCCATCCCCCTCGATGGGGTCATGGTTCGTCGGAGTCGCCGGCCGACTCCCCAAAGCCGGCTTCTCTGGAAGTCGTCCCTGGGACTCGGCTGTGAGCGGGCAGTCGGCTGCCCCGCCATCGACTCCTCAGGAGACGGCTCTTCGCCCTAGGGTCTTGAGGGGCGCAGCCTGCCCGATGTCTTGAAAGGTTATGGGACTCGGGTTGGCCTACCCGTGGCCCATTACTTCGACAAGCAGAGAACAGTAGCCAGTTTATTTTTTATCAACATGCTTGCATTTATTCATATATCTGGTGTATTTATTCATATTTCATGTGTACCAATGTTTAGTGTTCTCCTGCGGAGGAGTAGGGGTCGGGCTGTGATGGATAGCGCCCGGGAGAAGCCCCTCCAGTGATATCGTGGGTTGCAATTCGGCCAACTAGCTGGCCAAGCAGGAGCAGGGGGTATGGGGACGCCCTCCGCACCGACATGGTCAGCATCCTCTCCTCCATCCCCTCTTTATATGTGCTTTCTTAGATGTGTTGCTTACTCACTGCAGTCAGTTTAGTCGAATAGTAAAGAACTTGTAGCTGGAGTATAATATGAAAAATTCATGTTGCTCCAGTTTTGCATCAAATGAATCTTGTGGGCGAGAAAATGTCATGCTGCTCTAGTAGATGATGCAACAATTTGAATATAAGCAATCTGCAGGAACATGAATTACTTTATCTCTTTACCCCTACTTTTCTACATACATGATTTATAAACTTGCTTACCATTGTTTCACTAATTATTGCTCATGCCCTGCTCCCCTGTTTGTTGTAGGCAGCAAGATGTCCGTGCAACTGAGATTGCAAACCTAAAACAGTGTAAATCTCTCTCTTGGTGATGCAAGGGCACACTACCTTTCAAATGCCAAGAATGAACTTGGGGTTGTTTCTGCCCAAAGTATAGCCGGTAGGCTTTATGTTGCTACTGAACTTGGAATTGTCGAGTTCGCATCAGTTGATTTCAGTATTTGGCCTAGGATTTTGAGTTGGGAGTGAATTTGTTGCTAATGCTAGAAAATGGAATGTAAGTAATTCATTGAGTATATGGTTATTAGAAAGAAATCACATGTGCAGGCTACTTGAGGCTAGTAGCAGTATCACGAAAATCTTGTGTGGCATAAGATTTGACCTAGTGCTCTTTATGTCTTTCGCTTCCGGATAATCTGGTATGCTTTAAGATGCTCATCTGCTATTCACTTTCTCTCTGTCTCTCCCCCTTGATTCCCTCAAATTTTTTAGTCTACTTTACAAACGAGAAGCAATTTGTTTTACCCAAATATTTCCAAAGAAACCGTTGCTGATATTTTCTAAGCAACCTCCCTTTCTTCGGTTAAGAGGTTATATTTTTTTACGAGAAGCTATTTATAGATTGCACCCTATATTGGTCATTGGTCCTATATGTTGCAGTTGTTTATATAGTTCATCTTTACATTTGACTCCACAATTGACAATATACGCAGTTCTTTCCGTACCAAGAACTGAAGCACCAAAGGCTCTAAATGAATCAACTAAAAAAATTCCTTTTGTGTACTACCATTTACTGAATTCTCAATAACATTTCTCTATGCATCTCTAGTATGCGACACAGAGAAATCTATATACTGTAATAAATTCTATTTCTATAAGTTTCAACTCTCAAGTTGATTGTGGAGCATGCTTTGCTAATGTGGTCCAACCTGGCATTTGGTGAACTCTCAAGTTGATTGTGGAGTATATGTTTGAGTAATGCAAGTTTGGGTACTCCTCTCTCATCCTGACATTCTCAATGCAAGTCTTCCATCTTGTCTATTCCCACATGGCACAAGCCTATTTTATCCGGTTTGAATTCTTACTCCACTTTACGCTACAGTTTGAATTGATCAAGCTCTCTTTACAAACTGGATGCATATCTTGTGCAAGAGTACCTGCTACTGATTCAGAGGCCGAGGAGGAAGATGGAGCTGCACTTGAAGATCCGGAGGCAAGAGGAGGAAGAAGATGGTGCAACACTTGATCCGGAGATGGAGGATGAAAAAAATGAGGCATCCATCACTGGCGCGGACAAGGAGACGGAAGCGGAGTCGTTGCTGCGAGTTCTGAAGGTGTGAGCTCGAAGGCAGAGGATGAATTGGAGCCACGGAGAAGGAGCTGGTGAGGGAGTCCTGGATTAGGGGGTGTCCGGATAGCCGGACTATACCTTCGGCCGGACTCCTGGACTATGAAGATACAAGATTGAAGACTTCGTCCCGTGTCCGGAAGGGACTTTCCTTGGCGTGGAAGGCAAGCTTGGCGATACGGATATGTAGATCTCCTACCATTGTAATCGACTCTATGTAACCCTAGCCCTCTCCGGTGTCTATATAAACCGGAGGGTTTTAGTCCGTAGAAAAAGACAATCATACCATAGGCTAGCTTCTAGGGTTTAGCCTCTCTGATCTCATGGTAGATCCACTCTTGTACTACCCATATCATCAATATCAATCAAGCAGGACGTAGGGTTTTACCTCCATCAAGAGGGCCCGAACCTGGGTAAAACATTGTGTCCCCTGCCTCCTGTTACCATCCGCCTAGATGCATAGTTCGGGACCCCCTACCCGAGATCCGCCGGTTTTGACACCGACATTGGTGCTTTCACTGAGAGTTCCTCTGTGTCGTCGCCATCAGGAAGGATGCCTCATCCCGTCTTTAAAGACGGCACCGTTGCTAAGGGAGCTTTGGTTGTCGGCCAAACTCTCCGGCTAGGTGGTTTCCTTATGACCGCCTGTTCGGCTGCTGCGCCGACGATGACCTCTCGGGTCATCGAAAGCAATCTTCACGTCAGCTCGGAATTCGCCGAGCAGCTAGACCAATGGAGCTCTCTTCCCTAAACGAGCTGTTGGATCGCATCGCCGCCCTGGGAGTCGCTACGGATTACGACCGGATTGGGCCTAAACCCGATCTAAGAGAGATTAACTCTCCCCAGGTCACCCATCACGTTGCCGTGGTAGAGGGACAGTGCGGCGACCCTTCATCTATCTTAAGGACTAGCTATGTCCGGATTCCTGATCCCTCCAAGCCGGATACCCGCGGAGGGCAGGACATCACTCAAGACCTGAACTTAAAGTCAGGCGACGGGCTAGATTCATTGGACAACATCCAAGAATCCAAACTTCCGAGTTCGGAAACTCCTTGGCCCCTGGGTCTCAGATTGGGTGAGGTTTCGGATTTGATTCCACCCACCCACCCGTACATAAGCGATCTATCCCAAATTAGGCAAGAGCCCGAAGAAACAGTACATCATTACTGGGCCATATTCCTCCTGGTTATGAACAGGATAAAGGACTGCCGCGAGGAAGACGCAATTTCATTCTTCTGCAATAATTGCACGGACAAGGGAATCCTCAACGCCATAAGTCGCCGTGATATTACACGCTTCGCTGACTTGGCGTCCATAGTACGAAAGTGTTGTGCGATGGAAAGTGCCTGGAAAACCGAAATAAAATTTTGGGACAATCCGGCCCTAAATACAAACCCAGTCCAAAATAAAAGGGTGCATCATCGCCAGACACCCGGGTTCAATACCAAAAAGCAAAAGCCCTCTACAGGGCACGGAACCGTACTAGAAGGATGGCTTAATGGACCCTGTAAAATTCACAGTGCAGAGGGCGCCACACCAACTCACCGCCTTAGAGCATGTTGGATACTCCGGCAGGTGGCAAAAATTGGCGAAGATCTTCTAATTCCAGAAGCCACAGAAAGCCACCCCAGAGAAACCAGTACGGTATTAACAGTCTTCGAGACTTTCGCATCAAATAATATGCGAAAAAGAACACTCCGCAGCCTTGCCGAAGTCTACCAAGTAGCAACAATAAACCCATGGAGTGACACAGCTATTACTTTTAACGCCAGTGATGAACCTAAATTCCGAACAGCCCAAGCACCAGCCACATTGGTCCTCAGTCCAATAGTGGACGGCTTTCGTCTTACCAAGGTACTCATGGATGGCGGTAGTGGATTGAACCTCATTTATGAGGTAACCCTTCAAAAAATGGAAATAGACTGGAACCGCATCGAGCGAAGCAGCACGACCTTTAGAGGAATAATCCCCAGTCGGGAAGCGCGCTGTACAGGAAAAATCACACTAGATGTGGTGTTCGGCACGCCGGATAATTACAGGTCCAAAGAGGTCACGTTCCAGGTGGCCCCGTTCAGTAGCAGATATCACGCTCTGCTAGGGCGGGAAGCATTTACAGTCTTCCAAGCAATACCCCATTACGGGTACATGAAGCTCAAGATGCCCGGGCCTAACGGAATCATCACTCCCGCTACTGATCCGGACATAGCAATCCGCGCCGAAAATAAGACAGCCGCACTGGCCCTCGAGGCGCTATCCGAAGCCCTAGCGGCTGAGGAACTGAGTGCGCTGCGCTCCATGGTGAATAAGGACGATGTGATACTCGATAAAAGATCCAAGTCCACCTCCTTTAAACCGGCGGACAAAATAGTCAAATTCCAGGTCCATCCAACGGACCCCAATAAAACAGCTTCCATCGGGGCACAGCTAAACCCTGATGTAGACGCCGCACTGCGAGAGTTCCTATGAGAGAACTGGGACATTTTTGCCTGGCACCCTTCAGACATGCCAGGACTCCCACGCAGGCTGGCCGAGCACAGCTTAAATATCCTAAAAGGATTCAAGCCAGTCAAACAGGCTCTTCGGTGTTTTTCCGAACCTAAGAGACATGCCATGGGAGAGGAACTAGCCAAGCTATTGGAGGCCGGATTCATCAAAGATATAAAACACCTGGACTGGCTAGCAAACCTGGTGATGGTACCAAAGAAGGACAAATCCTGGCGCCAGTGCGTTGATTTCAAAGACCTTAACAAGGCTTGCCCAAAGGATCCCTTCCCTCTCCCCCGCATCGATCAAATTATCGATGCTACCGCAGGACACGATTCGTTGTGTTTCCTCGACGCATACTCCGGCTACCATCAAATAAAGATGGCAGAGTCAGACCAAGCCGCAACGGCATTCATCACACCATACGGCCCATTTTGCTTCAACACAATGCCCTTCGGGCTCAAAAACACCGGCGCAACATATCAGCTCATGATTCAGACATGTCTGGCAAACCAGATCGGCAAAACAGTGGAGGCATACGTAGATGATGTGGTCGTTAAAACAAGACATGTCGTATCTCTAGTAGACGACTTGAGGCTAACATTCGATAACCTCCGAACATACGACATCAAGCTCAACCCGGAAAAATGCGTTTTCGGCGTTCCAGCCGGAAAGCTCTTTTGCTTCATTGTATCCGGTAGAGGAACTGAAGCAAATCCAGCCAAGATCTGAGCTCTGTCACAATTGGATATCCTGAAGGACCTCAAACAAATACAAAAAATAACCGGATGCGTGGCGGCTCTAAGCCGCTTTATCTCCTGCTTTGGAGAAAAGGCCCTACCCCTTTACCGCCTCCTTCGGCGCACCGAACACTTCGAGTGGACGGATGCAGCCACGGCCGGACTTGACGAAATAAAAGCCATCTTGGCAACAAACCCAGTCCTGGCCGCGCCAAACATTGGTGAACCAATGCTATTATACATTGCAGCAACCCATCAGGTCGTAAGTGCAGTGCTCGTCGTCGAACGAGAAACGGACGGACACAAATTCCCCCTTCAAAAGCCGGTCTACTATGTGTCCACTGTCCTTACTCCGTGCAAGTCATGGTACCCGCATTATCAAAATATTGCGTACGCGGTATTTATGGCATTCCGGAAGCTGCGACACTACTTTCAAGAGTGTTCAATAACAATAGCCTCAGAAGTGCCACTTAACGATATTATAAACAACCGCGACGCGACGGGCCGGATTGCAAAATGGGCCATTGAGCTCCTCCCATTCAACATATCTTACAAGCCACGGCGAGCTATCAAGTCGCAAGTTTTGGCCGACTTCGTCGCAGAATGGATGGAGGCCGAACTCCCTAAAGAGTATGGCACATATTCAAACTGGGTCATGCACTTCGATGGCACCAAAATGTTGGCCGGTCTAGGGGCTGGCGTCATTTTGACGTCCCCCACATGAGACACAGTTCAATACATACTCCAGATAATGTACACAGACTCCAACAATGCAGCCGAATATGAGGCCCTTCTACATGGTCTCTGGATGGCAGTATCCATGGGCATTCAACGCCTAGAGGTGCGCGGGGACTCGAACCTCGCAATATCCCAAATAAATGGAGACTTTGATGTCAAGGATCCAAAAATGGCAGATTATCGCAACGCCGTCCTAAAAATGTCAGCTCGATTCGAAGGGCTCGAATTTCACCATATAGCCCGGGAAAATAATCAGGCGGCAGATGTGCTGGCACACATCGGCGCAAAACGTGATGTAGTCCCCCCCAACATCTTCCTGGAAAGGATGTTCAAGCCATCTGTAGTATGGGAAGGGGAACCCGGCAATAATAGCCCGAACCCAATCGCACTGCCCGACACCGAACACTCTGACATAATTGGAGGCTCTACCAATGAAATAACACCTTCAGCCCACGTAATAATGGCCGTCATCGCCCCGTGGACAGAACCATTCCTCGCCTACCTTACTAGGCAGGAACTCACCGAGGACCAAAATGAGGCACGCTGCATAGTGCGGCGATCTAAAGCCTATAAAGTCCATGAGGGAGAGCTTTATAAGAAAAGCACTACCGGAGTCCTTCAAAGGTGCATCTCTGAAGAGGAAGGGCGGAACCTCCTGGCTGAAATTCATGCCGGACTCGGCGGTCATCACGCTGCAGCTCGGTCCCTTATAAGCAAGGCCTTCCGTACGGGCTTTTATTGGCCGACGGCCCGGGCAGACGCCCAGGACTTAGTCCAACGATGCATCGGTTGCCAGCTTTTTGCAAACCAAAGCCATATGCCACCCACTGCCCTCCAAACTATCCCCATCACTTGGCCCTTCGCGGTCTGGGGGCTTGACATGGTTGGACCCCTTAAAGGCGGAACCCACAAGAAAAAATACTTACTGGTCATGGTGGATAAGTTCACCAAATGTATAGAAGCCAAGCCTGTTAAGACGGCCGAATCCGGACCGGTGATAGACTTTATATCCGGGGTTGTACACCGTTACGGCGTCCCCCACAACATCATCACTGATAATGACACGAACTTTACGGCCGACGAGGTAAAACTCTGGTGCAAAAACATGGGCATCAAGCTCGATTATGCTTCCGTCTATCACCCACAAACTAACAGCCAGGTCGAGCATGCAAATGGTCTTATCATGAGCGGCATCAAACCCAGACTAGTGTGGCCCCTTAAGGAATCTAACACGCACTGGGTAGAGGAGCTCGACTCCGTACTCTGGGGGCTGCGGACCACGCCGAATCGCACCACCGGATACACACCATTCTTCAGGGTGTACGGCGCAGAGGCAGTTTTGCCCTGCGACATAATTCATGACTCACCTCGAGTGCGCATGTACGAAGAAAGAGAAGCCAAGCTCGATCGGCAGGATAGTTTGGACGCCTTGGAGGAAGAGCGTGACGTGGCAAAAGCCCGTTCCGCATTCTATCAACAGCAGGCTCGAAGATACCAAAGCAGAGAAGTACGGGCCAAAAATTACAACGTTGGCGAATTAGTTCTACGCCTGCCGGACAAGAAAAAGGACAAACTCAAGCCCAAGTGGGAAGGTCCCTTCATAATCAACCAAGTCCTGACTGGTGGAGCGTACCGCCTGCATGATGCATTGGATAACTGACTCGAGCCGAACCCATGGAACGCAGCCCGTCTACGAAGATTCTATGCCTAGCGCCGGACTCTGTGTTCGTCTCCTTCCTCTGTCCATTTTTTATATACTTTCTGTCTTACATTTCTCTCCTTCTCCCCTCCCTCTCTCTTATAGCCTTTAAAGGCTCATAAAGTGACGCGCTATCCGCGCCCATTAAACCTGGGGGCTTCTTTAAACAGAAGCTTATTTATACGGGCTTCATGCCCAACACATGTGTCACACTTCCGCATGTACCTTTTATTCGCCATTATATGCATCGATATGACTTAAGTTTTGGCCAAGCTAGGTTGCCTGGCTCCTGTGCTTACCCCTACGTTCCCGGTTGTTCGGCTAGGTGGTAAAGGGAGCACCTCTGTGATTGTTACTGCCAGGTCAGCCAGATGTGTACCTCAGACTGGGTGAAGCCGAAAGCTAGCGTTCTTAAGGGAATATTCCGTCGGTGAACTAAAGATGATCTTTTTTTATTTATCTATACGCCCCCATATGTTTTTCCTGCGTCTCTTTTCGCCGAATGGACATGCACTTTAGGGCATGCCTCCCAGGGAAAGGAATCCCTAACGGAACTATTCTCCCTGGAAGATGTTTCTTACTAACCATGTAATATAACATAACTAGTTGGGCACTTGTCTGTTCAAGCACTAATGACCCCTACGCCTGGTCTCCATGCATACCCAGGTTCTTATATAACCGCGAGGGTATTCGGACACACTCCAGACCGTCAGGTCCTGAGGTTGAAGCGAAAAGGTTGGCCATGACAAACGATCTACAATCCGGCTAGAAGGCATTACACATGTCAATTAAAATTACATAGTCAATCTGACTGATTGTATTCCTCTTCAATACCATCTAACAGGCTGTCTAGTTTACAGTCCTGTTGGGAATACTTTGCGGCCAACTCTACTTGGTCGTACACTAAGCTCACAGGGATCTCCTTCCCATCGGGCGCCACGGGTCCGACCTCGGCCATGTGGTTTGGGTCAGCCTTCGTGTACCGCGTCTTCACCATGGCCCAGGCCTCCCTGGCGCCTTGACGGCAGGCCGACATCTTCCACAATCGGAAGCGCCGCCGCGCTCCCTTCAGCTTCTCTACAAGCTCTCCAAGGCCTTCGGGCATGGAGATGGATGGCCACAAGGCCTGGGCGACGCCTTGCATCACCTGCCGAACTCGCTCATGTAGTTGTGAGAGCTCGGGAAGAAGGTCACCCGTAGAACCGGGCATTTCCTCTGCAGGACGACCTGTTAGCATACCTACAGACATTACTCTGTTAGTCGACTTCCTCGCCGAACTCTTTTTTCAAAGTTCGTTTAAGCACTTACTAAATATGCCGCGTCAAAGCCGCTGATTCTTCTTAACGGAGTCCAACAGCTGGGCACGAACATCCTTCAGTTCAACGCCCAGCTTGGTGTTGGCATCTTGGAGATCGTTCTTCTCCCGCCTCACCTTTGTCAGCACACTCTCACCAGCCTTTAGCTGGCGTAGGAGTTGTTGCTTTTCTGGATTTAATCCGGCGCCATCTGCAATTTAATTTGTCAGATTTGCACCCACGCCGCACTTCACAAAATACTTATCTTTCGAAGCGTATATTACCAGGGGGGTCTCCTTGGGCTCCCCTGCCGCGGCTAGTGCGGCCTCAAGTTGGGCTTTGCACTCTTCCATCTCCTGGGACAGTAGGATATTCTTTTCTGTAAGAACCTGCATAACAAATGATCCTTAAATCAGTTATTCTAACCGTTTCAAGTCTCGGGGGCTACTGGTATATATATAATTACCAAAATTTTCTTACCCGTATGTCTTTTACATACTGCTCCGTGGCTCTGGCTAGACCATTTTGAGCAGCACGGAGGTACGCATCTCCTGAATTGAAGGCATCCAATGCCTCTTGGGAGAAGCAAGCGTCGTGAAGAACTGTCTGGCGACGCCTGTGGTTCATGGCACTCTCCACCTTGGAATTGGTGGCAGACAGCCTGTCCGCATCCTCTGTCGGAGGAGCGTCCGGTGCGCGCCTTGTGTTCGCCTCCACTTCCGGACCAGGCTTTGGAGCCTGGCTGGTGGAGGCGCGATTGGCAACCTCTCCGGATATAGTCCGGTGAGGTCTCATCGTCCTGAAGAGAGCATGAGCATTAATATGCCTCGAAGGAATAACACCCGGGAATAAGATGGCGAGCTATACCTTTGCGCCGACGTCTCAGTCCGGACCGCACTTCTTTTCAGCCCGCGGGGCCTTGCCGCCCCTCGTTGGCTAGTCGCCGCAGGCTCGGCCTCCAGTCTCAAGGACCTCCCCGGCAAAACACGGTTGTCATACGGCAATCAAAAACACGCGAGGATAGATCCCTTTTCAAAGTGCTGGACTTCGATCTCAGTTACCTGTGAGGCTGGGAGTAGCCCTGGGTAATCGGCTGTAATGGCCACCAAGGCGTTGTCCTTGCTCAATTGATGAAACACCCCATCAATCAGCTCCACAGATAAGTCCGGATCCTCTTGAGAGGCCAGGTCGAGGGACCGTCCCGGATCCTCGGGTTGTGGAGGAGGGCTATTTATTTCTTTAATAGCCTGGCGCAGTTCCTGCGTTGAAGTCGTTAGACTGAATATTTAACGATGGGAATATAAAACGGATGGGCAAGTAAAAGTGTCCACTTACCCAACTTGGGGGATTGTACATAGAAAATCCACCCTGTGGGTTGACGCGGAGAAATTCCTCCTCTTCTCCATTGTACAAAGTGGACAAGGTCTTTATTAGAGCGGCAGCCGAATCCGGCCCCTTACGACCGTGGCGGGTGGCATCGTCCTCCCCGTTGAAGTCCCACATGGGGCGGCCTCTATACTGAAGCGGCTGCACCCCTCGCATGATGCATGCAGCCATGACCCCGATCATGGTCAGTCCGGAATGAGCTAACAATCTTATCCGGCCCATCAGGTAAAGAACGTCCCTGTCACTTTCCCTTTGAGGGCTCTGTGGACGCCAGCTTAGGCGCTTCTTTAGGGGAGCACTGTCGAACTCAGGGAGGCTGATCCGGACAGGATCCGGCAGCGGGACGTCCTCTATATAAAACCATTCCGAAGGCCAGCCCTCGGACGCCTTCTTTGGGGTTCCGGATAGATATCCGGTCCCGGCGATGCGCCACACTTCGGCTTCGCCCACTTGATATATTGACCCCTTCTTAGAACGGGGCACAAGGCAGAATAGCCTTTTCCACAGCGCGAAATGAGCCTCGCAGCCCAAAAACAGCTCGCAAAGGGCTACGAAGCCCGCGATATGCAATATGGAGGCAGGCGTGAGGCTGTGCAGCTGGAGGCCATAGAACTCCAGGAGCCCCCAGAGAAACAGATGAATTGGAAATCCGAGCCCTCTTATTAAGTAAGGGACAAGGCATACCCGCTCTCCTTTGGAGGGATTGGGGGTGCTCTCCACTTGCTCTCCGCCATTATAGGTGGCAAGTCCGGCTCGAACCGGGACCATATAGGCTGGGGGGAGAAATCCCTTGGTCTGGAGCGTCACTAGCTCGCTGTGCGGGATGGAGCACCTCTTCCAATCTCCAGGCTGAGGGCTAGAAGGGCTAGAGGAGGAGCTGCGGCGGCCGGCCATGATAGAATGGACCTCTGTCGGATATGCTCTAATTAATACTCGCGGAGGGGAGAAGGTGTGGTTTGGATCTAAATCCTCGTCCCCTTAAATAGGCGGCTCATTCACGCGGCTAGGGGTGTGAATATAAAAAAACACCCTGACTTTTCGTATTCGTTTGACATGTGGAAGACGGCCATTATTGGGCGTAGAAGCCAAGGAGCACTACATTTACAAGAAACCGGACACTATTCAACAAGTACACAGAATTTGGAGGAGAACCCGCCTTGCAATGCCGAAGACAATTTGCGCGCCGGACTCATCGTCATTGAAGCCTGGTTCGGGGGCTACTGAGGGAGTCCTAGATTAGGGGGTGTCCGGATAGCCGGACTATACCTTCGGCCGGACTCCTGGACTATGAAGATACAAGATTGAAGACTTCGTCCCATGTCCGGAAGGGACTTTCCTTGGCGTGGAAGGCAAGCTTGGCGATACGGATATGTAGATCTCCTACCATTGTAACCGAATCTATGTAACCCTAGCCCTCTCCGGTGTCTATATAAACCGGAGGGTTTTAGTCCATAGAAAAAGACAATCATACCATAGGCTAGCTTCTAGGGTTTAGCCTCTCTGATCTCGTGGTAGATCCACTCTTGTACTACCCATATCATCAATATCAATCAAGCAGGACGTAGGGTTTTACCTCCATCAAGAGGGCCCGAACCTGGGTAAAACATTGTGTCCCCTGCCTCCT
This sequence comes from Triticum urartu, assembly GCF_056163025.1. Classification (NCBI taxonomy): domain Eukaryota; kingdom Viridiplantae; phylum Streptophyta; class Magnoliopsida; order Poales; family Poaceae; genus Triticum; species Triticum urartu. Next base: position 542,233,336 of record NC_141879.1, read on the forward strand.
GTTACCATCCGCCTAGAAGCACAGTTCGGGACCCCCTACCCGAGATCCGCCGGTTTTGACACCGACAGCTGGCCTTGCTCGGAGAACAGGCTCTTCATCCAGCAGGTGAGTTGCTGGCTTGCTGCTGAGGGCAATCTAGAGTGACCTAGAGGTACTGCCGAGGGCGATCTGGAGCTGCTGCTCAGGGTGACCTGGGGAGGCGATCTGGAGAGGCGAGCGATCTGGAGGGTGTCTGGCCCAAGGCCTACCAGCGTCTTTTCTTTTTTTGACAGTACCCCAATGTGGGAATCGAACCAAGACCAATCGGACGTATGGAAAAAGAGATGAAACGTACGAAAAGGACTGATGCACCAAAAAAGTGGAGAAACAATCCTCCCTTTAATATTAGGGATAGATTAGCATGATTAATAGCAAGTTCATCATAGTTTTCATCACTAGAATTGTCAACAAGTAAATCATCATCACCTAGCAAATCATCTTCATCACTATTGAAATCAACATACTCGGTGTGTGATACCTTTGGGCCTTTAGCCATGAAGCATATTCCAATTCCTTCATTTGGTGACTCAAATATGTCGTAGGAGTTGGTTGACACAAGTGCTAGACTGGCAACACCTTCATCTTGAGTATATTTGGAGTCGGAGTGATAACTTCTCTCGGAGTGATTGTCGGAGTCGGAGCCGGATACCCATTCACCAACATGAGCTCGATGTCTTTATTTTGTGTAGCTCCTTGATGATTTGTCCTTTCTTTCCGAATCCTTGCTTCTCCGTGATGTTCTTCGTTCATAACGATCATCTCTAGTCCTTCTCTCTCTTGGTGGTGATTCTTCTCTTCTACTTCTTCTTTTGGGAGAATCTTCTCTTCTTTTGTAGGGAGCCGTACACTCATTGGAGTAGTGTCTGGATCTTCCACAATAGTAGCAATTACGTTCACAACTTGAAGATCTTTTGTCATTGTAGGACCTTGACTTGGAACTTCTTTCCTTGCTTCTACTCTTGTAGAACTTGTTGAAATTCTTCACCATTAGGCTCAATTATTCATTGAAGGCTTGTTTCTCACTTGATGATGTGGGGGCATCACATGAAGCTTTGTAAGTGAGGGAGTCCTGGACTAAGGGGTCCTCGGGTGTCCGGCCTATTAGCCATGGGCCGGACTGATGGGCTGTGAAGAACACGAAGACCGAAGACTGCCCCGTGTCCGGATGGGACTCTCCTTGGCGTGGAGGGCAAGCTTGGTGACCAAACATGTAGATTCCTTTCTTTGTAACCGACCTTGTGTAACCCTAGATCCTCCTAGTGTCTATATAAACCGGAGGACTTAGTCCGGAGGGGAGATATTCATTGCCATAGCCATACAAGCTAGGCCTCTAGGGTTTAGCCATTACGATGTCGTGGTAGATAAACTCTTGTAATACTGATATTCATCAATATCAATCAGGCAGGACGTAGGGTATTACCTCCATAGAGAGGGCCCGAACCTGGGAAAACATCATGTCCCCTGTCTCCTGTTACCATTGACCTTAGTCGTACAGTTCAGGACCCCCTACCCGAGATTTGCCGGTTTTGACACCGACATTGGTGCTTTCATTGAGAGTTAAACTGTGCCATCCTCAAAAGGTTTGATGGCTCCTTCAATCGTCAACAACGATGCTGTCCAAGGCGAGACCTTCCTTCCTGAACAGATCTTCATGTTCGGCGGCTTCGCACTATGGGCCAACCCGCTTGGCCATCTGGAACAGATCGATAGCAACGCCCCTGGCCACCAGGTCAGATTTGGGAGCTTGATCTACGTTGCGGACATCCTTGGAGACTTGATCTTCGCTGGATTCGAGACCGCGACAACCACTCCTGGTCACCCCGATGGACATGACCTAAATCTGTCATCGGACCGCATCCAGGAGATAGCTCCTGTAACCGCTCTGGACATAGATCCGGAGCATAGTGCGCCATCCAAGGACTGGAGGCTCAACCCAACCACGTAGGCCACAGATTCCCCAGCGTTGGAGTCGCACATGGACTTAACCTCGCATGATATCTGTGTCATAGGAACTCCGGACTCGTCTCCGGCAATATGTTCAGAACTGTGTGAGTTCGCGGACGCCGAACTTGATCGTTTATCGATCTTCGAATTCAGCAACGCAGACATCTTCCAGCACTCGCCTTTGGGTGACGTGCTAAATTCATTAAAAAATCTATCCTTAGCGGGGGATTCACAACCGAACTATATCCGGTTCGAACTAGAAGCTGATGACAAGGAATTTCGCTCCCCACCCACCACCCACATTATAGCCACTGTCAAAGACTTAACTGACATGCCCGATTACGGCTCCAATGACATCGACGATATGGACGACGATGACGGAGAAGAAGAGGCCCAGGACCCGCCGTTCACCATACGTTGGATGACCACTTCCTCGTATGATGTATACATGGTGGATGCACCGAAGGAGAACAGCGGCGATGACAAAGAAGGTCCAGTTGAGGATAAACCGCCTGAGATACAATCGAAACGCTGGTGTCAGCGGCGCTGCTCTAAGTCACGCCGCAGCAAAGATAGAAACACCGGCATAGGAGAAGATAACACTCCAGAAGGTGCCGAAGACAATGAAGACCCCGTTGACGCAGCTACCGAACAGGATGAATGGGAAGATCGGCAGGTTAGCCCTGGTAAACAGGCCACGCACGAGGACTCGGAGGACAGTAACTATCTTCCGCTCTCCGAGGATGAGGCGAGCCTCGGCACTGAGGATTTCATCTTGCCCGAGGAACCTCTTGAGAAGGAGCGCTTCAAGCGCCAGCTAATAGCCACTGCAAGTAGCCTGAAAAAGAAGCAGCAGCAGCTTCAAGCTGACTAAGATCTGCTCAACGATAAATGGACTGACGTCCTAGCAGCCGAAGAGTACGGCCTCAAGCGCCCGGCCAAAAGCTACCCGAAGTGGAAATTACTACCTCAGTTCGATGATGAGGCGCTGGAGCCCGTACCATCATCATGCAATGTGGCTGACCGACCACCATGTGGCCGGGACAAATGGAAAACTCAAGCCGAACACCAGCCCGTCCTGCCTCATCGCAAAGGCAGAGGTAAATCATCTCACGGTCATACATACGACCTTCGACATGACCTGAACAATAAAGCAGGACATACCAGATCAATCTATGGATCTCGAGGACGCGCTCGACATGCGACGACGACCATCTATTCGGACGTAGTCATGTGCGGGCCGAAAGCCGAAGACGGACTCCATCAGAGCTACGCCGCGATACAGCCCGATATAGAGGTGCCGCACACCCTCATTGCTTCACTGACGAAGTCATCGAACATGAATTCCTAGAAGGGTTCAAACCCGTGAACATAGAATCATATGACGGAACCACAGACCCCGCGGTATGGATTGAAGACTTCATTCTCCATATACATATGGCCCGCGGAGATGACCTCCACGCTATCAAATACCTCCCTCTAAACTTTAAAGGACCAGCTCGGCACTGGTTAAATAGCCTGCCTGAAAACTCTATCGGCAACTGGGAAGACTTGGAAGACGCCTTCCTCGACAACTTCGAAGGTACATATGTCCGCTCACCAGATGCTGATGACATAAGCCACATAGTTCAACAACATGGAGAGTCAGCCAGGAAATTATGGACTAGGTTCTTAACAAAAAAGAACCAGATCGTTGACTGTCCGGATGCCGATGCCCTAGCGGCCTTTAAACATAGCATCTGCGACGAATGGCTCGCCCGCCACCTCAGCCAAGAAAAGCCAAAATCTATGGCAGCCCTTATGGCACTCATGGGTGAGGATAGTTGGCTGGCCCGTAGCAAAAACAATGCAACCTACGCCGGCACCCCTGAAGTTAAAAATAACAAAGAAAAGTCTTGATGCAATAGATACAAGCGACGAAACAACAATGACAACACCGAGGATACAACGGTCAACGCCGGATTCAGTGGCTCTAAGTCCAGTCAGCGGAAGAAGCCATTTCAAAAGAACAATTCGGGCCCATCTAGCTTGGACCGCATACTTGATCGTCCGTGCCAGATTCATGGCACCCCAGACAAACCACCCAATCACACCAATAGAGATTGTTGGGTTTTTAAACATGCCGGCAAGTTAAATGCCGAAAACAAGGATAAGGGATCGCAAAGCGAGGACGACGACGAGGAGCCCTGACCGCCGAACACAGGGGGACAGAAGAAGTTTCCCCCTCAGGTCAAAATGGTGAACATGATATATGCTACCCACATCCCCAAGAGGGAGCGCAAGCGCGCGCTCAGGGACGTCTACGCGATAGATCCAGTCGCCCCAAAATTTAATCCATGGTCATCATGCCCAATCACTTTCAATCGCCGGGATCATCCGACTAGTATCCGTCACAGGGGTTCAGCCGCACTCGTCCTGGACCCAATAATTGATGGGTTCCACCTGACGCGAGTCCTGATGGATGGTGGCAGCAGCCTCAACTTGCTCTATTAGGATACAATGCGCAAAATGGGCATTAATCCATCATGGATCAAACCCACAAATACTACCTTCAAAGGAGACATACCAGGTGTAGAGGCCCATTGTACATGCTCAATCGCAGTAGAGGTCGTCTTCGGATCTCCAGACAATTTTCGAAGCAAGGAGTTAATCTTTGACATAGTCCCCTTTCGCAGTGGCTATCACGCACTACTCGGACAGACCGTATTCGCCCGATTTAACACAGTGCCACAATATAATTATCTCAAGCTCAAGATGCCCGGTCCACGTGGCGTCATAACAGTCAATGGAAATATGGAACGCTCCCTCCATACAAAAGAGCACACAGCTACCTTAGCAGTAGAAGTACAGAGCGACCTTCTCAAGCAAAACCTTTATTCAGCCACCGAGCCCACTGACACTGTCAAGAGGGTCCGAACTACCTAGCGGCAGGATAGCTTGGCTCGTCAGGAGCTCGACTAGCAATCCGGCCTCCGTCTCAGTCCCGATCAAGTAGTGGCATTTGTGTCGCCCGTACATAATTACGCACTCAAAATTCCATGGGCATCGTCGGAGGCATAGCTAGCCTGTGATCCAGAGTACGGCTCAATCGACACCGGATACACACATACTGTCACTTTAATTCATTAAATTTTCAGGTTTCAATCTCGCTGGCCCCATCTGATGGCCTGATCATCGGTACTCTGGAAGGACAAAACACACCAAGGTGGCAAGAAGCATAGGCATATGGGGGACTTCTCTAGGTAGTTTTGTTAACGATCACTCTACCTGTTTTTCAGGACCCACGTGCAGCTCTCGCTTGGTTAAGGCATAGTAACTAGCCTCCTACTTATTGCATTACTTGTATAAACGCGCTTTAACGCACCAATGAAATTATAGTAAGAACAGTTTGCGGCTCAAATTTTACGGCTCTAACTTACCACTTGTTCTTCTTTTTGCTTCCTTTTTATCTTTCCTTTTTCTGGTAACTTTATCAGGTAGCACCCATACACTTTGGTACATTTGATGTTTGCCAGGGGCCTCATAGCACCCTACACTATGGCAACAAAAGTCCGAACACTTTTTATAGTATAGTTCGGCACCCCGAATTTAGCATTATATGCATTGGCTCTGAATCATGTCTTTGGTCAATAGTTGGGTTGCCCGGCTCCTATGCTTGCTACCTTCATTCCGCTATATCGGCTAAGGTAGTAAAGGGAGAACTACTGCGATCGTGCCTTGGTTTATCCAAAGGAGCACTGTCGGTGTCAAAACCGGCGAATCTCGAGTAGGGGGTCCCGAACTGTGCGTCTAGGCCGGATGGTAACAGGAGGTAGGGGACACGATGTTTTACCCAGGTTCGGGCCCTCTTGATGGAGGTAAAACCCTACGTCCTGCTTAATTGATATTGATGATATGGGTAGTACAAGAGTAGATCTACCACGAGATCAGAGAGGCTAAACCCTAGAAGCCTGCCTATGGTATGATTGTATGTTATGGTTGTTGTCCTACGGACTAAAAACCCTTCGGTTTATATAGACACCGGAGAGGGTTAGGGTTACACAAGGTCGGTTACAAAGGAGGAGATATCCATATCCGTATTGCCTAGCTTGCCTTCCACGCCAAGTAGAGTCCCGTCCGGACGCGAGACGAAGTCTTCAATCTTGTATCTTCATAGTCTAACAGTCCGGCCAATGGAGATAATCCGGCTGTCCGGAGACCCCCTAATCCAGGACTCCCTCAGTAGCCCCTGAACCAGGGCTTCAATGACGATGAGTCCGGCGCACAGTATTGTCTTCGGCATTGCAAGGCAAGTTCCTTCTCCGTATACATCATAGAAGAATTTGAATACGAGGATATTGTCCGACCCTGCAAAATAAGTTCCACATTCCACCGCAGAGAGAATAATATTTTCGCAGATCTAATTTTCTGGCTTGTTTTGGCAGCATGACGTTATGTCATGGCCCGGTGATTATTCGAACCGTTTCTTTTAACCAGCCCCGCACATAACGCGAGACAGTTTTTCGACACGTTTTGTCAAAGCAGAGATCGTGTCCCCTTATTACGGGATTCTCATCAATATGGGTGTGGGTAACCCAACCATGCCATCAATTATGGCACTTGGGGGATAAGCGAGTTTTACCAGGCAAGTGGGGACGCTTAGTTTCGTTCGCCCATATAAAGCGATAAGGATTCACCTTTCTATCCATGCCTTCTTCCTCCCCTACCCATCTGTTTTCGCACACTCGAGCTCTAGCGCCCAAGTCCGCACTTCCCACCTCGACCTTCTCCAATCATGTCCGGAGCGGGAGGCAAGTGGATGGTCTCCTCCGTCACGGACGGAGACATCAAGAAACTGAGGAGAGCCGGATACCTTCCCGATGGCATCGCGCACCGGCTCCCAGATGAGGGGCAGCTCATCCCCACCCCCAGGCCCCATGAGAGGGTAGTATTCCTCACCCATTTCCTCCGCGGACTGGGATTCCTTCTCCATCCCTTCGTCTGAGGACTCATGTTTTATTAAGGCATGGATTTCCACGATCTGGCCCCGAACTTCATCCTCAACATCTCGGCGTTTATCGTCGTGTGCGAGGCCTTCCTCCACATCAAGCCCCACTTCGGCTTATGGCTGAAGACCTTCAATGTCAAGCCGAAGGTGGTGGGCGGCCGCCAGGCGGAGTGCGGAGGCGCCATGGTGGGCAAGATGCCCAACATAACATGGCTCGAGGGCTCCTTTGTGGAAACCATAAAGGGGTGGCAATCGGGGGGGGGGGGGGGGGGTTCTATATCACCGAGCCACGCGACCCTGCATGGGCAGCGGCCCTCGAGTTCCGATTTGGCATCCCCACGCGGCTCACCTCCTGGAAAGAGAAGGGCCTGTCCTGGGGTAGTTCGAAAGAGCTGACCGGACTCCAAACATGTATTCAAAACATGGTGGACAAGAAGCTCAAGCTTGTCAACATAGTCCAGGTTATGCTCATCCGCCGGATACTCCGATGCCAACAACGGGAGTTCAACTTGTGGGAGTTCAATCCGGCGCAGCACCGAACTCTGAACAGGCTCTTCGACACGACTCATGAAGACGCCTGGAGGATAATGTTCAAAAGTGCCGAGGTCCCCCCCTATTACTGAGGATCGCGGATTTAGCGCGAAGCGCCAAGCCAGTGCGGTAAGCTGCTTTACCTTTCACAGGATAATTATTTTATATAGATTGACTCTATGCGGGATCTAAACTCCCGTACCTTTGACAGGACTGGCAGAAGATGACCGGACAGATCGACTGTCCGGCTCCTTTGCTCGAAGGCCCTGCAGACGCTCTTCTGGCGAAGATGTTGACTCCAGCCCCTTATACGGTGCCGGAGAAGACCAAGAAGGCCAAGGGAACCCGAAAGAGTTCCCGACGCCAGGCGTCGTCGGACTCACCGTCTGATGACTCTGCGGCGCACTCTTCCCCTGAAGACGAGGAAGAGGAAGAAGAAGATGCTCCCCCACCGACTGGGGGAGACAAGAAAAGGAAGGCCGCCCCAACTGGGGAGGCCGGAGGGTCCAAGAAGGGAATGACTCTCCTTCCGGAAAGTTCCACCGCCGTCGACGAAGGCGAAGACGAGTGGTTGCCCAGGGTCAAGCCCCCGGGGAGATCGTAAGTATTCGAATACCAGAGTAACCCATAGGTTTCCTTTGTCGCACTGCTTTCCCTAACGCCGAACACAATTATGCAGGCCGCCCCGAGCCAGTATCGATGTATCATCGGACGGCTCCCTGGGCTCGTCAGACATGGATAGCGATCCAGTCCCGACCGCCACCTCCCCTCATCCTGCTGACGACGCCGAGGTGCTGTCTCAAGAGGCACCGGGTCGAGGGGAGACAGTCCTGGAGGCGCCTCAAGGCGACCTTCCGGACTCCCGGAGCCACGGGGACGGGGCCCCTGAGAGCTCCGACTTCGGCCCTCAGCCGAACACCGCGCCGGACCCTCCAGCGGTTCCGGGCTCGGGTATGTAGCCTCCTTCTAAGAGGGGCAAGACGCCTGTGCCGGTGACCTCTGTCCATCCAGAGGCACCGGACAATTTGCTGGAAGCGCTTCGCAGCGCTTCCATCGACGAGGAGCACCGCACTATCATGAGTGTTGTGATCCAGAAGGTTCAGTCCACCAAGAGCGGATTGACTGAAGCCTGTGCCAGCCTTCTAACAGGCTTTCAGGTAAGTGTTTTAAAATGTAGTAGAAATATTACCGCATAGACAGTAGCCCCTAATGCTTTGTTCGGTGTTCACGAAGAAAAGCTGAACAGAGGATCAAATAATATCGCAGGAGTCTAATATAAGTATGTCAATATGCATATGCAGGCTTCGCTGTTGGCGTCCGCCGCACTAACTGCGGAGGTCGCCGTACTGAAGCAGGACCTCAAGGGGTCCAGGAGAGAGCTCGGCCTTGCCAAGAGGCAGCTCGAGGAGAACAAGGGTAAGTAATACCCCGTCTATAGATATGTATATATAAAAAGGATGCGATTGCAAAATGACAGGATCATTGTATGTTTGCCAGGGCCATGACCGAGGTGGCGACCCTGAAGCAAGCGCTAACCAAGGCTGAAGATAAAGCGGCCAAGGAGCGCACCGAGCGAGAGAAGCACGAGGCTCGGGTGGGCGAGGTGCAGCAAGAGCTCCAGGCTCTCGTGACGGAGCACAAGGTGTTGGAGCTTGACTCGAAGACGCGAGAGTCTGAGCTTGCCGCGGCCCTTGAGAGCGCAAAGAGTGCCAAGGCCGAGGCCCAGAAGGCCCTCCAGGAGATCGACGCGATGAAGAAGATAGCGGCGGGTAAGGCTTTCTATATGCAAGGCAAGCATGTAAAAGTAAATTACCGATTACTTACCCGGATCCGGAGCTCTTCAGGAGCATTCGCAGATTTGCCCTGCAGTGTGTCCGATGCCGCACAAGTTTACCAGGCCGAGGAGGGGAGCTCAACGGAGAAGCTATTCTGGTCTTAGTATACTGGGACCGAACACCCAATGCCTCTGGGCGACCAGCTAAATCAGCTGGTCGAGCTACACAAGGCAGTCGAACAGGCCATGAAGGGCATTATAGTCCGGCTGTGGCCTGACGACGTCCTTCCAAACAGCTACTTCGGCCTGGTGAGGCGGCTTGTGGATGCCTACCCACGGTTGGAGGTCATCAAGCGGTCCGTCTGCATCGAAGGTGCACGCCAGGCTTTCGCCCGTGTGAAGGTGCAGTGGGCCAAGCTAGACCATGTGAAGCTGATCAAGGAAGGGCCGCCGCAGGGCAAGGAGCATCGCACCCCTGAAATTTATTATGAGGGTGTCCTGAAGGGTGCCCGTCTTGTAGCGGACGAATGTTCAAAGGATGTAATATTTGAGTAAACTTGCTCGTGTGATCCTGTATGATGAGAACTTGTTTCATATGCGCTATGCAACGCTTGTGTGAATTTAAAATATTACCTTCTGTTTGGCCGTTTATCCAATCTGCGAGATGGCTAGTCCTCGGTTTCTGCCCCCATGCCGCGAGTGCTGGGGTGTTCGGGATAAACCTGAGCACTCTTGTTCCCATATTTGGGTCCTTCGAGGGAGGTGCTCAGCACAATGAACAAGGAAACCAGACTAATAATTCTTTATCACTCTCACTTAGCCATAGAATTCTATAATTTTAAATTTCGGCAAAGCCCCTGGTATTCGGAAGGCTGAATTCGGGGCGCGATACACGCCTGTAAGCCGGACAGGGCCGGCCCCTCGCCCTAAGCGGCATAAGTCTTTAGGGACTCGAAAAACCTCGCCGAATAGCGACCAGTCTCTCGCCTTATCATGATAGTCACTTTTAGCTTTCTCTACTGAGGTGCTAAGCCCGGAAGAACCGGGGCACAATCGCAGTAGTTCTCCTAGCGCTACCTTAGCTGATAGAGCGGAACGTAAGTTACCAAAACATAGGAGCCGGGCAAACCCAACATTTGACCAAAGACATGATTCCGAGCTGATGCATATAGTGCTATAAGTTCGGGGTGCCGCACTTGTGAAATTGTTCGGACTTTCCACACCGCATTGTGGGGTTCGTAAGCCCCTGGTGTATTGGCCGTACCATAGTGTACGGTTGCAAGGCTTCATTGATGAACACATAGCTATATATATAACAAGAATGCAATAATAATCGTAATGTCATGCATTGTTTATTAAAAAATTGCGTTAAAGCAGAGTGATACAGATAGTGCGATAAGCAAAGAGTAGGACTATGTCCCTTCCAAGGGCAAGCTGAGGAATGATGTTAAATTGAATATTTCACTCATTACTATAATCAACCTGGGAATTCCGTGGTATAACGTAGCTGTCCGCCTCCTTGGTTGCTGCATCATGTGTTCGGCAATAGTGCTGCCGGACAGTGTTTCCAGAGATTAAGGTCCTGAAAGAAAAAGAAAAATGACCGAACGGGAAGCCCCTAGTGCAGTTTAGGCCGCGTTTTGGGGCGTGCCACAGTTGTGCCCCCCTCCCCACCTGTGCCCATGGTATTTTTAATGCGTAATTATGTATGCGCGGCACGAGTTTCCCCGCTGGGCTAGGATTGGGGTGGCCGCTGTATTGCTACGCGAGCTCATATCGCGCCAGGCGGTCTATTTGCCGATTGCCCCAAGCACGCTTGAAGGTGTCCGGGCTGTGAAGCGCCGAACTGGTTGATTGCCTCGAGAGGCTGCTTTGCGTTTCTGCTGCGAGGGCTGCGGTGTGCTCCTCTGTTCGGAGAGAGCGCTCTGTGTTTCCGTTGACTGTAATAACTCCGCGAGGTCCTGGCATCTTGAGCTTGAGGTATGCATAATGCGGTACCGCATTGAATCTAGCAAATGAGGTTCGCCCGAGTAGCGCGCGATAACCACTGTGGAACGGGACTATATCAAAGATTAACTCTTCGCTTCGGAAGTTATCTGAGGATCCGAAGACCACTTCCAGTGCAATTGAACCTGTGCAATGGGCCTCTACACTTGGAATGACGCCCTTAAAGGTCGTTTTTGTGGGTTTGATCCTTGAGGGGTCTATGCCCATTTTGCGCACCGTGTCCTGATAAAGCAGGTTCAGGCTGCTGCCGCCGTCCATAAGGACTCGAGTGAGGTGAAATCCATCGATGATTGGGTCTAGGACCAGTGCGGCGAATCCGCCATGATGGATACTAGTGGGGTGGTCCCTGCGATCGAAGGTGATCAGACAGGAGGACCAAGGGTTGAACTTTGGGGCGACTGGCTCCAACGCATATACGTCCCTGAGCGCACGCTTCCGCTCCATCTTGGGGATGTGGGTTGCGTATATCAGGTTCATCGTCCGCACTTGCGGGGGACACCTCTTCTGTCCTCCAGTGTGCGGCTGCCGGGGCTCCTCCTCGTCATCGCTATGCGGCCCCTTGACCTTGTTTTCGGCAATTAACTTGCCGGCCTGCTTGAACACCCAACAATCCTTGTTGGTGTGATTGGCTGGCTTGTCTGGGGTGCCGTGTATTTGACACGAGCAATCGAGTATACGGTCCAAGCTGGACGGACCCGACGTACTTTGTTTGAATGGCTTTTTCCGCTGACCGGGTTTAGAGCCTTTGAATCCAGCATTGACTACCGTATCCTCAGTATTTTTACTGTTAATGCAGGGCTTATGCTTGTTGCGACGTGACCTGCTATTGCCGTCCTTGGTATCTAAGGTACCATGGTTCTTTGATATGTTATTACTGTGAGCCAACCAGCTGTCTTCTCCCGCACAAAAGCGGGTCATGAGCGTCGTGAGAGCTTCCATAGATTTCGGCTTTTCCTGACCAAGGTGATGGGCTAGCCACTTGTCTCGGATGTTGTGCTTGAAAGTCGCTCCGGACAATCGACGATTAGATTTTTCTTTGTAAGGAACCGACTCCAGAATTGCTTGGCCGACTCTTCTGGCTGCTGAATTATGTGGCTCAAATCATCGGCGTCTGGTGGTCGCACATAAGTGCCCTGAAAGTTGTCGAGGAATGCGGCTTCCAGATCTTCCCAATAGCTAATGGAGTCCGCTGGCAAGTTGTTAAGCCAATGCCGCGCTGGTGCTTTGAGCTTTAGTGGGAGGTATTCGATGGCGTGTAAGTCATCACCACGGGCCATGTGGATGTGGAAGAGGAAGTCCTCAATCCATACTGTGGGATCTGTTGTGCCGTCGTATGATTCAATATTTACAAGTTTGAAACCTTCTAGGAATTGATGTTCCATTACTTCGTCTGTGAAGCATAAGGGGTGTGTGGCACCTCTGTATTGGGCTATATCGTGACGCAGCTCGAATGGGTCTTGCCCGCTGTGTTCGGCCCGGCCGGATTTGCTTTTACTGTATCCGGCGTGACGTTTGATGTCTAGCAGAGTGGTGCGCCCTCGTGATCCGTAGATCGATCTTGAATGCTTTGCCGTGTCCTCCAATATGTCTCGCAGGTCTGGCGTATCTCCCCATGCCTTTTTATTTGAATGGCGTTGGGGTGGAGGCTGAGCCATATCATATGCTTCTTCCTCCAGTCGGGGTAGTAACCTGCGCCTTGGGTAACTCTTGGAGGGGCGCTCGAGTTTATATTCCTCGGCCGCGAGGACTTCAGTCCATTTGTCAGCTAGCAGATCTTGATCAGCTTGAAGCTACTGCTGCTTTTTCTTCAGGCTATTTGCCATGGCCATTAGACGGTGCTTGAAGCGCTCTTGTTCGATGGGATCCTCTGGTACGGCGAATTCATCGTCGCCGAGGCTTGCCTCGTCTTCGGAGGGGGGCATGTGATTGTCATCCTCCTCCTCTCCGTCTGCTGCTCTCTCAGGAGAGCTGGCTCCTCCATCCTCCTGCTCTAAATCTTGCTGGAGGGGTGATTGTTTTCTTCGGCACTATCCGGAGTGTTATTATCTCCTGTGACGGTATCACCACTTTTGCTTTGGCGGGACTTAGAGAGGCGCCGCTGACATCGGCATTTGGGTTGCTTCTTGGAGGGGTCATCCTCCGCTATCCTGTCGCCATTGCCTTCTTTGGGTGTATCCACCATGTATATGTCATATGACGAGGTGGCTTTCTAGTGCCCTATAGGTGCTGGTTCATGTTCGTCTCCTACATCGTCGTCCATACCGTCGATGTCTTCGGGGTCGAAGTCGAGCATGTCGGTTAAATCATCAACAGTGGCTACGAAGTGGGTGGTGGGTGGGCGTCGAATTTCTTCGTCGTCCGCATCCCAATCCTGTTGGCCATAATCCGGCCAGGGCTCTCCTGACAAAGAGAGAGACCTTAGTGAGTTCAGAATGTCGCCGAAGGGCGAGTGCTGAAAGATATCCGCGGCGGTGAATTCCATGATCGGCGCCCAATCGGATTCGATTGGCAGGGGCGTGGATGGTTCGGAGTACGGAAAAGAGTCCAGCACCTTGGAGTCATGGACTGCGCAGAGGATTATGCTAGTGTTTGGCTCGATCGCCGTTGAGACTGCAGCCCCTGAGGCGGTGTCTAACCACCCGTCCTCGATTGGCGCAGTTGGCTCCAAGCTAAGGGTCGGAACTGATGCGGGCGCGGCCTCTGGGGTACTGTTCGGCGGCAGAGCTTGGTCATACCCATCGCGGCAGTGTGGCGCGCCCGGCTGTGGCTCGAATCCGTCGAAGATCAAGTCTCCGTGGATGTCGGCCGTGTAGTTCAAACTTTCAAATCTGACCTGACGGCTAGGGGCGTAGCTTTCAATCTGCTCCAGATGGCCAAGCGAATTAGCCCGCAGTGCAAAGCCGCCGAATACGAAGATCTGTCCGGGGAGAAAAGTCTTACCCTGGACCGCGTCGCTATCGATGATAGTAGGAGCCATCAAGCCTAACGGCGACGACACAGAGAAACTCTCAATGAAAGCACCAATGTCGGTGTCAAAACCGACGGATCTCGGGTAGGGGGTCCCGAACTGTGCGTCTAGGCCGGATGGTAACAGGAGGCAGGGGACACGATGTTTTACCCAGGTTCGGGACCTCTTGATGGAGGTAAAACCTACGTCCTGCTTGATTGATATTGATGATATGGGTAGTACAAGAGTAGATCTACCACGAGATCAGAGAGGCTAAACCCTAGAAGCTAGCCTATGGTATGATTGTATGTTATGGTTGTTGTCCTACGAACTAAAAACCCTTCGGTTTATATAGACATCGGAGAGGGTTAGGGTTACACAAGGTCGGTTACAAAGGAGGAGATATCCATATCTGTATTGCCTAGCTTGCCTTCCATGCCAAGTAGAGTCCCGTTCGGACACGAGACGAAGTCTTCAATCTTGTATCTTCATAGTCTAACAGTCCGGCCAATGGAGATAGTCCGGCTGTCCGGAGACCCCCTAATCCAGGACTCCCTCAAGCACCTCAGTACAGAAAGCCAAAAACTGACTGTCATGATGCGGCGAGAGCCGGTAAGCTGTTTGGAGGTTGCAAATCATTGGAGATTTCTTCCTCATTACGCTAAGGATCGATACTTCCTGATTAGATGCTTATAGCACTCAAGTTAGGATACTAGGGGCTACGCCCATGTTTTTATTGTTGAACTCCTATGGCTAAGTGAGAGCGTTAAAGCCACATAGTCTAGTTGCCTGGTTCGTTGCGCTAAACAACTCCTTCAAGGACCACATAGTCTGGTTGACGAGGATCGCTGGGAGCTGTCGTGGGCCGGACTGCAATAGCATAACTAATCATGTTAATACAACCAAGAGGAGAGGCTAGATTTATGGGCATGTATCAGTCCTAGCACTTACGATGCAGCCCGAGGCTATTGTGGGGACGTCTCTCCGGACTGCTGTCGACGTCCCACGCGGAGTTATCCGCAAGGGAGCCCTTCCCTTTCTTGGGCGTCTCCGCCTCCAGGTTCATGGAGGCCGCCCTCTTCTACTTTCCCTCATCAGGGGGAGGGTTGTTCTCCTCCTCCTCCTCATCGTCCTCGTCTTCGGCGGTGAAGGAGCAGGTCTTTTCTTCGGACGTCATGTCCGAAGCACCCTTACGGCGGGGGCCACTCTAGACCCCCTTGGCCTTCCCTGTGGCCTTCTTCTACGGCACCTTATAGGGCGCCGACACCAGCATCTTCGCTAAACGCGGGATTACTGGTTCTTCAAGCAGCGGAGCTGGACATTAGATCCGCTTCGCCTTCTCCATCCAGTCCTGAAGAAGCCATAATAATAAAAGCTTAGATATCATCCTAGAAACAGGCAAGTAGAGGATGCGGTAAATATTTACCTTGTTGGCAGGGCGATTAATGTTGTACCCGCGGTCCGAGTCTATGGTCGGCGGTATCTCATTTCCCTTGAAGAGCAACTTCCAGCAACTTCATTGGTTGTTTCGAAGAGCCTCTCCAGGGTTTGGTGCTTCTTCGGATTAAACTCCCATAGAGAGAGACTTCGGCTTTGGCAGGGGAGAATCCGGCGAACTAGCATCACCTGGATTACATCGACAAGTTTGACATCTTTGTCCACCATGCTTTGAACGCGCGTCTGCAGCGCTGACAGCTCGTTTGGCGAACACCAGTTCGGACTCTTCTTGACCCAGGAGGTGAGTCGCATGGGAGCACCGGAGTTGAATTCGACAGCTGCGGCCCGGGTGGCACCGCGGGGTTCTGTGACGTAGAACCAATGTTTCTGCTATTCTTTTACAGTCTCCATGAAAGTGCCCTTTGGCCAGGAGACATTGGCCAGCTTGCTCACCATGGCACTTCCGCACTCCGCGTGCTGGCCATCCACCACCTTCGGCTTCATGTTGAAGACCTTGAGCCACAGCCCGAAGTGGGGTTGGATGCGGAGGAAGGCCTCACACACGACGATGAACGCCGAGATGTTGAGGAAGGAGTTTGGGGATAGATCATGGAAATCTATCCCATAATAGAACATAAGCCCGCAGACGAAGGGGTGGAGTGGAAACCCTAGCCCGTGGAAGAAATGAGGGATGAATACTACCCTCTCGCTGGGCTTTGGTGTGGGGATGATTTGCCCCTGGGCTGGAAGACGGTGGGTGATTTCCTTCGCCAGGTACCTGGCAGCCCGAAGCTCGGCAATGTCCTCCTCCTTGATGGAGTAGGCCATCCACTTTCCTTGACCTCCGGATCCAGACATGGTTGAGTGCTTGCTCAAAGTGGGAAAAATATGAGAACTTGGGCGCTGGAGCTCAAGAGTTGAAGGGCAGAGGATGAGAGAAGGCGTGGGAGAAGAAAGGGGATTCTTATCTCCTTATAATGGCAGTTTATATTGAACGCCTCCCCACTCGCCTTAGAATTCGCCTACTCCCAAGGGCTGTGTAAATGGAACGGTTGGGTTACCCACGCCCATATTGATGAGAATCCCGCAATAAGGGGACACGATCTCTGCTTCGACAAGACGTGCCAATGGAAACCGTCTCTCGAAACATGGTGCGGCAGATGAAAAACGGTTCGAAATTATGACCGGGCAGACGTAATGTCATGTTGTAAACAGTTTTCAGCAGATTGGACTCGTGGATTATTATATTCTCTCTGCGGTTGTGTGTGGTGTGTGTGTTACAGGTCCAGACACGATCAATACATCTGAAGACTATCTTGGTGTTCGGAAGGAGGAACCCGTTGCTACCTCTTGAGCACTGCGTTGGATTTCCCCGAAGAGGAGAGGATGATGCAGCAAAGTAGCGTAAGTATTTCCCTCAGTTTTTGAGAACCAAGGTATCAATCCAGTAGGACGCTATGCGCGAGTCCCTCGTACCTGCACAAAAAAAATAGCTCAACGCAACCAACACGCTTAGGGGTTGTCAATCCCTTCACGGTCACTTACGAAAGTGAGTTCTGATAGAGATGATAAATAATATTTTGGTATTTTTGGTATAGAGATGCAAAGTGAAAAGTAAAAGGCAAAGTAAAAAAGCAAAGCAATAATAAAGTGATGGAGATTGATATGATGAGAAACAGACCCGGGGCCATAGGTTTCACTAGTGGCTTCTCTTAAGAGCATAAGTATTCT
Source organism: Triticum urartu (assembly GCF_056163025.1). Classification (NCBI taxonomy): domain Eukaryota; kingdom Viridiplantae; phylum Streptophyta; class Magnoliopsida; order Poales; family Poaceae; genus Triticum; species Triticum urartu. Next base: position 542,250,733 of record NC_141879.1, read on the forward strand.
ACGGTGGGTGAACAAATTACTGTTGAGCAATTGACAGAATTGAACATAGTTATGAGAATATCTAGGTATGATCATGTATATAGGCATCACGTCCGAGACAAGTAGACCGACTCCTGCCTGCATCTACTACTATTACTCCACTCATCGACCACTATCCAGCATGCATCTAGAGTATTAAGTTAAAAACAGAGTAATGCCTTAAGCAAGATGACATGATGTAGAGGGATAGTTTCATGCAATATGATAAAAACCCCATCTTGTTATCCTCGATGGCAACGATACAATACGTGCCTTGCTGCCCCTTCTGTCACTGGGAAAGGACACCGCAAGATCGAACCCAAAGCTAAGCACTTCTCCCATGGCAAGAAAAACCAATCTAGTAGGCCAAACCAAACTGATAATTCGAAGAGACTTACAAAGATAACCAATCATACATAAAAGAATTCAGAGAAGATTCAAATATTATTCATAGATAGACTTGATCATAAATCCACAATTCATCGGTCTCAACAAACACACTGCAAAAAGAAGATTACATCGAATAGATCTCCACGAGAGAGGGGGAGAACATTGTATTGAGATCCAAAAAGAGAGAAGAAGCCATCTAGCTACTAACTATGGACCCGCAGGTCTGAAGTAAACTACTCACACTTCATCGGAGGGGCTTGGATGATGATGTAGAAGCCCTCCGTGATCGATGTCCCCTCCAGCGGAGCTCCGGAATAGGCCCCAAGATGGGATCTCGTGGATACAGAAAGTTGCGGCAGTGGAATTAGGTTTTTGGCTCCGTATCTGATCGTTTGGGGGTACGTGGATATATATATATATAGGAGGAAGAAGTACGTCAATGGAGCAACAGGGGGCCCATGATGGTGGAGGGCGCACCTGGGGGGGCAGGCGCCCCCCTACCTCGTGGCCTCCTGTTAATTGGCTTGACGTAGGGTCCAAGTCTCCTTAGTTGTATTTGGTGGGGGAATCACGTTCTCGAAAGTTTCATTCCGTTTGGACTCCGTTTGATATTCCTTTTCTTCAAAACCCTAAAACAGGCAAAAAAAACAGCAATTCTGGGCTGGGCCTCCGGTTAATAGGTTAGTCCCAAAAATAATAATAAAGCCGAATAATGTCCAAAATAGTAGATAATATAGCATGGAGCAATCAAAAATTATAGATACGTTGGAGATGTATCACCCGGCTTGCAATGTCGAAGACAGATCTACGCGCCAGATACCTTGTCATTGAAGCCTGGTTCAGGGGCTACTAAGGGGTCCTTGGCTAAGGGGTCCTCGGGTGTTCGGCCTGTTAGCCATGGGCCGGACTGATGGGCTGTGAAGAACACGAAGACTGAAGACTGCCCCATGTCTGGATGGGACTCTCCTTGGCGTGGAGGGCAAGCTTGGCGACCAAACATGTAGATTACTTTTTTTGTAACCGACCTTGTGTAACCCTAGATCCTCCCGGTGTCTATATAAACCGGAGGACTTAGTCTGGAGGGGAGATATTCATTACAATATCCATACAAGCTAGGCCTCTAGGGTTTAGCCATTACGATCTCGTGGTAGATCAAATCTTGTAATACTCATATTCATCAATATCAATCAAGCAGGACGTGGGGTATTACCTCCATAGAGAGGGCCCGAACCTAGGTAAACATCATGTCCCCTGTCTCCTGTTACCATCGACCTTAGTCGCACAGTTCGAGACCCCCTACCCGAGATCCACCGGTTTTGACACCGACAATAAGCACCACTTGACTTGTTGTGAAGCTCTTCCTTGTCCTTGAGTGACATCTCATGGGCAACAATTTTTCCAATGAATTCCACTGGCTTGAGATCTTTGTAATTGGGCATCATTTGAATCAATGTGCACATGGTACCATATTTTCCATCCATGGCTCTTAGGATCTTCTTGATGATGAATCTATCGGTCATCTCTTCACTTCCTAAGCCGGCAATCTCATTTGTGATGAGAGCAAGCCTAGAGTACATTTCAGCGACACCTTCACCATCTTTCATTTTGAACTTGTAAAGTTGATTTTGAAGCACATCCAATTTGGATTCCTTGATGGAGTCGGTACTTTCATGCATATAAATCAAAGTATCCCAAATTTCCTTTGCATTGTCAAGATGACTGATTTTGTTGAATTCTTCGGGGCACAATCTGTTGAAGAGAATATCACAAGCTTGAGCATTGTATTGCAGCATCTTCAACTCTTCCGCGCTAGCTTCACGGTTCGGTTCTCTCCCATCAAAGAATTCACCTTGCAAGCCAATACACACAATAGCCCAAACGGCGGGGTTATGTCCAAGAATATGCATTTTCATACTATGCTTCCAACTAGAAAAATTTGTACCATCAAAGTAAGGACCTCTATGGTGATAATTTCGCTCGCTAGACACCATACTCTCCTAGGTTGTGAAACCACGGCTATGATCACCAAAAGCTATGGAAATCAAGGCAAATGGAGACCAAAGCTCTGATACCACTTGTAGGATCGAAAGTATATCTAGAGGGGGGGTGATTAGACTACTTGACCAAATAAAAATCTAGCATTTTCCCAATTTTAAGTCTTGGCAGATTTTAGCAACTTAGCACTAGTCAAGTAAACAACCTACACATGCAAGTATAAGAGTCTAGCAGCGGAATGTAAAACATTGCACATGAAGGTAAAGAGAGGAGTTTGGCGGGAGAAAACGCAATGTTGACACAAATATTTTTGGCGTGGTTCCGATAGGTGGTGCTATCATACATCCATGTTGATGGATACTTCAACCCACGAAGGGTAACGGTTGCGCGAGTCCACGGAGGGCTCCACCCACGACGGGTCCACGAAGAAGCAACCTTGTCTATACCACCATGGCCATCACCCACGAAGGACTTGCCTCACTAAGGTATATCTTCACGAAGTAGGAGATCTCCTTGCCCGTACAATCTCCTTGGTTCAACTCCACAATATTGACGGAGGCTCCCAAGTGACACGTAACCAATCTAGGAGACACCACTCTCCAAAAGGTAATAGATGGTGTGTTGATGATGAACTCCTTGCTCTTGTGCTTCAAATGATAGTCTCCCCAACACTCAACTCCCTCTCACAGATTTGGATTTGGTGGAAAGATGATTTGAGTGGAAAGCAACTTGGGGATGGCTAGAGATCAAGATTTATGTGGTTGGAGTGGAATATCTTGACCTCAACACAAGTGTAGGTGGTTCTCTCTCAGAAAATGTATGTTGGAAGTGTAGGCATGTTCTGATGGCTCTCTCCATGAATTAAGAGTGGGTGGAGGGGTATATATAGCCTCCACACAAAATCTAACCGTTACACACAATTTACCAAACTCGGTGAGACCGAATCGTGAAACTCGGTCGGACCGATTCAGTTCAAAATGTGAACGTTAGGATTTTCGGTGGGACCGACATGTGAACTCAGTGGGACCTATTTCATTACGGTTGGGGCATAACGTAATCTCGGTGAGGCCGATTATACAAACTCGGTGGGACCAATTTTGGTAATAAGCTAACCAGAGAGTTGGTCAGGAAACTCGGTAGGACCGATTCGCTCATCTCGGTTAGACCGAAATGTTACGAAGGGGAAACAGAGAGTTTGCATTGCGAACTCGGTGGGACCGATTGCTCATCTCAGTTATACTGAAATGTTATGAAGGGAAACATAGAGTTTGCAATCCCATCTCGGTGAAACCGAGATCCCTATCGGTGAGACCGAAGTGACTAGGGTTTTGTGGCAGTGGCTATGTCAACTGAACTCGGTGGCGCCAGATGGAAAGTTTTGGTGGGGCCGAGTTTGACTTTTGGTTTGGGACAAATTTGGATATGAGAAAGTGGTTGAGGGTTTTGGAGCATATCACTAAGCATTTTGATCAAGTAACCCATTAAGCAACACCTCATCCCCTTTTAATAGTATTGGCTTTTCCTATGGACTCAATGTGATCTTGGATCACTAAAAGGTAAAATGTAGAGTCTTGAGCTTTAGAGCTTGAGACAATCTTTTGTCCTTAGCATTTTGAGGAGTCCACATTTCTAATCCATGCCATGCCAATCATTGAGCTTTCCTGAAATATTTATCTTGAAATAGTATTAGCTCAATGAGCTATATGTTGTTAGGAATTACCAAAACCACCCAGGGATAGTTGCACTTTCAGGTGGGTAAACAAATTACTGTTGGGCAATTGATAGAAAAGCGAATAATCATGATGATATCCAAGGCAATGATCATGTATATAGGCATCACGTCCGAGACAAGTAGACCGACTCTTGCCTGCATCTACTACTATTACTCCACACATCGACTGCTATCCAGCATGCATCTAGAGTATTAAGTTCATAAAGAATGGAGTAACGCCTTAAGCAAGATGACATGATATAGACAAAGTAAACTCCCGCATGAATAAACCCCATCTTTTTATCCTTAATGGAAACAATACAAATACGTGTCTTGTCCCTTTCTGTCACTGGGATTTATTTCACCGCAAGATTGAACCCATTACAAAGCACCTCTCCCATTGCAATAAAAATCAATCTAGTTGGCCAAACTAAATCAATAGATCAGAGGGAAATACAAAGCTATAATAATAATTGTCGGGATCGGGGCTCCATGGACGCAAACAAGGCTTGAACTATGGGGCGTGTGCGAAGGATCCCTCCTAGCTATAGCTCGCTGCTCTCCGCCTCACGGCCTGACTCCAACGAGTTCACGCGAGCGGGAAGTAGAAGAGGACACTGTGGTTTACCCAGGTTCGGGCCACCTTGTGCTGTAAAACCCTAATCCTGCTTTGTGGTGGATTGCCTCGCGAGGAGGATGAGGATGAACTAGTACAAGTGTGAGCTGCCTCGGGAGAGCTCAATGGCCACGACTCGATCCCTCTCTATGGTGGAGACTAACCTATATTTATAGTGGCCTTGGCCCTCTTCCCTCATAACTTAGGCGGTAAGATATACCACTGCGGCCAATTCGAAAGGGGGTAGGAGTACACCCTATACTAACTAAAGGTGGTCTTCTCTCAAAGCTTCTGGTCGTGACATAGTGGTGGGCTCGGCGGTTTATACGTCTCCAATGTATCTATAATTTTTGCTTGTTCCATGTTGTTATATTATCATTCTTGGATGTTTTACAATCATTTTATAGCAACTTTATATCATTTTTTGGGACTAACCTGTTGACATAGTGCCTGGTGCCAGTTGTTGTTTTTTGCTTGTTTTTTACTTTGCAGAAAATCAATACCAAACAGAGTCCAAATGCAGTGATATTTTTTGTAGAATTTTTCTGGATCAGATGGAACAACTTGGGCCAAAGAAGTACCAGAGGGGTGCCCCAAGGGGAACACAACCGCCTGGGCACGCCTGGGGGGCCAGGCGCTCCATGGTGGGTTTTTCCCATCTTGGTGGCCTCCCGCACCACCTCTTTCCTCTATGAATACCCTGAAAATCCAAAAAACCTAGGGGAGTCGACGAAACACAATTCCAACCGCCACTACTTCTAGAACCACCAGATCCAATCTAGACACCATCACGGAGGGGTCATCATCCTCATTGTTGCCTCTCCGATGATGCGAGAGTAGTTCATTGTCGACCTACGGGTCCGTAGGCAGTAGCTAGATGGCTTCCTCTCTCTCTTTTGATTCTCAATACAATGGTCTCTTGGAGATCTATTTGATGTAACTCTTTTTGCGGTGTGTTTGTTGGGATCCGATGAACTTTGAGTTTATGATCAGATCCATTTTATCCATGAAAGTTATTTGAGTTTTGATCTCTTATATGCATGATTGCTTATAGCCTCATATTTCTTCTTCAAATATTTGGTTTAGTTAGGCCAACTAGATCGAATTTTCTTGCCATGGGAAGAGGTGCTTTGTGATGGGTTTGATCTTACGGTGCTCAATCCCAGTGACAGAAGGGGACATGACACGTATGTATCATTGCTATTAAGGATAACAAGATGGGGTCTATTCCTACAGGCATATATCTTGTCTACATCATGTCATCGTTCTTATTGCATTACTCCATTTTTCCATAAACTTAATACACTAGATGCATGTTGGATAGCGGTCGATGTGTGGAGTAATAGTAGTAGATGTAGGCAGGAGTCGGTCTACTAATCTTGGACGTGACACCTATATAATGATTATTGCCTGGATATTGTCATAATTATTTAAAGTTCTATCAATTTCCCAACAATAATTTATTTACCCGCCGTATGCTATTTTTTCTCGAGAGAAGCCACTAGTGAAATCTACGGCCCCCGGGTCTATTCTTTATCATATTTGCTTTCCGATCTATTATTTGCCTCTTTTATTTTCAGATCTATTATTCCAAAAACCTAAAAATACCTTGCTGCAATTTTTTGTTATTTATTTTATTTCGCATTTCCGCGAGATCTATTTATCAAATCCACTACAAACCAATCTATCTTTTACCCGGGAGGGATTGACAACCCCTCTTACGTGTCGGGTTGCAAGTATTTGTTCTTTGTGTGCAGGTACCGTTTACATAGTGTTGCGTGGTTCTCCTACTGGTTTGATAACCTTGTTCTCATCATTGAGGGAAATACCTACCGTAGCTGTGCTGCATCACCCCTTCCTCTTCAGGGAAAATACTGACGCGGACACGCGCCATCAAGAAAGGATTTCTGGCCCCGTTGCTTGGAGAAATCATCAACATCTATCAGGTTCCTAATGACAAACCTCATCTCCTTGCAATTTACATTATTTTCCATTTGTCTCTCATTTTCATCTACCCCACTTCACAAAAATTTGCTATTTTAGTCCCCTTCTTTTTTGTTTTCCTTTTTCTTGTTCAATCTTTTGTTTGCTTGTGTTGCCATGTGTCTTCTATTTGCTCGCATCTTTGCTTGCTAAAATCCTATTGTTATGGATCCTCATGCACTTGCTAATCTTTTCAAAAGATCCAATCATGATGAACCAATTGCTAGTGAGTTGAGTGCACTAGATTATCTTTATGAAGTCTTGCTTCAGATTCATGAATCTGAAAATTACGGTGAAGCGTTAAACGAAGTGATTCATGATAGCTCCTTGAATGAAAAGCATGATTGCAATGATGTTATTATAAATTATATTAATGTCAACTGTGTTAATACTATGCAAAACCACAAGCTTGGGGATGCTAATTTTGATATGTCCACTACTTGTTGCAATGATCATGATTGGGGTGATGATTCTTATGATCTTGAAGATTTATTTAAGCCTCATGATTAATATGTTTGCAATAATATTGAAAGTGGGTTTGGAAGAGTGTCAACTTTAACTAAAAACAATCCCACATATTTGGAGAGTTTTCAATCTTATGTTTTTTTATAAAAGTGGGTTTGGAGAGGTCATGACTTTATTTGATGATAATCCCACTATATTGGAAGAGTGTCAACTTTGCATGCATGTGGATCATGAAGAGAAAATTCTCTATGATAGCTATATTGTTGAATTTGATTATGATCCACTGGTGCGCGTCAGTCCTAAACAAATGGTTTCTAACCCCTTTCCGCGACGGCATATGGAACCGTCTCCAAGTGAGTGTGGGTGATAGGGGGGTCCTTCCCACACGACCCAGAAAACCATCGGGGATAGGGAGCCTTGATGCATACAATTGTCCCTGTATAGCCGTTTCCGATATCTCGAATATCCCAAATGCTTCATCCTTGCCACTCATTTGTGCTCGCATTGCCATCGCAGTCGGAGTTTTGTGGTTCTGCCTAAAACGAGGCAGATTCCAGGCACGACAGTTTTCTAGGCAGATTCTAGGCATGGGAGATTTACGATGCCTGGCACATCACAAATAGTTCATGATTATAAACCGTGTATGATAGGTAGACAATCACACACATTTAGTTTTCCCGCACCGTATGTGATAGTGTCTGACATCACACACGCTTTGCAAATGGCAACTGTGTGCATGCTTGCACACGTTTCCTCTCTGTGAACCGTCTCGGATTATGGTGTATATCGCAAACGTTTGTGTTTTACCAACCGTGTGTGCCGTAATGACCTGCATAATGTAATTTCACCCTAATTTAATTGCTGCTATTTAAAATTGTACCTAATTTAAACTTGAAAGTAGGCTATTGCTTTATTCATATCAATCAGGTTCAAACAACCAATGCATTATTCGATTCGCAGGTATTTATGTTTAAGAATTACAGAAGCACCAAATAAAGAATGATGTACCAGGGTTCTATACTTGTACTATTGCAGATGGTAAAGAAAGAGGCGACAGACATTCCAGTTGCTGAACAAGGTGAAGCGGAATGGCCCTATTATGCTCTCCTGGATGCAGAAGGCATGCAGGACTCTAGTCCAACCCCTTGTGATGGCCGGCCGCCAATCATGTAGTTTGAGAGGTAATCTTGAGTAAATTGCTTCAGGATCCACTACAAAAGAAAAAAGATTCAGATATTGTCATCTAACACAACTCATTACGGGCGGTAAAAAGAAGGCTACAAGGTTCTTACTTACCATCCTGGAGTTCAATGTTGTCTTGCATAAAGTGTAAACAAATAGTTCGATTGACATCTTTTGAGCCATTTTAGTAACAATCTTTATCAGTTTCCTCACTTGATGTTGGTTCATGAATATCTCATTGCCCCATATGTAGAAAGGGTCGAAGTGTGGATATTTTGCAATGATATATGTACCTAAAAGCACCAAGTTAATATTAGAAGCTAAACAACTATTGAAAAATGATGTAGTACAACACTCCATCCATCCCATTATATAAGATTTTATTACATGTATATCTAGTAATCATCAGAACATTGAGGTAACACTCTTCCTTGTTGCTATGTAGCCTGGGATTGCATATTTAGTCATTCAGTACAATGCATGTTGCTAAACAACAATTGAAAAACAAAAAGGCATGTTAACTGCAATATCCTTAACAACAACCAAATATCATAATTCATAGTGGTATTGTTGAAACTGTTATTGATGAAATTGAACTACAGAACAAATAGTTGCACACATAGAGCATCACATTGTGAAGAACTGAAATAAACAAGTCATCAGAACATCTCTAGGCGACCCTTAAAAAGTTAAGGACTAAAACCCTTAATGGATATATATACTCCAGCAATTTTCGGCCTTTTCTAGTCGATCCCCTAAACTTAAGGTTGTAAACTTCAATTTGATCAAGTTCGAAGCAGGTTCAACCGAAAGTAGCATGCATTCAAACATAAACATAGATAGTTTTGCATAACCAAACATAAAACATAAATTTAAACTAAGCTATACTACTTTCGGTTGAAGTCACTACAAAAAAAGACACTTCTGTGATGATACGTGTTTGTCACAGTAGGCCACGTTTTCTGTCATGCATGTACATCCATGACGATTTTATGACAGAATCAAGATAGTCCTACCTGTGCTGTCGTAGAAGTGTTCCATGACATTACCAAAATTATCATCACGGAAGTGTCCACTTCCATGACGATAAATCACGCATCATAGAAGTGCTTTCGTCAAGGGTGACTGACACGTGGCATCGACCGTAACGGCTCACTGTTAAGCTATCGGGTCCGGTTTTGGATCCGGTAACCCATTAATAGCCCGGACCAATGGGGATTTTCCACGTGTAAAATTCTCATTGGCCGATGGAACCATGTGTCAGCTCCTCGTTGGGACAAATGTCATCCACTCATTGGACAGGAGGCGCCTATGATACGTTGACATGTGGCATGACCCAATAGAGGCTCATTCCGGTGAAAAGGCCGGCCCAGTTAAAGGCCCACCTTGTTTTTTCTGACACTAGTGGGCTGGCCCGTTAACAGCCTGCCATGTTTTGGGTCAAATTGAGGCCCATATCAGATCAGGCCCGTTCACAGCCTGCCGAGTTTTGGGCCAAATTACGACCCATATCGGATCAGGCCCATTAACAGGCCATTGTACCTTTGGGCCCATTTTAAGAAAGGTTTGTATTTCAACCTGTTAAATGCCCATTTACCAGTTCGGCCCGATAATAGTTTCGACCTGTTAGTGGCCCGTGGAGTATCTGGGACGTTGTCGGCCTGGTTTAACTTTAGGCCATTTAACAGCCCATGTAGAAACTGGGCTATTTCTTGTCCTAAGTAACTCTAGTCCTCTTAATGGCCCGTAGTCTTCGTGGATAAATTTCAGCCCAACTAGCCTATCGGCCTGTTAATGGCATGTGTAACCGTTTGGGCCTAATTACAGCCCGCGTTGAATCTGGCCTGCTTACAGCCCATCTGATAATGGCCCGTGACACTTTTGGACCTATGGCCCGCATGGATACCGGCCTGCTTAAAGCCCATAATTTTATTGGGCTAAACAGGGCCGAGATATATTTTGGCCTGTTAACTGCTTGTCCTATTTGGGCCCAACATGGGCCTTAGGTAGTTTCAGCCTGTATTGGCCTGTGAATTTTTCGGCTCAACGCTAGCCCAATCTAGGTTTTAGCCTGTTAAAAGCCCATGGTATTCTCTGGCCTAGCTGGCCAGAACTTTACTCGGCCTGTTAAAGGCGGGAAACTACTATAGGTTTAGACATGCTAATGGCCCAAGATGATTATAGGCCCACGTTTTGGCCCATATGAGTAACGGTCCGGCCTGAAGACCGACAACACTGAGATCCACTGAACCTTCTGGCCTAAATTACAGCATACCGACCAAAGAATAAACCTAGACTATACAATAAAGAAATTACGGCATATTACATCCACTGTGAATCAAAGTTCACTACCGGTGATAATAAAGCGCAACATGATGATGACCTAGAAGTATAGGTGATCTATCATAGCCTTTTCGATAAGTAAGAGTGTCGAACCCAACGAGGAGTGGAAGGAAATGATAAGTGGTTTTCAGTAAGGTATTCTTTGCAAGCACTGAAATTATCGGTAACAAATAGTTTTGTGATAAGGTAATTTGTAACGAGTAGCAAGTAGTAAAAGTAAATAAGGCGTAGCAAGATGGCCCAATCCTTTTTGTAGCAAAGGACAAGCCTGGAGAAACTCTTATATGAAGGAAAGCGCTCCCGAGGACACATGGGAGTTATCACCAAGCTAGTTTTCATCATGTTCATATGATTCGTGTTCGGTACTTTGATAATTTGATATATGGGTGGACCGGTGCTTGGGTACTGCCCTTACTTGGACAAGCATCCCACTTATTATTAAATCCTATTGCAAGCATCCGCAACTACAACAGAAGTATTAAGGTAAACCTAACCATAGCATGAAACATATGGATCCAAATCAGCCCCTTACGAAGCAACGCATAAACTAGGGTTTAAGCTTCTGTCACTCTAGCAACCCATCATCTACTTATTACTTTCCAATGCCTCCCTCTAGGCCCAAACAATGGTGAAGTGTCATGTAGCCGACGTTCACATGACAACACTAGAGGGATGACAACATACATCTCATCAAAATATCAATCGAATACCAAATTCACATGACTACTTATAGCAAGACTTCTCCCATGTCCTCAGGAACAAATGTAACTACTCACAAACCATATTCATGTTCATAATCAGAGGGGTATTAATATGCATAATGGATCTGAACATATGATCTTCCACCAAGTAAACCAACTAGCATCAACTACAAGGAGTAATCAACACTACTAGCAACCCACAGGTACCAATCTGAGGTTTGGATACAAAGATTGGGTACAAGAGATGAACTAGGGTTTGAAATGAGATGGTGCTGGTGAAGATGTTGATGGAGATTGACCCCCTCCCAATGGGAGGATCATTGGTGATGACGATGGTGATGATTTCCCCCTCCCGGAGGGAAGTTTCCTCGGCAGAACAGCTCCACCGGAGCCCTAGATTGGTTCCGCCAAGGTTCTACCTCATGGCGTCGGAGTTTCGTCCCGTGAGCTAGCTTGTGATTTTTTTCTCATATGAAAGACCTCATATAGCAGAAGATGGGCATCAGAGGGCCACCAGGGGGCCCACGAGGCATGGGGCACACCAAGGGGGGTTGGGCACGCCCCCCACCCTCGTGGCCAGGGTGTGGGCCCCCTCTGGAACTTTCTTCGCTCAGTATTTTTTATATATTCTGGAAATAACTTCCTTGAAGTTTCAGGACTTTTGGAGCTGTGCAGAATAGGTCTCTAATATTTGCTCCTTTTCAAGCCCAGAATTCCAGCTGCCGGCATTCCCCCTCTTCATGTAAACCTTGTAAAATAGGCGAGAATAGGCATAAGTATTGTGACACAATGTGTAATAACAGCCCATAATGCAATAAATATCGATATAAAAGCATGATGCAAAATGGACGTATCAACTCCGCCCAAGCTTAGACCTCGCTTGTCCTCAAGCGAATGCCGAAATTGAAAAATATGTCCACATGTTTGGAGATAGAGGTGTCGATAAAAATAAAATACGGACATGAGGGCATCATGATCATTCTTAGAGCAGCAATATATATATATATATATATATATATATATTGTCATATGATCTCTTATGCTAAAGTAACAATTCAATCACAATTTCAAGTATGAGTCATAAACTTCATTGAGAACCAACAAACTCTAATCTCAGTCATTGAGGCAATTGCAATTTATCATAACATAGGAAAGAGTCAATATAAGAGCCTTTCAGCAAGTCCACATACTCAACTATCATTTAGTCTTTCACAATTGCTAACACTCACGCAATATTTATGGGTATGAAGTTTTAATCGGACACAGAGAAAGATAGGGGCTTATAGTTTTGCCTCTCAACGTTTTACCTCAAGGGTAATGTCAAAAATAATAGTTCATGAAAACTCTCATCCAATTAGCTATATATATCAGGGTAATGTCAAAAATAATAGTTCATGAAAACACATTGTGCTTGCCAAAGGATAAAATGTAAAAAGGAAAGGTGAAGATCACCATGACTCTTATATAAGGTAGAAGATAAAAGTATAAGATAGGCCCTTCACGGAGGGAAGCAGAGGTAGTCATGCACTTTTATGGTTGGATGCAGAAAATCTTAATGCAAAAGAACATCACTTTATATTGCCACTTGTGATATGGACCTTTATTATGCAGTCCGTCGCTTTTATTTCTTCCATATCACAAGATCGTATAAAGCTTATTTTCTCCACATTAATAGATCATACATATTTAGAGAGCAATTTTTATTGCGTGCACTGATGACAACTTACTTGAAGGATGTTACTCAATCCGTAGGTAGGTATGGTGGACTCTCATGGCAAAACTGGGTTTAGGGATATTTGGAAGCACAAGTAGTATCTCTACTTGGTGCAAAGAAATTTGCTAGCAAGAGAGGGAAAGGAAAGCTCAACATGTTGGATGATCCATGACAATATAATTTATCTCAGATGTAAGAAAACATAACCCATTACGTTGTTTACTTGTCCAACATCAACTCTTTAGCATATCATACTTTAAAGAGTGCTCACAATTATAAAAGATGTACAAGATAGTATATTTATATGTGAAGACCTCTCTTTCTTTATTACTTCCTATTAATTGCAACGATGACCAAAACTATGTTTGTCAACTCTCAACAACTTTTATTCATCATACTCTTTATATGTGAGCTCATCACTCTCCATAAGATCCATATGATCTCTTTATTTCTATTATTTCTTCTCTTTTATTTTATTCCCTCAAGATCATAGGAAAATAATCAAGCCCTTGACTCAACAATAATCTTTATTATATATAGCTCACGGACTTGATTACATAGGAATATCATAAAACAAAACTCACAACTAGATCATACTATAACTTTATTCTACTAGATCAAGATATTATCAAAAGGATCGAACTAAGAAAAAATGGTAAATATAAAAGGTGTGATGGTGATACGATACCCGGGCACTCCCCCAAGCTTGGCAGTTGCCAAGGGGAGTGCCCATACCTGATGCTCAGTTCTTCTTTGTTGGTGAAGAAGGTGTTGGTCATGACGGCTAGTCGCACATCGAGTGTAAGAGATCCTCCAATTTGCAGATAATGCCCTTGAGTGCGATGATATGCTCCTTCAACAAAATATTTTCACTTGTGAGATACTTGTTTTGAATGCGAGCTAATTCAATCATCTTGAAAGCTTCAATCTCCGTTGGGGTAAGGAGATTGTGGTGAGGTTGAAGGACGTCTTCTTCTGCTACTGCCGGAACTTGATCCCCCATGGCCTTCTTGATCCCATCATCCTTGTTGATCTCTCCAGGTTCTTCTCTCTTCAGCTCTATCTTCATTAGCCAAGCATCGTTTCCCTCATTGTTGGAGGAGGAGGGAGACGATATGATGCTTGGCCTTGACAACCCTGGCAGAAAACAGCTCGAAAGAAAAACAAGAGATTTTTGCATGATACGGTGGTCAAAACCTTTGGGAGATTATATAATGAATTTTTATAGACCAAAAGAAGTGTCGTGCAAGAAAACGGAGTCCGGAGAGCACACGAGGTGCCCACGAGGCAGGGGCGCGCCCAGGGGGGTAGGGCACGCCCTCCACTCTCGTGGAAGCCTCGTGTCCTTTCCGGTCTGCTTGTTATTTTCCTATTTTCTTAAATATTCCAAAACGGAGAAAAATTGCCATTAGAACTATTTTGGAGTTGGTTTACTTACCGTACCACATACCTATTCCTTTTCGGAGTCTGAAACATTCCGGAAAGTGTCCCTTATTTATTCCTCCGGGGTTATGGTTTCAATAACATTAGTTTCAACATTTATAGGATTACCTGAGATATAATGTTTGATTCTTTGGCCGTTCACCACCCTCAGATTTGTGCCTTCGAAGTTGTTGATTTTTATGGCACCGGAGCGATAGACCTCCTCGATGACATAAGGAGCTTCCCATTTAGAGAGAAGTTTGCCTGCAAAAAATCTTAAACAAGAGTTGTATAGCAATACATAATCACCTACGTTAAACTCACGCTTTTGTATCCTTTTATCATGCCATCTTTTAACTTTTTCTTTGAACAGTTTGGCATTCTCATAAGCCTGGGTTCTCCATTCATCAAGTGAGCTAATGTCAAAAAGCCTCTTCTCACCGGCAAGTTTGAAATCATAATTGAGCTCTTTAATGGCCCAATATGCCTTATGTTCTAGTTCAAGAGGTAAGTGACACGCTTTACCATAAACCATTTTATACGGAGACATACCCATAGGATTTTTTATGCGGTTCTATAAGCCCATAATGCATCATCAAGTTTCTTGGACCAATTCTTTCTAGATCTATTAACAGTGATATGGAGATGCAATTCTATGATTAACATCATACTTGGCAAGCATTTTACGAAAGGCACCATGAATAAATTGTGAACCACCATCAGTCATTAAATATCTGGGGACTCCAAACCTCAGAAAAATAACTTCTTTAAGCATCTTAATAGAGGTGTTATGATCAGCACTACTAGTTGGAATAGCTTCTACCCACTTAGTAACGTAATCAACAACAACAAAATATGTGTATACCCATTAGAGGAAGGAAAAGGTCCCATATAATCAAAGCCCCAAACATCAAATGGTTCAATAACAAGTGAATAATTCATAGGCATTTCTTGACGTCTACTAATATTACCAATTCTTTGACATTCATCACAAGATAAGACAAACTTACGGGCATCCTTGAAGAGAGTAGGCCAATAAAAACCAGACTGCAATACCTTATGTGCAGTTCTATCTCCAGCATGGTGTCCTCCATACGTTCCTGTTCTTGCTCAGGTACACAATGTCTAATAACACCATCAACTCCTTCTTTATAAAGACGTGGGTCATCCTAGAAGTAATGTCTTAAATCATAGAAGAACTTTTTCTTTTGTTGGTATGTGAAACTAGGTGGTATAATTTTAACAACAATGTAATTAGCATAATCAACATACCATGGAACAGTATGAGAAGCATTTATGATAGCTAATTGGTCATCAGGAAAGTTATCATCAATAGGTAGTGGGTCATCAAGAACATTCTCTAACCTATACAAGTTGTCTGCAACGGGATTCTCAGCTCCCTTTCTATCAATAATATCCAAATAAAATTCTTGTAGCAGGAGAACCCATCTAATAAGTCTAGGTTTAGCATCTTTCTTTTCCATAAGATATTTAATAGCAGCATGATCAGTGTGAATAGTTACTTTAGAATCAACAATATAAGGTTTGAACTTATCGCAAGCAAATACAACTGCTAAGAATTCCTTTTCAGTAGTAGCATAATTTCTCTGGGCATTATCTAGAGTTTTACTAGCATATTGAATGACATTTAATTTTTTATCAACTCTTTGTCCTAGGACAGCCCCTATAGCATAATCACTAGCATCACAAATGATTTGAAAGGGTAAATTCCAATTAGGTGGCTGAACAATAGGTGCAGAAATCAAGGCTTTCTTAAGTATTTCAAATGATTCTACACAATCATGATCAAAGACAAAAGGAATATCTTTTTGTAATAGGTTAGTCAGAGGCCGGGAATTTTTTGAGAAGTCCTTAATGAACCTCCTATAAAAACCGGCATGACCAAGGAAACTTCTTATACCTTTGATGTCCTTGGGACACGACATCTTTTCAATAGCATCAACTTTAGCTTTGTCAACTTCAATACCTCTTTCAGAAATTTGATGCCCCAAGAAAATACCTTCATTAACCATAAAGTTGCACTTCTCCCAATTCATGACAAGGTTAGTTTCTTCACATCTCTGCAAAACTCAATCAAGGTTGCTCAAGCAATCATCAAAAGAGGATACGTAAACAGAGAAATCATCCATGAAAACTTCACAAATCTTTTCACAAAAGTCAGAGAATATAGCCATCATGCATCTTTGAAAGGTAGCATGTAACACCCCGGATATGATTTTCCCAATATGTACTCCAACTCTTGCCATTTCCAGCGTTAAGTTATTTTATTTTCTTGGGTTCGGGTTTTGTCTCCGTGTGTTGTTGTCGTGGTCATGCATCTCATATCATGTCATCATGTGCATTGCATTTGCATACGTGTTCATCTCATGCATTCGAGCATTTTCCCCGTTGTCCGTTTTGCATTCCGGCGCTCCGTTCTCCTCCGGTGGTCATTTCTACCTTTCTTTCGTGTGTGGGGATTAAACATTTTCGGATTGGACCGAGACTTGCCAAGCGGCCTTGGTTTACTACCGGTAGACCGCCTGTCAAGTTTCGTACCATTTGGACTCCGTTTGATACTCCAACGGTTAACCGAGGGACCGAAAAGGCCTCGTGTGTGTTGCAGCCCAACACCCCTCCAAGTTGGCCCAAAACCCACCAAAACCCTCTCCATCATCTAGAGCGTTCGATCACAATCGCGTGGCCGAAAACCGCACGTCATTTGGACTCTCCTAGCTCCCTCTATGCCTATATATACCTCCCCCATTCGAAATCCCGGGTCATTCCACCCAAAACCCTAGATCTGACCCTCCGCGCGCCGGACATTGTCCGCCGGCGCCGGACAGGCCGCCGCCAGCCATTCCCGTGCCGCCATGTGGCACCCAGCGCCGTCCCCGCCGCCGCGGCCCGGAGAGCCCGGATCGGGCCCTCCCGGCCCATCTCCCCGCGCGCAGCCCGGATTCCGCGCCGCCGCCGCCTGCTCCTTGCTCCGCCGCGCCGCCAACTTTGCCAGCCACGGCCACCGGCCGGCTCCACCCCACGATGCCGGCGAGCTCCCGAGGCCGCCGCACGCCGCGCCGCCTCGCCGGGGCTACCCACCGGCCGGCGCCGCCTCGCCTCCCCGCATCTTCTTCGACTCCGGCGACCGGAGCACCGGCCGGATCCGGCGAAGTCCCCATCTCCGGCGAGCTTCAAGTCCCTCTCCGGCAAACCTCGTAACTAGTGCGTCCAGATCTGGATCCGGATCCCGTCTCGGTTGACTTTTATCCCCGAAACCCTAATATTTTGGCTATGTTTATCGCGTCGTAACTCCTCATCTGTAGCTCCGTTTGGGGCATTTAACATATCAAAATGTTCGTCTCAGAGAGCACATCATTTCATCTCATTGCATCATTTCCGTTTGAGTTCATCTTGATTCCCGAAATGCTGTTAGACGAATGCTATTTGAGATAATTGTCAGATCTGCTGCTCTAATTAGATATTTGTCTTTTTTGCAATGATTATTGTGTGCATGATATGCCCCTGAGCTCTTCATGAGTTTTTTTATATGCTTTGCCATCTATCCAGAGGTGTAACCCATCTATTTTTGTGATGTGTGTGGTGACTAGCACAAGCTTGCAAAGTGGTGCATTCGTTAATGCTGATTTCAGGGACTTAGCATTTCCACTAAGTCCTTGATCTGTTTATCTCATTATGCCATATGTTCACGTTGTGTCCTAGTGATCCGTGCCTCTTTTGAGGATGATCAGTAAGGATGTTTTGTTAATCTTGTAGTGCTCTATCCATCCATGTCTTTGTTTGCAATTATGGAGAACCCTAGCTTGAGTCAATCGAGCTCTACTTTTGTCATTTCATGAATCTGGGCAGATTGTCTACTTGTTAGCAATTTTGCCGAGGATGTTGTAGTTGATCCGTGCATGCTATGTTATTTTTCTTGCCAAGTCTACCTTGTATTTTGTGTATTCTTGATGGGTGTATTATTAGATTGTCATGACTTGCTCTGTAGTGAGTGCATCGAGCTCGTAAACATGCCTACTTGATACCTGTTTCAGCATGCTCCAGTTTTTCACCAAGTCTGAGAACTGATTATGTTTTTGCCATGTTCACATGCTTGCAAATGTATTTTCTGATCCCTTTTGCCTCAAGGTCACTAAGGGACTTTTGTTAAGCTCTTTGTGTAGCTCCATTCCATGCTTTACTTTGCCATGTTCATGACCCGTAGCATATAGTTTTCATGCTCCAAAGTGGGCTACCTGATCTGAAATTCCAGACAAGTGTTAATTTCACTGTCTGAAATCTGTTTACCAAATGCATTTTTGCCATGCTTGTTTGAACCTATTAATGGATGAATTGGCCGTAGCTCAGTGCTAGTCTTTTGTTTAGCATCATGAATGGATCCCTGCATGTATTTTGATGCCGTGTTTGGGTGCTGTAGCATGTTCGTCTTATTGCATTTAGATGGCTACTTGCTGTAAATCGCAGAACGTGGTCATATTTGAATTGCTTGCCATTTCCAAACCGTAACTCCGATTCCGGAGTTCTTTATATCGTTTTCAAGTGATTTCATCTCATCCTTCCAGTGGCACACTTGGATTTCCAAGTTGAGGCCAGGTTCATGCGTTCCTTGTCAAATCTTGCATATGCATCACATTTTGCATCCCGCATAGCCTACCATCTTTGCATCATGTTGTTTGAGTTTGCACATGGTTGATTGTGTCCTTGTTGCTTGTTTGTCTTGTTTGGGTAGAGCCGGGAGACGAATTTGCTAACGAGGAGCCCGTTGAGTTTGCTTTCGAGGATCCAGTCAACTCTGACAACTCTGCAGGCAAGATGATCATACCCTCGAAATCACTACTATCTTTGCTTTGCTAGATGCTCGCTCTTTTCCTATGCCTGTGCTACGATGCCTACCACTTGCTTTTCATGCCTCCCAAATTGACATGTCAAACCTCTAACCCACCATGTCCTAAAAAACCGTTGATTGACTATGTTAGCGCTTTGCTCAGCCCCTCTTATAGCGTTGCTAGTTGCAGGTGAAGATTGGAGACCGTTCCTTGTTGGAACATTATTTACTTATTGGGATATCATTATATTGCCTTGTTATCTTAATGCATCTATATACTTGGTAAATGGTGGAAGGCTCGGCCTCTCGCCTAGTGTTTTGTTCCACTCTTGCCGCCCTAGTTTCCATCATATCGGTGTTATGTTCACGGATTTTTGCGTTCCTTACGCGGTTGGGTGATAATGGGAACCCCTTGATAGTTCGCCTTGATTAAAGCTTTTCCAGCAATGCCCAACCTTGGTTTTACCATTTTGCCACCTAGCCTCTTTTTCCCTTGGGTTTCCAGAGCCCGAGGGTCATCTTATTTAAACCCCCCCGGGCCAGTGCTCCTCTGAGTGTTGATCCAACCAAGCGATGTCCGGGGCTGCCAGGGGCAACTCTGGGCTGGCCTACCCGACGTCTGGCTCATCTGAGTGTGCCCTAAGAACGAGATATGTGTAGCTCCTATCGGGATTTGTCGGCACATTCGGGCGGTGTTGCTGGATTTGTTTTAACTTGTCGAAGTGTCTTGTAGAACCGGGATACCGAGTCTGATCGGAATGTCTCGGGAGAAGGTCTATTCCTTCGTTGACCGTGAGAGCTTGTCATGGGCTAAGTTGGGACTCCCCTGTAGGGATTTGAACTTTCGAAAGCCGTGCCCGCGGTTATGGGCAGATGGGAATTTGTTAATGTCCGGTTGTAGATAACTTGAACCTTAACTTAATTAAAATGAATCAACAGTGTGAGTTACCGTGATGGTCTCTTCTCGGCGGAGTCCGGGAAGTGAACATGGTGTTGGAGTAATGCTTGCCGCAGGATGTCCTCTAGTTACTCGTTCGCGCTTTGCCTCCTCTTCTCGCTCTCTTTTGCGAACAGGATAGCCACCATATATGCTAGTCGCTTGCTGCAGCTCCACTTACTTACCTTGCCTTACCTATGAGCTTAAATAGTCTTGATCGCGAGGGTGCGAGATTGCTGAGTCCCTGTGGCTCACAGATTACTTGCAAACCAGATGCAGGGCCTGATGACTCCGTTCCAGATGACGCGCTTGAGCTCAAGTGGGAGTTCGACGAGGACTCACGCCGTTACTACGTGTCTTTCCCTGATGATCAGTAGTGGTGCCCAGTTGGGGTGATCGGGACCGTGTCGCATGTTGCGTTATCTTTTATTTTGGCGCCGTAGTCGGGCCATGAGTGTTTGATTGATGTAATGCTATTTATGTACTTTGATTGATGTGGCGAGTGTAAGCCAACTATGTACCTTCCCCTTTTATTATCTATATTACATGGGATGTTGTGATGATTGCCTAACTTGCGACATTGCTTTCAATGCGGTTATGCCTCTAAGTCGTGCCTCAACACGTGGGAGCTATAGCCGCATCGAGGGCGTTACAAGTTGGTAATCAGAGCCTTCCCCGACCTTAGGAGCCCCATTGCTTGATCGTTTTTAGCGGCTAAGTTGTGTCTAGAAAAA
Source organism: Triticum urartu (assembly GCF_056163025.1). NCBI lineage: Eukaryota > Viridiplantae > Streptophyta > Magnoliopsida > Poales > Poaceae > Triticum > Triticum urartu. Next base: position 542,271,787 of record NC_141879.1, read on the forward strand.
TGTTTTGAGTCATTTAGGAATTATATATCGGAGAGTTTAGGAATTCTTTTTACTTCCCAGTCTCCTCATCGCTCTGGTAAGGCATCCTAACGTAGAGTTTTGACTCTTCTCTTCTCAAATTTCACTAAAAAAATTTTTAGGATCACGCGGGTATCTTGGAATCGTTCCGATGGTTTTGTGACGAGAACATTGTTCTTGGTGCCTCCTGTCTTTAGGGGTTGTGGCAGTGTCCCGGGGAGTTGAGGTCCGAGGTGTTGTTGTCACAATTTTATCGTTGCAATTTTAGAATACCTGAGTTTAGTACGCCAACATCAAAAATCTCTTTTATGCAGTTCGTTGGTGAGATAACCTCGACGCCACCCAGTACTGGGGCGGGAATTCGGGAGTATCGCCATAACTTGTATAACGGATGCTTTTCGAAGGTTGAGGTAGATGGTTTCCGAAGTTTTTCTCAGTTATGTGTTGAAGGATGGATACAGCTGGATGTAGGATTTGCTAGATTTGGGTGAGATATTATGCTTCCCCTGTATCCCCAACACTTGATTGCATAACCGGAAAGGTTCGGGAGTTTCATAGGTGGGAATTCTTGTAGCTCTAGTTCTTCTTCCACGGACATTTGGTTTGAGATTGGGATTTCTTACCAAGTATTCGTTCTTGATCCGTACCTTGTTGATTTATTCCTCTACCTAAATTCTAAGTGGCTTCTCAATTTATGGATACGTGACCATTTCAAGTGGAATGCATTCGTTCATTTTGTTCGGATGTGAAGACTTTATGTTGCAATTTCAACCCGTTTGATTCAGCTTCATTTTATCTGTCAATGTGCTAACGGTTGTCACCCTCTTCAGGATGGCTCCCGCTAAGAGCACCAACCAGAATCAGAATCAAGATCCGCCACCACCTCCTCCTCCTCTGGAGGCATGGCAAGTTGTGATGGCCGCAACGAATGCAAACACACAGTTGATCATCCAAATTCTTCAAGAGCGCAATCAAGCGAACCAAGGCAACCAAGGCAACAATCAGAATCACTTTGCTACACTCAAGCAGTTCCTTGCTAATGGGCCAAAGACTCTCAGCAATTGTGTTGAGGCAACTGATGCTGATGATTGGCTCGTGGATCTGTGCAAGCATTTCAAGTGCAGTAATGTCAGGCCTGAGGACTTTGTCAAGTTCGCATCCTTCCAACTCAAAGATCAAGATGCAGAATGGTTCCAGCAGTACAAGGATTCCAGAGGAGGCTGTGTGATTACCTGGGATGAATTCCATCAAGATTTCAAAGCTCATCATATCCCTCAGAGCGTGGTTGAAAGCAAGCGTGAGGAATTCCGCAACCTGAAGGAAGGCTCTTTGTCTGTCTATGATTACAACAAGTTGTTTCAAAAGCTCGCCCGCTTTGCTAAGCAGGATGTCCCTGACGAGAAGAGCATGATATACCAGTTCAGGGGTGGTCTCAGGGAAGAAATTCAGCTAGCACTTGTTCTCTTTGAGCCCTTGAGATACGGTGAGTTCTACAACATGGCATTGAAGTAAGAGGCCGCTCAACTGAGGTGTGATGCTTCCAAGAAGCGAGTCAGAGATGCTACTCCTTCTTCCTCTACTCAAGTGGCCAAACAGCAGAAGTATTGGCTTCCTCCTCCTCCGTTCCGTCAGCCGTATTAGCAGAAGAGCAAAGGTGGCAGTGGATCTTCCCACCCACCCAACCCTGGCTTTCAGAACAAAACTTCGTCTCAAGCTCCAAGATTGAGTGCTCTGTATCACCGTCCGCTTTCAGAGGTCACCTGCAACAAGTGCCAACAGAAGGGTCACTATGCCAACAAATGCTTCAATCAGAGGCGTCTCCCTCCTCCTCCTCCTGTGAGATCGGCAAGTACAGCTGTGGTCCAGCATAACCCCAAGTCCGCCAAGGTCAACTTGATGAACGCAGCTCAGGCAGAGGACTCGTCAGATGCCATCATGGGTAACCTTCCTGTTAACGATATTCCTACAAAAGTTCTTTTTGACACTGGTGCATCGCATTGTTTCATCTCGAGACCATTTGTTTCTAAGCATGAGTTGCCTTTACAAGATTTGCCTAGTCAGTTATCTGTTGTTTCTCCGGGTAAATTCATGAATGCAAGCGCTATGGCCCCGGATATTATTATCACGTTGGGCGACTACAAGTTTCTTTATTCTCCGGTGGTTCTTGGCAACTCGGATATTGATCTTATTCTCGGGATGGATTGGCTTTCTAAGCACAAGGCGCATCTTGATTGTGCCGCCAGGCAGATTCAATTGACTCATTTGTCTGAGGATGTAATTGTCTTTGCCGCTCGTGATGATACCATCCGTCTATTTTCTCTCAATGAGAGGGGTGAACTGGATGCTATCTCGCAAATTCCAGTCGTTTGCGAATATCAAGACGTCTTTCCAGAAGAGCTTCCAGGAATGCCTCCGCACCGGCCAGTTGAATTCGTCATCGATCTTGAGCCTGGCACGGAACCTGTGTGAAAGCGTCCTTACAAGCTCAGACCTGAAGAGTTGAAGGAGCTGAAGAAACAACTCGATGTTCAAGAGAGAATGGGTCTCATCCGGCCTACTTCTTCTCCATGGGGTTGTGGTGTTCTTTTTGTGAAGAAGAAGGATGGAACGGACCGACTTTGTGTTGATTACCGTCCATTGAACAAGAAGACCATCAAGAACAAATACCCACTTCCCAACATCAATGAGCTGTTCGAACAACTCAAAGGTGCCCAAGTATTCTCCAAGCTTGATCTCCGTATGGGTTATCATCAGATTCGTATCCGTGAGCAAGATATTCCCAAGACGGCTTTCACGACAAGCTTTGGTTCATATGAATACACTGTCATGTCTTTTGGCCTCGTCAACGCTCCTCCGACTTTCTCTCGCATGATGAACTTCATCTTCAACACCTACACCAATGACTTCGTTTTGGTCTATCTCGACGACATTCGGGTCTTTTCGAAGAACAAGGAAGATCATGCCAAGCATTTGTGTTTGGTACTCGATAAGCTCAGGGAACACAAGTTCTCCAAGTGCGAATTTTGGCTCGATGAGGTTCTTTATCTTGGTCATATCATCTCTGCCAAGGGCATTGCGGTGAATCCTGAGAAGGTGTCTGCAATTGTGAATTGGGAACTACCTCAGAACGTGAAGCAACTCCGTAGCTTCCTCGGTCTCGCAAGCTACTGTCAAAGATTCGTTGAAAACTTTTCTAAGATCGCGAAGCCTCTCTCAAATCTTCTCTAGAAGCACGTCAAGTATGTTTGGTCTCCGGAGTGTGACATTGCTTTCAACACTTTGAAAGAGAAATTGGTCACTGCTCCAGTTCTGACTCCGCCTGATGAATCCAAGCCGTACGAGGTGTTTTGTGATGCCTCTCTCCAAGGTCTTGGCGCAGTATTGATGCAAGAGAAGAAAGTTGTGGCTTATACCTCTCGCCAGTTGAAGCCCAACGAGAAGAACTACCCCACTCATGATCTCGAGTTGGCGGTAGTTGTGCATGCTCTTTTGACTTGGAGACATCTCTTATTGGGAAGAAAAGTGGACAGTTTCACTGATCACAAGAGTCTCAAGTACATCTTCACTCAGCCTAATCTCAACCTCAGACAGACTCGATGGGTCGAAATGATTCAAGAGTATAATCCAAGTATCGAGTATACTCCAGGCAAGGACAATGTGATTGCTGACGCATTGAGCAGGAAGGCTTATTGCAACAGCCTGATTCTCAAGCCTTATCAACCCGAGCTTTGTGAAGCTTTCTGCAAACATAATCTGCAAGTTGTTCCTCAAGGTTTGCTCGCCAACCTTCAAGTCTCTCCTACCTTGGAAGACCAGATTCGCCAAGCCCAGCTTCTTGATGCTATGGTGAAAAAGGTGAAGATTGGGATTGCCAAGAGTCAACCCAAGTACAAGTGCTACCGCCTTGATGACAAGGACACTTTCTTCTTCGAGGATCGTATTGTTGTGCCCAAAGGTGACCTCCGTAAAGTGATCATGTACGAGGCTCACAATTCTCTCCTCTCCATCCACCCTGGGAGCACGAAGATGTATCAGGACTTCAAGCAGGCTTATTGGTGGACTCGAATGAAGCGCGAGATTGCTCAGTTCGTGAATGAATGTGATGTCTGCAGAAGAGTGAAGGCAGAACACCAAAGGCCAGCTGGTCTCCTCCAACCTCTTGCCATTCCAGAATGGAAGTTTGACCACATTGAAATGGACTTCGTGACTCGGTTTCCAAAGTCCAAACGTGGCAATGATGCTATATTCGTTGTCATCGACAAACTCACTAAAGTGGCTCATTTTCTGCCGATCAAAGAGTCAATCACTGCAGCTCAATTGGCGGAACTCTATACCTCTCGAATTGTCTCGCTGCACGGTATTCCACAAGTGATCTCTTCAGACCGTGGAAGCATCTTTACCTCCAAGTTTTGGGATTCTTTTCAGAAGGCCATGGGCACCAACATCCGCTTCACCACAGCTTTCCATCCGCAAACTAGCGGTCAAGTCGAGCGTGTCAACCAGATTCTTGAAGATATGCTCAGGGCTTGTGTGATCTCCTTCGGCATGAAGTGGGAGGATTGTCTTACTTATGCTGAATTCTCCTACAACAACAGTTTTCAAGCAAGTTCGGGCAAGGCCCCATTCGAAATTCTATATGGCAGGAAGTGCCGTACCCCTCTCATCTGGTCTAAAACTAGTGAATGTCAATTTCTGGGTAATGACTTAATCACAGAGGTAGAGGAAATGTGCAAAGTCATTCGAGATAACCTCAAAGCAGCCCAATCCCGTCAGAAGAGCTACTATGATAGTAAGCACCGTGATTTGGCTTTCGAGATCGGAGATCATGTTTACCTCCACGTCTCTCCAATGAAAGGTACTCGTCGCTTCGGTATCAAAGGGAAGCTTGCCCCTAGATACGTGGGACCTTTCAAGATCGTCAGCAAGAGAGGCGATCTCGCCTATCAACTCGAGCTTCCTTCAAACTTTGCAAATGTTCATGACGTGTTCCATGTCTCTCAGCTCCGAAAGTGCTTCAAGACTCCTGACCGCACTGTCAACTTCGAGGACATTGAGCTCCAAGAAGATCTCTCTTATCGTGAGCACCCCGTTGCTATTCTTGGAGAGACTGAACGCAAGACTCGCAACAAGTCAATCAAATTCCTCAAAGTCAAGTGGTCACACCATTCCGACCGTGAAGCTACTTGGGAACGCGAGAATCACCTCCGTTCTGAGTACCCGGCATTCTTTCAGTCCTAGATCTCGGGACGAGATCCTTTCGTAGTGGTGGAGTGTTGTAACACCCCGGATATGATTTTCCCAATATGTACTCCAACTCTTGCCGTTTCCGGCGTTAAGTTATTTTATTTTCTCGTGTTCGGGTTTTGTCTCCGTGTGTTGTTGTCGTGGTCATGCATCTCATATCATGTCATCATGTGCATTGCATTTGCATACGTGTTCATCTCATGCATTCGAGCATTTTCCCCGTTGTCCGTTTTGCATTCCGGCGCTCCGTTCTCCTCCGGTGGTCATTTCTACCTTTCTTCCATGTGTGGGGATTAAACATTTCCGGATTGGACCGAGACTTGCCAAGCGGCCTTGGTTTACTACCGGTAGACCGCCTGTTAAGTTTCGTACCATTTGGACTCCGTTTGATACTCCAACGGTTAACCGAGGGACCGAAAAGGCCTCGTGTGTGTTGCAGCCCAACACCCCTCCAAGTTGGCCCAAAACGCACCAAAACCCTCTCCATCATCTAGAGCGTTCGATCACGATCGCGTGGCCGAAAACCGCACCTTATTTGGACTCTCCTAGCTCCCTCTATGCCTATATATACCTCCCCATTCGAAATCCCGGGTCATTCCACCCAAAACCCTAGATCTGACCCTCCGCGCGCCGGACATTGTCCGCCGGCGCCGGACACGCCGCCGCCAGCCATTCCCGTGCCGCCACATGGCACCCCGCGCCGTCCCCGCCGCTGCGGCCCGGAGAGCTCGGATCGGGCCCTCCCGGCCCATCTCCCCGCGCGCAGCCCGGATTCCGCGCCGCCGCCGCCTGCTCCTTGCTCCGCCGCGCTGCCACCTTCGCCGGCCACGGCCACCGGCCGGCTCCGCCCCATGACCCGGCGAGCTCCCGAGGCCGTCGCATGCCGCGCCGCCTCGCCGGGGCTGCCCACCGGCCGGCGCCGCCTCGCCTCCCCGTATCTTCTTCGACTCCGGCGACCGGAGCACCGGCCGGATCCGGCGAAGTCCCCATCTCCGGCGAGCTTCAAGTCCCTCTCCGGCGAACCTCGTAACCCGTGCGTCCAGATCTGGATCCGGATCCCGTCTCGGTTGACTTTTATTCCCGAAACCCTAATATTTTGGCTATGTTCATCACATCATAACTCCTCATCCATAGCTCCGTTTGGGGCATTTAACATATCAAAATGTTCGTCTCAGAGAGCACATCATTTCATCTCATTGCATCATTTTAATTTGAGTTCATCTTGATGCCCGAAATGCTGTTAGAAGAATGCTATTTGAGATAATTGTCAGATCTGCTGCTCCAATTAGATATTTGTCATTTTTGCCATGATTATTGTGTGCATGATATGCCCCTGACCTCTTCATGAGTTTTGTTATATGCTTTTGCATCTATCCAGAGGTGCAACCCATCTATTTTTGTGATGTGTGTGGTGACTAGCACAAGCTTGCAAAGTGGTGCATTCATTAATGCTAATTTCAGGGACTTAGCATTTCCACTAAGTCCTTGATCTGTTTATCTCATTATGCCATATGTTCATGTTGTGTCCTAGTGATCCGTGCCTCTTTTGAGGATGATCAGTAAGGATGTTTTGTTAATCTTGTAGTGCTCTATCCATCCATGTCTTTGTTTGAAATTATGGAGCACCCTAGCTTGAGTCAATCGAGCTCTACTTTTGTCATTTCGTGAATCTGGGCAGATTGTCTACTTGTTAGCAATTTTGCCGAGGATGTTGTAGTTGATCCGTGAATGCTATGTTATTTTTCTTGCCAAGTCTACCTTGTATTTTGTGTATTCTTGATGGGTGTATTATTAGATTGTCATGACTTGCTCTGTAGTGAGTGCATCGAGCTCGTAAACATGCCTACTTGATACCTGTTTCAGCATGCTCCAGTTTTTCACTAAGAATGAGAACTGATTATGTTTTTGCCATGTTCAGATGCTTGCAAATGTATTTTATGATCCCTTTTGGCTCAAGGTCACTAAGGTAATTTTGTTAAGCTCTTTGTGTAGCTCCATGCCATGCTTTACTTTGCCATGTTCAGGTCCTGTGGCATATAGTTTTCATGCTCCAAAGTGGGCTACCTGATCTGAAATTCCAGACAAGTGTTAATTTCACTGTCTGAAATCTGTTTACCAAATGCATTTTTGCCATGCTTGTTTGAACCTGTTAATGGATGAATTGGCCGTAGCTCAGTGCTAGTCTTTTGTTTAGCATCATGAATGGATCCCTGCCATGTATTTTGATGCCGTGTTTGGGTGTTGTAGCATGTTCATCTTGTTACATTTAGATGGCTACTTGCTGTAAATCGCAGAACGCGGTCATATTTGAATTGCTTGCCATTTCCAAACCGTAACCCCGATTCCGGAGTTCTTTATATTGTTTTCAAGCGATTTCATCTCATCTTTCCAGTGGCACACTTGGATTTCCAAGTTAAGGCCAGGTTCATGTGTTCCTTGTCAAATCTTGCATATGCATCACATTTAGCATCCCGCATAGCCTACCATCTTTGCATCATGTTGTTTGAGTTTGCACGTGGTTGATTGTGTCCTTGTTGCTTGTTTGTCTTGTTTGGGTAGAGCCGGCAGATGAGTTCGCTAACAAGGAGCCCGGTGAGTTTGCTTTCGAGGATCCAGTCAACTCTGACAACTCTGCAGGCAAGATGATCATACCCTCGAAATCACTACTATCTTTGCTTTGCTAGATGCTCGCTCTTTTGCTATGCCTATGCTACGATGCCTGCCACTTGCTTTTCATGCCTCCCAAATTGCCATGTCAAACCTCTAACCCACCATGTCCTAGCAAACCGTTGATTGGCTATGTTACCGCTTTGCTCAGCCCCTCTTATAGCGTTGCTAGTTGCAGGTGAAGATTGGAGACCTTTCCTTGTTGGAACATTATTTACTTGTTGGGATATCATTATATTGCCTTGTTATCTTAATACATCTATATACTTGGTAAAGGGTGGAAGGCTCGGCCTCTCGCCTAGTGTTTTGTTCCACTCTTGCCGCCCTAGTTTCCGTCATATCGGTGTCATGTTCCCGGATTTTTGCGTTCCTTACACGGTTGGGTGATAATGGGAACCCCTTGATAGTTCGCCTTGATTAAAGCTTTTCCAGCAATGCCCAACCTTGGTTTTACCATTTTGCCACCTAGCCTCTTTTTCCCTTGGGTTTCCGGAGCCCGAGGGTCATCTTATTTAAACCCCCCCGGGCCAGTGCTCCTCTGAGTGTTGGTCCAACTGAGAGATGTCCGGGGCTACCAGGGGCAACTCTGGGCTGGCCTACCCGACATCTGGCTCATCTGAGTGTGCCCTAAGAACGAGATATGTGCAGCTCCTATCGGGATCTGTCGGCACATTCGTGCGGTGTTGCTGGATTTGTTTTAACTTGTCGAAGTGTCTTGTAGAACCGGGATACCGAGTCTGATCGGAATGTCTCGGGAGAAGGTCCATTTTCCTTCGTTGACCGTGAGAGCTTGTGATGGGGTAAGTTGGGACTCCCCTGCAGGGATTTGAACTTTCGAAAGCTGTGCCCGCGGTTATGGGCAGATGGGAATTTGTTAATGTCCGGTTGTAGATAACTTGAACCTTAACTTAATTAAAATGAATCAACAGTGTGAGTTACCGTGATGGTCTCTTCTCAGAAGAGTCCGGGAAGTGAGCATGGTGTTTGAGTAATGCTTGCCGCATGATGTCCTCTAGTTACTCGTGCACGCTTTGCCTCCTCTTCTCGCTCTCTTTTGTGAACAGGATAGACACCATATATGCTAGTCGCTTGCTGCAGCTCCACTTACTTACCTTGCCTTACCTATGAGCTTAAATAGTCTTGATCACGAGGGTGCGAGATTGCTGAGTCCCTGTGGCTCACAGATTACTTCCAAACTAGATGCAGGGCCTGATGACTCCGTTCCAGATGACGCGCTTGAGCTCAAGTGGGAGTTCGACGAGGACTCACGCCGTTACTATGTGTCTTTCCCTGATGATCAGTAGTGGTGCCCAGTTGGGGTGATCGGGACCATGTCGCATGTTGGGTTATCTTTTATTTTGGCTCCGTAGTCGGGCCATAAGTGTTTGATTGATGTAATGCTATTTATGTACTTTGATTGACGTGGCGAGTGTAAGCCAACTATGTACCTTCCCCTTTTATTATCTATATTACATGGGATGTTGTGATGATTGCCTAACTTGCGACATTGCTTTTAATGCGGTTATGCCTCTAAGTCGTGCCTCGACACGTGGGAGCTATAGCCGCATCGAGGGCATTACATAGCAGGTGCATTACATAAACCAAAAGGCATGCATCTATAAGCAAAGGTACCGAAAGGGCAAGTAAAAGTAGTCTTTTCTTGATCATCAGCTGACACAGGTATTTGAGAGAAACCAGAGTAACCATCCAGAAAGCAAAAATGAAAGGCAAAGGGTAATGATCTTTCTTAGTAGCTTTAGTTAATTTGCGAAAATCAATCACCATCCTATAATCTGTAATAATTCCTTGCGGAATTAATTCATCTTTATTATTAGTGTTGGGGATATAACTACTGAGTATAAACTGCCAGGAGTGGCCGGGTTATACCTGTAATGAGTTATCCATATTGAAGCCCATGAAGACAAGGAGTATGGCACTTTACTATAAGAGATCTAAAAGCCCGGGACCCAAAGGCGGATTAGGGCCCGTAGACATAAACTGCCATAAGGTGTGTAACTTGTGTTGTAAGATAGGAAAGGATAGAAACCGAGCCGGACACGCTTATGAGCCGGCCGGGATTCTGTAAACCGCCGGGCGTCAACCTGTGTATATAAAGGGACGACCCGACAATGGTTCAAGGACAGAGAAACAACAACTCGAGAGCCAGTCAAAGTGGATTCACTCCCTGGTCATCGAAACCCTAGCAATCCAATCACAATTGGATTAGGCTTTTACCTTCACCGCAAGGGGCCGAACCAGTATAAACTCCTTGCGTCCTTTGTCCCGCTTTAACCCCTTTAAGCTAACTACGTTCCGATGGCTCCGTGACTAAGTCCTCACACTAGTACATCTGCCATGACAATCCCATGATAGTTGGCGCCCACCGTGGGGCTATCGCACGATGGTTTCAAGTTCTTAGAGGGCAGCCTCAAAGGGCTCAAGGGATACGTTGTGGGCCGGATGACCAAGAGTCATCGCGGCAAGCTCTACATCGACGATGCAGGCTGGGGCCCCGAGGCCGGTTCAATTGAGTATGGATATCGGGTCCCCTTCGGCGTTATTCACGTCTTCATTAGCAAGATCGACGAACCGGGCCCTGAGCCGAACATCTGCACTGACACCGTCAAAACGGCTCAGCGTGCGAGATCCGCCCGGGTTCAGCCTGCCATGGAGCGTGCCTTCATGGGAGTCATCCATGGAGTGGAATCTGAGGATAGATCGG